>NC_141760.1:65082518-65399645 GCF_982258835.1 Parasteatoda tepidariorum | reverse complement strand
CGTTGAATTGATAGCTAGGCAAAAAAACTTTATTTTAGTTTAAAGAGCGCGTGAAAAAAAATATTTAAATCATCTACTTATTTAGCGCGAAAAAAAAATTAACAAGTAAAAATTTTAAATTAATAAATTCTTAAAAAGAAGCCTAAAAAAACTCTTAGCCCGATTCTTTAACGTCCAAAAAAAAACCGCTTTACAAGTTGTTTTCCTGACTGAAATAGTCTTTAGGCAGCAAAACAGTTCTACAGGGTAAATATTGTGAAAATCAAAATCTTTAGTTAGTACATACGTCGCAGAGATCAGAAAAATTACACCAAAAAAATCTCACTTAACAAGTTGTTGTTTTTTAATAGAAATATTCTTAAATCAGCAAATTAAGTATTACAGGGTAAACATCGTGAAAAGCGAAATCTTGAATAAATACATGCTTTGCAAAGGGATGATAGTGGCACTTCTAAGTTTTAGCAGTGGCTCGCGATAACTTCTTGAAGAAAAAATTTTTAAAAATTTCACTCTTCAAGCTGTTTTTATGATTCAATTTTATTTCATAACTTTCGTTAAACAGCCGACCCAATTTAGGGTTTACGGCTACTAATATTCAACTCCAAAGCCTTGTAACTTGGAACCTAATCCAAAAGACAAAGGAACTCCTGAAATATTGGGAGAAATTTTGCATTCGTGGAGGACTTTTTGAGGTAACTAACCCGCATTTGCGTTACTTAGAGAGGAAAGCCACTAAAACCTTCCACGGTTAACGTGACAGCAAGGAAACTTCAACCCATGATCCGTCTACCTGCTGAGGATATTTTACGGCAGCACTGTGGTCGTTGCGAGCCAGGAACGGAATTAAATCGCCCAACGATCATCGGGATCGAACCCGGGTCGCCTCATTGGGAGGCGAGCGCTCTATTCCCTGAGCCACCACGTCTCTGATTTCATGATAGAAAAAGTCTTAAAGCAGCAAATTAGTTTTCGAGAGTAAATATTGTGAAAATCGAAGTCTTCAATTAATCCATGCTTCGCGTATGACCGATTCATGGCACGGCGAAGTTTAAACAGTCAAAAGCTGCATATTCTTGAGAAGAAAGTCTAAATTAGAGCAACCTAGTCTTACTTCCAATTAAGTTTAGATAAGATATCTTCAGATATCTGATCTATAAGATATCTTCAGATATCTGATCTATAAGATATCTTAAGATATCTTCAAGCACGTTCAAATTTCCAGCAAGTTTAAAATTCGCTAAAGGATACCTGTTTTTAAAAATAATTTGAATGAGTAGTAAAATTAAATTTCGCAAGAGTGTTCAAATCTTCCCAAAGTTTACGGTGCAACTTTTCCTCAGAAACTAAAAAATAAAAACTGAAAAAAGAACAAAAAAATTTTTCATTTAGTATGCTCGTAAATTAATTTAAAAAAATATATATCCGATATTTCAGAACGTTATAAAGAGAAATAAAAACAAACTTTAAAAATCTTATAAAACTCACATAATAATTACATCGCGTCTTTTTTCGGAAACTTTATCAGATATTACGCAAACAGAGAGGAAAATATTTATTGGCACCGCCTGAAGAAAGTTCTTTTCTACCAAATTGATAGCTGAAAATATTTGCCTCAACGCACTTCCTCTTTAAGCAGAACTTCTTTGAAATGCATTTAAATGGAGGAAGAAAAAAATCTATACATTATTAGTTGTTAGTTTTCTAATATGTCTTCCATATGAAAAACTTAAATTTATTCAGCAATATTCTCAGACAGTTTGCGCAAACTACAGAGAAAATAAGATCGACTATTATTATTTGAGTTACTTTTTCATAGATGAGTTCACATAAGTGAAAATTGTCCTGTCTTTTCACATAGGTTGCTATGGAGACTGAGTAATTTTTCCTCTTATCTGAATGAAATTATCACTTGCAGCTTTTTTTTTCTGGAGAGAAGGAATTGTTGAGAAGTTGCATTATTATTATATACTCAAGAGGAAGAAATTCCATCATGAGAAGCTGCGTAAAAATAAGAAATGCAGCCTGATATTTGCTGCAAAAAAATGAATAAACAACTTATGAAAAAAGATTTTCTTTTATCTGTTATAAAGTAGGATACGGATTAATGATGTTTTATTGAAATCAAGCACAAAAGAGTACGTCATTATGATTAATGGTTACAAGGAAAAATATTTCATAATTTATCTTTGTTGATCAATACAAAATACTTCCTACAAAGGGAGTGTTTAAGATTCATGTTCAATAGAAGCATACTCACTCTCAGTTTATATAAAAAATAAATTTTAATAAAAATATTTTTAGTAATTATATTCTTTCATCTAAAAACTTTGTTTACTTTCTGCTTATTTCTATGAAAGTTAAGTTTTCATATTGTATATCTCTGGTATCAAAATTATATTTTATTAATATATTGTATTATCTTGATGAAGAAAAATAGGTCTAGAAGAAGGATGCTATAGAGATTGTAATTATAGAGAATAAATATATTCCAGGCAGATCTTTAGATAAAAATAAATGCTTGATAAATAACATGATGTGTTCTTAATAGTTTTGAATTTTCTTTCTAAGTTTTGAAATTTGTAATCATATTCTATTTCTTACTGTATATCTCCGGTTTCCAAATTATATTTTATTATTATATTGTATTAGCTATATGAAGAGAAGTTGGTCTAGAAGAAGGATGCTATTGAAATTTTGATTATAGAGAATAAAGATATTCTAAGCAGATATTTAGATAAAAATAAATGCTTGATATATAACATGTGTTCATAATAGTTTTGAATTTTCTTTCTCAGTTTTGAAAATTATAATCATATTCTATTTCTTATTGTATATCTCCGGTTTTAAAATTATATTTTATTGTTATATTGTATCAGCTATATGAAGAGAAATCGGTCTAGAAGAAGGATGCTATTGAAATTGTAATTATAGAGAATAAATATATTCCAGGCAGATATTTAGATAAAAATAAATGCTTGATATATAACATGATGTTCTCATAATAATTTTGAATTTTCTTTCTGAGTTTTGAAAAATTATAACCATATTCTATTTCTTTTTGCATATCTTCGGTTTCAAAATTATATTTTATTATTTTATTGTACAAGCTATGTAAAGAGAAATCGGTCTAGAAGAAGGATGCTATAGAGATTGTAATTATAGAGAATAAATATATTCCAAGCAGATATTTAGATAAAAATAAATGAGTGATGGATAACATGATGTGCTCATAATAGTTTAGAAAATTGTAATCATATTCTATTTCTTACTGTATATCTCCGGTTTCCAAATTATATTTTATTATTATATTGCATAAGCTATATGAAGAGAAATTGGTCTAGATGAAAGATGCTATAGAGATTATATAAATGCGTGATAGATAACATGATGTGCTCATAATAGCTTTGAATTTTCTTTCTAAGTTTTGAAAATTATAATCATATTCTATTTCTTATTGTATATCTCCGGCTTCAAAATTATACTTTATTATTATACTTTATTATTATACTTTATTATTATATTGTACAAGCTACATGAAGAGAAATCGGTCTAGATGAAGGATGCTATAGAGATTGTAATTATAGAGAATAAATATATTCCAAGCAGATATTTAGATAAAAGTAAATGCTTGATAAATAACATGATGTGATCATAATAGTTTTGAATTTTCTCTCTAAGTTTTGAAAATTATAATCATATTCTATTTCTTATTGTATATCTCCGGCTTCAAAATTATACTTTATTATTATATTGTACAAGCTACATGAAGAGAAATCGGTCTAGATGAAGGATGTTATAGAGATTGTAATTATAGAGAATAAATATATTCCAAGCAGATATTTAGATAAAAATAAATGCTTGATAAATAACATGATGTGCTCATAATAGTTTTGAATTTTCTCTCTAAGTTTTGAAAATTATAATCATATTCTATTTCTTATTGTATATCTCCGGCTTCAAATTGTACTTTATTATTATACTTTATTATTATATTGTACAAGCTACATGAAGAGAAATCGGTCTAGATGAAGGATGTTATAGAGATTGTAATTATAGAGAATAAATATATTCCAAGCAGATATTTAGATAAAAGTAAATGCTTGATAAATAACATGATGTGATCATAATAGTTTTGAATTCTCTTTCTAAGTTTTAAAAATAATATTCATCAAGGTTGGGAGTCAGATATTGTTGTTTTTAATACCACTTCACTGTACTCTTTAAGGTTTTGATTTAAAGCTCATTAAAGTGTTTGATTGAGTAGCACTTAATTATTTATAAGTTAAGTATTTTGTACTTAATGAATAATTCACTAAATAGAATTACAAAGAAAATATTTCTTGATATCTTGGAAATAATTTAAGATTGATATTGTTCTGGCGAGGTTGGATGTTTAAGTTTTTTTTAGATGATTTCACGATATTCTAAATTAATTTAAAAATATGTTTGTATATCTGCTAATTGTGTAATTGAACAATTAAAATTTGTTAAACAATGCTATTTTTATGATATTTTGAGTAAAATTAAAGAAATTTTTCATGTTCCCTTTTTAGACTCTGATGCAACTCTTAAAATGAATACCATGTATCTTTAAAATTTAAAAATAAATTTCCGTTTTAAAAACGAAATCTGTCATTTTAAAAAATCGCAGTGACGACGAAGGGAAAAAAAGTGCAATATATTAAATCTACTTTCTTTGTCGACGATGCAATAAAATGTTCAAATATTTATTTCCTTGAATTCAATAGCACTATAAATCCAAACGATATATTTTTGAACAAATACTTCAAAATCCAAATTTGACATTTAAAAATTTAAGCTATAGAACATAATGCATAAAGTGTTTAGATAAATCCAACTATTGTCGACGATCTTTTCGATTTTTGAAATGTAGAACAAAATATTGAAACAGATTATAAAACTTTTTTCTTTAGGCTGAACAATGTGAAATAATGTGAGAAAGTACAATTGAACATCTACAAGCTTATCATCGATTCCTCAAATCTCTTCCGATGATTTGATATGGATGGTAGAAAATCCCTTTCAAATTGCCATCTAAATCCCTTTTTTCCTGAATCAAGGACATCAATTTATACAGCAAAAGGGACACAACTGTAGATAAAAAGACCAGGTAAAAGTAATAAGCAATAGAAACTGTCTTTTCCCACATTTAGGGATCTTTTTCTTGTAGAGGGAAAATATATATTTTTCTGGATATAAAAACAAGATCCTCAACTGCACGACTTTTTGAATATTTACTAGATTGTAAGGGCAGAAATAAAGTAAAATATTGAATTTTTTTCAGCATGAAATAATACATTTAATAAATCTTGCAAAGCATGGAAGTTATTTGAATATTTTGAAATACTGAGGACGTGAATCGTATATTTCATGCTGGCAAAACCCGTAATAATTACTAAAAACTCGTATTTTACAATTTTGTAATTTTCTTTATTTCATATTACAATATCAAATATTTTACACATTTATTCATGTTACACTGGGGAACTTTTTTTTAATTTCCTGCGGCATTAGTTTTAACAGATCTTACTTTCGCATCGCTGAGTTCAAATCTGCAATTTGCTTCTCCCTACAAACAGCAATTTTTATGCATTTAAATATTATCCGAACTAGGACTTCTTTTAAATTTAATTGACTTCTAAGTGTCCACTTTTCGTGAACGTAGGGCGTGGTGCGTAGGGAGAGTGAACTATAATACATTTCAGCTCATGATGCCATACGTACAGGTCATAAATCTTTTGACTTACGTGTTATTTTCAAAGGAGGAGATAGTAGAGATAGGTTGACACAAGCACTAATGTTATAAGCAAACATATCACACTGATCTCTGAATTTTGAAATATAATATCTTTAAATCACTCCATCAGAAAAAACTGATCTTTGTTTCATTATATTTATCTACATTGTGTATGTCGGTGAAAATAATTTTCGAAATTATATAGTAGTCAGTTTGAGAAAAATCCTGCTATGGCCATATCGCACTTACAACTCAATCGCGCGTAATAAGATAATTCCTATGGAAACTATGCTCTTGTAAAGTTAAGTAAAAAATATTGTTTTTTTATTATTTAGATTGTATTAATGCATGAGCAAAGACACTTTTTCCACTGCATGCAATAATGAAAGCAGTTTTTTTTTCATGAATCTTCGATCATTATTTGTGTCCTTTCATTGCAAAATAAATCTAGAATCATGACCCAAATTCGGTGAAAATATCTCATGACTAGTTATGGAGTTACACATATAAGGGGATTTTGCAGTTGTGAAGTAATATGATGTGGTTTAAGTCAATAATGCACTTTATGGAAGTAAGTAAAGTTACGATACTTGTATTTCACTATTATTACATTATATTTCGTCCAATGAAACGACGAGTTCTAAAGAATAATGTGCTATATTATAAATATTGTGAATTCTTAAGAATTATTTATCAGTTTGGTTAAGTTTTTGTCAATCTTTAAGCCAGTGCAATGTGCTGCTCAGGGAAATGGCACAAAACATTAATAATTAAATTTCTTAGAAACATAAGTGCACAGTGTCACTTAAGCACATGAATTATTAAGAGATACACATATTTTATTTTATAACCAAGTTGAACAGCCGATATAATTCTGACTTTATGATTTTCAATGTTCAATTCCGAAGTCTTGTAATTTTGGACCCAACTCATAGGACAAGGAACCTGCTGGATCAAGAATTTGGACAAACTTGCCTTCGTGAAGAACTTTTTGATAGAGATGCATTTACGTTATCTGAAGAGGAAAACATTGATTGATTGTAGAGTTTAATGGCACAAGATCCAAAAGAGGACATGCTGCGCCAAACAGTTCGTTAATGCAGATTAAAATGTAAAATGTAAAATGCTTAGAACATTTTTATTTCTATAAAATACATAAAGGTAATAAAACCGTCAATAACGAGACGAATATATTTAAAAGTCACTAAAATCCAATGAAAGGTGTATTTATATAAGGTAAAACGGTGAATGGATAATAAATAGGAGTGAATAAAATCAGATAAAACCTTCTATATACAATATAAAATACCAATCGCTCGCAGAAATGCGAAAATGTTAGGATGATGGATTTTACCTAACAAATCCTTCATACTTGAAATAGTGCTATTAAAAAAGGTAATACGATGTTGGTTAAAACAGGGACAAGTGGTTAAAATGTGATGAAGCGTAAGTAAAACGTTACAAATGTCGTATTTGGGAGGAGATTCTCCAAATAATAGATGGAGATGGGTGAGTCGAGTGTGGCCGATTCTGAGACGAGAAAGTTTTACATCTACACTACGTCGACGGTATATGATTGAGATCAGATTTTATATTATATAGTTTATTTTGAGTTCGAAGATCCCAGTGTTGTTGCCAAAGAGATAGGATAATCTGCCGAATATGTAATTTAATATCCGAGTATGGTACGGAAATTGTTAAGGCAGTAGTGGCAGATCGTGCTGCAGAATCAGTCAACTCATTTCCTGGTAAACCGACGTGACTTGGTATCCAACAAAATAAAATGTCAAATCCTTTCTTATGAAGGGTGATTAATGAATGATTGATGAAGCATAAAATTGGAATAGTATTACTGCGAAACTTTTCTAACTGCTGCAATACGCTCATACTATCGATGAAAACATCGAAGATCTCCCTTAGTCTGCCCGCCGGTAGAAAGATTCTATCCCAATATACATTTGCCACTGAAGTTATTTTACGTCAGCACTGTGGTCGGTGCGAGCCGTGGCCAGAATTAGTATCTGCCAGTCACTGCTCGGATTCAAACCTGGATCATCTCATTGGTAAGTGAAAACTAGATCTCCTGTTTTACCATGGCTCAAGGTATACTTAAAAATAATGAACTGTAAAAATAATTGTACCTTTGAAATATGTGCTTCTATAAGCAGTACATATTCCGGTTTTTCAAACATTCATTTAGAGCTATATTTATTTTCTTAAACGCACTTTTTTAGCTATGCCTCAAATAAAAAATTAAAATCATCAACAAGTTAAACAATGTACAAAAAATAGTTGTTTGCGTCAATGTTCTCAAGGGTAGGTCACTATGCATTTGCAATCATGGAACTTCAAAAATTACGTTAAGTAAAGTATTTATGTTACCTTTTTTTTTTAGTTTAGCGTAGCTTTTTATGGTTAAGCTAATTTAATCTAACAAAATTTGCTAGCATTATTGAATTTTTCTCAATTTTAACGATAAAAACAAATATTATAATTACAAGGGTTAGTTTTTTATGTTGAGTGAATTTCTAACCAAATTAATGCTTTCCCAAGGGGGTGTGCCCAGCTTTATACGTGCTTTACACCAAGAAAATGAATAGCTTTTTCAAAGCGTTCGATGTTACAAGGGCAGTTTCAAGTAGCCTGCAGTAAGTAATTAATGTTTTCGTTAATTGCTTAAAAAAACGTGAATGCTCTGACTCCGGAGGGATAATGACAATTTGTGTCGAAAAGATTCTAACATTCTAACAGAATTTTTTACTTGTTCCTGATTAAGGGTAATTCGTGGTTAGATTCAACTTAAACCGAAAAGAATTCAGGGGGAAAAAAACTCCCTTCGGAAAATTAAATCCGAATATTCCACGAATAGGTTTCACTATTATTTTCGCGCAGAATTAAACGATAAATCTGCAAATCTCTTAAGAGGTTTTAGCATTAAAAAAATCATTGTTTAAAGGTAATTAAATCTTATTTTCCCATTTCTAAATACTGCTGTGACTAAATATTTGATTTTCTTCAATTCTCAAAGCAATTTTTTACATTGAATGTTCATTGATCTAATTATTTGAGTTTTGAATTATTATCTTTGAAATTATTTCAAATAACTAGGTTTCAAATCAAGCACATTTTGTTAAGAAAGTAATTCAGAAAGCCTTGAATTTCAACCTACGCAAATATTTTATCACTGTTACGTAATTAAATAATTTTGTATATTACAATTGTAGTATTCTTTTCCCTTTTTCAAAGGGTAATTAATGGAAAAGTAACTATTCAGAAAGATCTATGCTCATTCAGAAGAAATCAAGTTTGAATAATTATGTTGCCTCTCATCTGAAAATGCTTTAAGAGTCGATTCAATGCATCCATTTTTAAAACTCAAAGGAAGCAGGTAGGTAGGTATTTAATTTACGGCATACTAGATCTGCGTAATTGGCTTATCTGTGACGATATTAGAAACATCCATGAGGATGATCCAAAGCCATGCCAGTTGTGATTCACTGTAGGGGGAATGGCTCTTTAACTTTGGTATCCGAAGACCTGACCACGAAGTCTAGCACCTTATGGTAGAATAGTTTAATGACAACCGATACCGTGTAACCTCGGTTTCAACGCAGGTTGATCAAGCGTGGTTGCCCGCTCGCCTACTGACCACAGCCATAGACGTCTGTTTTTACTGGCAACCCTGTATTTACGATCATTCCAATGTGGGACCAAAGAAACAGAAATGTACGGTTGGCTACGTTTTAAATTGGGTACTCAGTATATTTTTAAAACTAAGTTACAAAATAAAACAAAACTGCTTCTTAACTTATGTTTTATCCCATTAGCTGTTTGGACTAGAGGTTTGCCTCTGTTTGTATATAAGAAAAAATATCAAACTTGTTTATGATGGTCATTCTTGTATTTATCTAAAACAGCTTTTTTCAGCTTTTATTACAACAATTTGCTGTATCAGCTTCCTTTGATTAGTACCAATGCACTTTCTACAAAAAGTTCTGGAATGTTATTGAGAAATCACCGAGATTTGCCACTGTTTTCATGAATGTTTGAAGATCACAGTGGTTCCTCGGGCTCACGATCCTAATATTTATCATTAAAATTTCTTTTTAGCCAATTTGATTTTAAAACTTCGATAAGTACTTGTACCAGCAGTAATGCAGTGGTAAGAAAAAGCTCAATACACGATAAAGTTCAGCCTTTCTTGGCAAACTATCACTAGGGTACCTCGGGGTCGTGATTCCCGTATTTACCTAAAAAAAGGTAAATCCCGTGAGGAATTTGATTGCCTAAGATTTGTGAGATTAATAAAATACAATTTTATGTAATCAATGTAAACATAAATCACTATATAAAATTGATTTTTTCATACTGTTCTAGCAAAATCTGTAAATTTGAGATGCCCTTGGAAAAAATTTAAACCACACATTTTGTGTAATTTCAAGGGACAGAAAACCATGAAGATCAATTTTCAAGTTTAATCTTTTAAAAATTGATTAGATCCCAGTTTCTGTACGTTAGTATCAAGGAAAAAGATTTTTCATATATGTGGGAAGAACTAAAAAAAAAAATTAAATATGAAGGCAAAATATATGTTGTTTTCACTACTTTGTCGTAGAAACATGAAAAAAAAATGGTTTTCTAAATCTAATGATTCGCTTTAAAAGGATGTGGAACAGGAAAAAAAATCAGATTGTTGGAAAGGAATGATTATTAGAGAAATGTGTTTTTAATAATCGCCTTTTGACTTCACTGTTTCTTCGAGTAATCAAACTACAGTTCGAGGCTGGAAGAATGTTTCCAGTCATGCTTCTTTTAACAGCAATTCGTTGATTTTTACTGCATGTTTTTTCTCGCTTCAATATTAATTTATGACCTCTAAATATGCATACTTCTGATTTCATTTCTGATAGAGATTTGCAAAATAAAAATAGTCATTAAGAAGCGATTATGCTGTATAAAAAATAAGGCTCTACGTGATTCTACTACCATTAATAGCAAGAATAATTTGAGAAAAAAAAATTAAATTCGGAACACACACAGTCCCAAAAACAATATTTTCATCTCGTATTTCGCATAGGATTAACATTTAGTTTTATTAAATCAAACTTATTTTCAGATAAGAAATTAGCTACTCAGAACTTTTGAAATTAGAATTGAAGTTACATCATCATTCAAATTAATATTATGTTATGCTTTTGAGAAATCGTTAAAACGCGGTATCTATTACTAAGCAAATCCTATTATTAAGCAAAATTAATCAGATTAAATTATCCTAATAAAATTAATCCTTATTGAATCAAATTTAATCCTATTAGTCCAATAAAATTAATCTTATCCTATTTTTACGCAAAAGTGCAAGCTTCTGAAGTTAAATTTTGTGCCATGAACTTTCTAACCTTTTGCAAATGCTGCTTTTTGTTAGTAGTAATTAAAATTAGCGATAAATATTCCATTTTTTCAAAGTAAAAATTTGGAATTTCAATTTTTTAAAGCTTGATTATATTAAAATAATATAATAGAAACAAATTCAATAAATCTTAGTTTATTTTTGTACAATAGATACGCAATCGAATTTTATAATAATGGAACAAAACAAATAGTTGTTTGTGAGGTCTCTATAAATAGCTTTATCAGTCATGAAGGACTTACTCGGAACAGTTAAAATAAGATATGCTCCATCGTCAGGCTCTAAAAAGAAAAAGTAACAGTAAAATTCGTAAAATGTTTATCTATACAGCATTATCTAGCAAAAGGAAGAAAAAAACTGCTGTGGAATCACGGGGACATGGAATTCGGATTGAAGGCTAATTCTCAAAGAAAAATATTCTATAATGGAAGGCACAAGCTTTGAAACAAAGGTAGACTGCTACTGTTTCTAATACATTAGATAACCCATGAACACATGGTTAACTGCCTGCTTACTCATAAGGATGAAAGTTTTTCATAGTTTCTCCATGGTTAAATAGACAACTTCAGTCAACTGCTAGCTTAAGCATGAAGTTAAATTTATTGTAATGAACTTATTGTAAATAGCACAAGTAATATTTTAAAAAAATTCAAAATAAAAAATAATATTTTTAAAAACCACGTTTTTGTAGAGGAGAATAATAAGTAAAAAAAATTTGAAAAACGAAAAACGTGGGGCGCATGAAATACATAACAGTAATGTTATATTAGTGTGTGTATGTGTGCTCTTGAGAATATGTGTATATATATCTGTAATTGTAATTGTATCTGAATGTGGATGTGGAATATGTTTGTGTATATGCATGTGTGTGTGAATGTATATGTGTGTGGATGTATATGTGGCTGTGCATGTGTATGAGTAAGAAAATGTGTATATGTATGTGTATATGAACTGTTATGTATTTCATGAGCCCCACGTTTTTCGTTTCTCAATTTTTTTAATTATTATTCTCCACTACAAAAACGTGGTTTTTAAAAATATTATTTTTTATTTTGAATTTTTTTATTTTAAATTATAATTTTTTTTAATTTTTATTTTATATTTTTTAAAAATTATTACTTTTCAATTATTATTCTTCACTACAAAAAACGTGGTTTTTAAAAAATATATATTTTTATTTAGATTATTTTTCTTAGTCAAGAGTAGTCAAGACTACTACAAGACCACTACTAAAATAATAGAACTTTCATTTTAAATTAGGGATACAAAAATCTTTATAGAAAATCAATACCTTTACGACTTTCATTAGTTTTATGATGATGACAACCAAAACAATCTGGAAATGAATGAGGAAAAACTGGATCCTACCACGTTATTTTTCAGCCAATAAAAATTTTCCGACAATAAAAATCTTTTCACCTGACATGTAATACTAATTTGAAATAATGGAATCGACAACAAAAGAGAATCTCGAAAATAATTTTTTTTTAAATTTTAATTTTATTTTACTTTGTAAGTCTTTTTTCTCTTCATTTTCATGCATTGTCATCCAATTCTGAACTATGTGCCAAGTTTGAAGTTTGTAGTTAGTCGAGAAGTTAGTTTAAAATCGATTTCAAAATTCCACCCGGACAGACATACACGAAGGCAAGTTTATATAAACGTGGTAATAAAAATAGTTTTATCTTTCATGAAAATTCATAGTTTTGGAAGTTGCACAGAGAAACAGCAAACATATATTGTGTAATACCCGAATTCCAAATGGGTGGGAAAAAAGTAAATAATCCTATAATCCTACAAAAAAAGTATCCTATAATCATTATCCTACACATTTAAGGCACCTAATACACAAACTTTATTTTTGATTTTTCTGTTTCATATTCCGATACGGTTTCATACTATTACGTTTGTAAAGAATAAGTAAGAAAAATTAACAATATATAGAGTAACATTGAAAGTGTGATGTTCAAAATTTACCATAATTTTTCCACGGCTAAACAGACAACTTCAGCAATTTCATTTTTTCAATTTTATTATTTCTTGTTGAGTTCCCGCTAATTAATTTTTTGAAACGCGTTATAAAGTATCAATGTAAAAGCACATAGTTTCATATACCTTTTTTTACTATTGTCATATGCTGTGAAATTATAAAAGTTTATTTTACTTGTAATTAGGCCGTGGTAGACTAGTGGTTAGAGAATAGGACTCCAGCCCGGGGGATCCTGTGTTCGATCCTCAACTCCACCTTAACAATCCGAGTATATGCGTGCCTGTGGATTCAAAAGTTCCGTGGTCGGTCGCTATGCAGTACCATTGGTACAGGGATCTGGAGAAAATTTCCTTCTCCTTCAGAACTATGTCTAAAATGGGGAAAAGGCCTCACTAACTGTGATGGATCTTCGGATCATCTACAGGGATGTCTCACAGACCGTCAACAATAGCCCATTGTGCAGCTCTAGTGCGGCGCAAATAGTGCGGCGCACATTCCTTGCTTGTAATAGACTAATATAGAAAACTTGAGAACTACTATTATTTTAAATTGATTAGAGTTATGATCCTATTTAGTTGATCCTTTGGATTAGATCCTATGGAGCGTAGTGAGCGAACCAGTGATGAGAGAAATTTTTAAAGTAAACAGTTAGGTCCGCCGTGATTTTTGTAAAGGCACTAAAATTAGTTTAGAATAGCGGTTTTGTATAAGGTGCCGACATGTATGCATATAAACATTCTGCTTCTTATACAAATACTTATTAAACAATAATCAAAAATTCAAATTACGAAAAAGAAAAATTGCATATCATTGTTCATAATGAGTGATAAATATTAAGTCATTTTAAAAATCCCAATTTCACATTTTTAAAAGAATTTTAAGCAACAATTTTAAATTGAAATCTATTTAATTGAAACTAATACATTACCTTGAATTATTGCTACAATTTAAATTCATATTTTAAGCAGTATAGATAATTTTAACCGTTGTTTAATACTAAACTAAAATGAGCATTTCCTTAATTCAACATCCAAGTCAAATTCAAGTTAAGTCATATCCAATATTTTGAAAGGCATAGTATAAGTGCCTTATGCATGCAGTGTCATCACTGATACTTTAACATTTTAAAGTGTCCTCTTTTATGTGGTACATTTGAGATTTGAAGTATATGATTGAAAGTACTTCATTTTAATACACTCTGTAACTGATAGCTATATATAGCTGAAGTTAACATACACTGTTAGTGGAAACTTGAAATCTGGCAGTCAATATCTTAGAACCATCTAGTGAGCAATATTACATTAAAGTCTTTGTAGTGCTCATTTTGTATCCATAATAATTTGAAACAGATTCATTCCAATAAGAACGAGGAACTGAATGCATTTAAATCTAGTTAGATATGGATTAATGGGATAATTCTACAAAAGAAATATTTTTTAAACGCACTATAAAATTTTGAAGCAATTACGAAAGTTGCATCCTAACTTTAGGATTAATTAACATCGATTTTTCCATTACGTTTGCATAAAAATGCAACTGGTTAAAAATTTAATATTAAGGGGGGCACTGTCATGATCAATTATCCTATTTTCGCTTTTAACTAACTTAATATTTTAAAAATTCTTCAAACAAAAAATAAATGAAAAAAATCTATATGAATTTTGTAAACTCATCTTAGAATTGGGATAAGTGTCTAATTTAATGAGATAACATTCATTTAATAAACTACTATGTTTAACAAGTCAAATAAGTAAAACATTCCCACAACAGCCCGTAGTGGGCCAGGAAGGGTAAGGCTCTATAATTTTGAAGCCATTTGTGTGGTTGTTTTCAGTGTGGTCAGTATTGCGCACATGCCGTCTTTACTTCCCAGACAAGCTGGTACCCATTGATCCGAAGATGGGTGGGCTTCAAACAGCCACCGGGTATCGAAACCCAGTTCTAAAAAAATCACAGTTCAGTGTCGTAACTATTGAACCATCGCGGCTCAAAAGGGTTAAAAAAATAAAAGGGAAAATTAAAAAATACATATTTGATTTAAATAAATATATATTTTAATTACAAGACAGTTGAAATAGACTTTATTATGCCAAGCTGAAAATGTATGAAACATACACAAAATGCGGAAGTAAAATGGAGATTAAAATATTACGCAAAAACAAAAATGAAGCAAGTTTTACTCGATAATTATCCATGACAAACTATACAAAATCGCTATATTTAATTTAAAGATACTTGTCCAAAATTGATTATAAATATTTTACAGTATTCTTCCAAAGTCTAGAAGTGAAAACTTTTTACAGTTTAATTTCGAAAACAAATCCCTGAATCGCGATGAATAGAGAATTTGAATATCTTGTTTATGAAAGAAAAAGTATCACATACATGAGATCAAGAACACATTAGTTGGAAAAGCTAAGCCTTAAATGATTGCACTTTTAGATCGAAAACAATTAAACTTTAAATATGTAGATAGTGTTCGTTAAATAGATGGATAGTAAAATGTGTTATATCGGCGAATTTTGAAAATCATGTAGGAAGATAAAACTTCGTTGTATGGTTGAGTAACTGTGATTAACTATTGAGTCACTATTTAATATTTTCCTTTATCTGCGAGTATTATGCAGAGCATTCCAGACATTTTTCAGAATATAAAAGCTTAATTCAATTATTTCTTCAATAATGAAAAAAAAAGTAAAATGTTTTTTTAATAGACGTAACATATATGATTTATAACTTTTCTTAAGTCTAATTATAGTTATAAGATATAGATTACAAAGGTATTGAATTTTTTGACAGAGAATAAATGAAAAAGCTTAATTTCCACAAATCCTAGCATTTTTAAAGCAAATTTCGCAAAATGTCATAGTTCACGAAAGAACGGATCAATGCTAAATCCACAAGCACAATGGCGATAAATGATTCAATATAGTTCATATTTACCTTACACAATTACAAATTTTTATAAAATTTCCAACAACTTTTGAAACTTTGCTATAAGGCATAGTAATGGGTTCGAATCTCGGCGAAGGCTGGTTTATTCAAATTCCGCGCCCGGCTCGCACCGACCGCATTGCTGACTTAAAATAAGCTCAGTGGTAGACGGATCATAGGTTTGAGTTCCATTTCCGTCAGGCAAACCGTAGGGTGGTCTTCATGGTTTTCCTCTCCATGTAACGCAAATGCGGGTTAGTTCCATCAAAAAGTACTACATGAAGACAAATTTCTCCCTATACTTGATCCAGAAGCTTCCTTGTCCTCTGGATTGGGTTCAAAATTACAAGGCTACTGAGTTGAACACTGGTAGCCGTAAACTGAAAATTCGGTTTGCTGTTCGACGGAGGTTTTTTCTAAAAAGGGCAAAGTGTAACTTCACGTTTTTAAAATCTTCTAAGAAATTATTTTTGAGTTATATACAGTTCTAGAATTTTTATTCTAAAATTGCTGTAAAATAACAGGTAGCAGACTTTCCATCCAATTTACCGTAAAGTTTACGGTTAAGAATATTTTTTTATTTTTGAAACAGTTTACAACAGCATGGTTCCACAACTGTAAAAATGATTTTTAATTGGACATTGGAGCTAGGTTGTGGTTGATTTGTGTTTTATCAAATAAACCGTAAAATATGGTGCAATTAGTTAGATTTGCTTGTTTCACCTGTCGTATGTATCAAGCAGCTTTATGCTGCTGTAATCTATAAGTGAAGAAGAGTATTACATTCTAATAGTCTGTAGTCACAAATTTGTAAGTGCAGGGCACTGGAAACTCTTCTCGTGTTGAAGATGGATGAAATATTGTGTAGTCAACGCTGGGATTCGAACCCCCGTTCTGTAGGTCATCATATTAACAGGTTAGCCCCATTCGGTTACAATATGTACCCAGCTGCAGGGATCAAAGTGGCTTCATTAGGTGGACCTAGTTGGTGTGATAAAAAACTGGTTGTTTAACCGTTTTAAGGTGAAACCAGTAATTATTTTTCTCCCAGTTAACTGTTTGAAAACCTTCTTATTAATGGTGTCCTGGCTATTTTGTTTGAATATGGTAAAACAAATAAATTGTTATTTTGCTACTTTTTCCGAAAATTTAACCCAACAGTGTCGATTCAAATCGGTCATTTTTATTACAGGGACAGACTTTGAAATTTTGCTTCTGGCCAGAGGATATTTATTGCAGTTTTATCAGTGACCACCTTTTAAGACGCGTGACCGCTCTTAAAAGATTTGGTAATTTGAAACGATTAAAATAATGTTGATGTAATTAATGTAATTTTCTTATAAGCATTTTCCCAGATACGATGAATATTACAAAGTGCATTTAAAAATGAAAAAAAAAAAAAAACACTGAAACAAGAGGGAAATTAAGTAATTTCATGGATTATAAAACATTCAGAATTTCAAATATTTGAATACGAGAAGTGCATTTTCTTCATTCTGTGAATATACAATTATTTTTGCCATAAAATATTAAAGTATTTTATTTTCTAAAACAAATAGGATTTTTTTTAATCGAAAATTTTCGAAGTGTCATATTATTACACATCATGCTTTAAAGTTCATAATTTAAATGATGTGCTTAAAATGCTGCATCTTCTCAACTATTCTGCATTATTGTGATTATCAAAACCTTGATCTGAATACAATATTCGAAATAATTCGAATTCTTATTATTTAATCTTCCAATTAAATTTTCATAAGCGGATAATACTTCTAAAATGTGAAAAGTTAAGGGTTTCGCAAATGTAGCAAAATGAAGTTTTAATATTATTGATTTTTTTTGTGTAGGAATTTCAAATATCACTAAAACTTACAAGACTTTTCCCCGTGATAATTTTTCTAAGCTTCTGAATATAAAGGTCTGAAAAAGTTATAAATTCCTATAATTTGATTCGGAAATAATTCATTTTAAAATGTTGAAATTTTGAAATTTTTTATAAAAAAATTTGTAGGTAAATATTAGCATTTGAATTTAAGCCATATTAATTATATTATGATTAAAAATATACTTTCATTGACATCAAAATTTACACAGAACATTTTTTTTATTGACAAGATATTGTGTATACTAGAAAAATGTTGAACTTTAGACTAACAATTTATGAAATCCAATTTCTGAACTGATTAGTAATTGTCATATCAATTTAGAGAAATTCAGTCAATTATCAACGATCTATATTAAGAGCCATTCCTTTGAAAATCAGACGAAAACCTGAAATTTTGATAACTGTATATTATTTATTTGATAGATTTTTTTTAATGTTGAATTATTTTTTTTCTTCCAAGTAGTAAATTTTTTTTCTAAAAGTAGGAAGTTAGAAAAAATTAAAAAATAAATTAATAAAAAATAAATTAAAGTAGAGAAAAAATGTTAAAGTAGGAAGTTAGAAAAAATTAAAAAATAAATTAATAAAAAATAAATTAAAGTAGAAAAATAAATTAAAGTAGAAAAATAAATTAAAGTAGAAAAAAAATTTTAAAGTAGGAAGTTAGAAAAAATTAAGAAATAAATTAATAAAAAATAAATTAAAGTAGAAAAATAAATTAAAGTAGAAAAATAAATTAAAGTAGAAAAAAAATTTTAAAGTAGGAAGTTAGAAAAAATTAAGAAATAAATTAATAAAAAATAAATTAAAGTAAAAATTAAAAGTAGGAAGTTAGAAATAACTTCCTACTTTTTTCGAGACAGTACTGAGGATCTTTCTCGAGGTCTTGAAAAATCTTCAAAATAAATTCAGATTTCATAAGAAGTTTATGTGTAATTAAAAAAATATATTTATGGAAGAAAAAATACTGGAGCGTTCGTTTGCTCAAACATTTAACCTATAAGTCACTATTTTTGCTGACAGTCATTTCTCCAAGATAACATGTGTTGTTAAATGGATAGTCCTGGGCTATGAAAAATTGTCACATCTTACCATAAAAATCTGAAAACTTTTTATAAATAGGGTGAAAGGATATAACTTCTTTCAGGCAAATCTCTGAAATGCAGCACTGAGATTTACTTGATTAAATTACTTGATTTCAAGCTTACTTGATTAAATAACTTAATATATCATCTAAAAGAAGCTATCGGAAAGTAAAGTTAAAATATTCAATTAAAACTTCAGTTTGCAGGATTTAGGGGAAATATTTGTACATATTACTTAGATAATACTTTATCTTTAAATCAAAAATTTTAAATACGACCTAGCAAAATAATGTAGACAATATCATTAAAGCTATTAGTTTTCGCAGATATTGACTTTAAAAAACGCGTAGCTCACCAAATGGCAAGCTAATCAAATATTGAATTCAATCATATCTGATAAAAGCACCAAGAGTGGCTATAATTCCATAATTAATGCTCGAAGAGATTAAAAAAAAGTTAATCTTACCATGATATTTATTCTTTAATGTAATTTAAGCACCCAAGTTAAAGCATGAGGTAAGTGCAACCAGTTATTTCTTTATATTCGCAGATAAACAGACTTGTGTACTCAAAGACAGAGGGTCCCAGAATGGTAGAATGGTAGAAATCATATAAATCTCGGTGCGCTGCCGCGAAGCGGCATTAACCGATTCATCTGTAGTAGTAATTCGATGATGAGGAGTAGTGAGGTGGAATGGAGATGGGGGGAAGAGGTGGTGCTTAGCACACAAAGGGTCCCACAGGATCGGTAGGTAGGTATTTTATTTACGTCACACTAGAGCTGCACAATGGGCTATTGACGACGGTTTAGGTAACATCCTCTGCAGAGGGGATGGCTACCCTACTTTGGTAGCAAGATGTCCCTGGCACGAAATCAAGCACAGTTTAACGAGGACATATACAATGCACCCGCGGTCCCTACGCAGGCTGATCAAAGTGGTCACCCACCCTCTCACTGACAGCATCCAGTGATGCTCGACTGCGATGTTCTTCTGGGAACAGTGTCTTTACCACCAGTCCACCGTGGGACAGGATCCCACAGGGAATTGATCATAAGATACAGCTCCCAGTAGATCACTGAAGTTAATCACTGACAGCGATCAGTAAAACTACTTTCCTTCCTGTCGTCCTTGTGAAAATGTTCTATCAAAAAGTGTTCGACTTCGCGAGCAAGTAGTAGGGATATTAAAACGGAGGAGCCATCACTTCAGCACAGGATCAGAATTATGATGGCATGTCTTTCGATCATCCTCAGGAATGTTTCCCAGACGTTCAACGATTCCGCAGTTCTAGTGAGGGCGTGAACAAACTACTACTACTATGCAAAAGAAAAAAAAAACAAAAGAAAAAAAAAAAAAAAAAAGAAGGAGAAAGGTAGCCAAAGAGATATTGTTCTTCCACCTGATAATATGAAGTGTGGATGTCGTAGGTTCAAATCCCAACGAAACCTTGACTGCATGAGTCAACTGACCCTATTTTTAGTTTTGTAATAAATTAGTTAAGGTTTCTAAGTTCAAGAGTTTTTATAGGGGGGAGGCAAAATGGCATATGACATTATTTTGGGTTTCAAACCCATTACCTTTATACTTCTGAGTCCCGCAGTGGACTGATCGTTAAGACACGGTTCCCAGCACATCACCGAAGTCAAGCATCACTGGCTGCGGTCAGTGTGCGGGTGGGTGACCACTTGGATCAGCCTGCGTAGGGACCGAGGGTGTGCGGTATTGGTCCTCGTTAAATTGTTCTACCGTAAAGTGCTCGACTTCGCGTGCAGGTCGTCGGGCTACCGAAGCGGGGGTGCCATCCCCTCCGCAGAGGATCAAAATTGTGATGGTGTGTCTTCGAATCATCCTCAGGAATGTTTCCCAGACCGTCGACAATAGCCCATTGTGCAGCTCTAGTGCGACGTAAATTAACAACAACAACAACAACTTCTGAGTGTTTTATAATGGTTTGTATACTTTTGTCGATATTTTTTGATCACAGAAGCCTTAATAGAAAATCGTAGTAATAATTTTAGTATAACAGTAATAGCTACCAAAACGGGGGAACTATCCGCTCTGTACGGAATCAAATTCGTAATGCTACGTTTACGAATTTTCTTCAGAGATGTTTTCTGGACTATCGCAAATACCTTAGTCAAGAGCCGTGATGGCTCAGGGGATAGAACTTTCGCCTCTCATTGAGGTGCTTCAAGCTCATATCACAATGATGGATGGTCGAGATGAATTCTTCACCTAGCTCGCACTGATCACACTGCTGTCGTAAATTATCAGAGTGGTTGACGGTTCATGGAGTAGAGTCCTCTTGCTATCGGGCTAACCATGAGAAGTTTTAGAGGTTTTCTTTCAATGTAATGCAAATGTGGGTTAGTTTCGTCAAAAATTCCTCCACGAAAGCTATAGTTTCGTTCAATACTGAATCCAGGAGTTCCCTTGTCTACTGGGTCATGTTTAAAATTACAAGGCTATGAAGTTGAACATTGATAGTTGTAAGCTGAAGAATTGGCTCGGCTGTTCAATGCCGGTTATAACTATTACAACTACTTACTTCAATAAAGTGTAAACATAAGAAACCGAGAGATTAAGACGCCAGTTTGCGGCAGAAAAGTTCGCAAATTCAAGTCGCTAAGAACGTTTTGGGACCTTACCTTAAAAGGACACAAAAGGACACGCAAGAGCTCGAATATAAGCTATTGCAAAGGGTCAAAAGTAAATTATTTATCTACCGCCGATGTTAATAGTCATACAAAACTGAGGCAGTAGCTGAATCATAAGAAAAAAAAAATGTGCGTGGAGTCCCTCCGCGCGGAAGAATTTAAACTTCGTAACCTGCGACGTTAATTGTAGAAGAATCAGCAGTCGTAGAAGGATCACTAGTTCTATTCAAAGACTCTTTTTCCTGCTCTGCTCGCTTCCGTGCTCTGTAATAACAGTAACATTGTGCATTTTTCCCTCGTGGACCTCTTGAACCAGTGCTTGAGGTTGCCTCATCGTCTCGCCCTGGAAAATGTATTTGTATTAATAATGTATGTGAATGCGTGATAATGTAATTTAGAAGAGAAACAATCAATTTGATATTCACAAGAGACGTACCTTGACATAACCTTAAATCCGTCGCATTATCCGTGGGATTGTTTTCACTCATTTTTTACAATTGTTATCCACTAAATTTGAAAATAAAAAAATACTACCCTATTAAATTATATGTGTATCAAAACAAACTAAAAAAATATTTATAGAAAAACAAGACTTTTATTATTTTTATGCTAGTTAGAACCAAAACAATATGGAAATGAATGAGGGAAAACTGGATCCTACCACGTGATTTCCCGGCCAATAAAAATGTATCGTTAAACGTTTAACGCAAACTTGTTGGAGTCGCATAAGAAGTATAACTTCAAAAACTGCTGATTGATCTTATGGAAAATGCAGTAAAATAATAATAAACAGCTAAGAACCACGAGTTTATTCAATCTTTATTGTTTTCATGTGAGTGTCATCCTCTATTTTTTATCGTCTTTTTTTCAGCGTCCAAAAGCTTGGAAAGCAAGAATTCGTCGTTCACCTTTTTTAATGTGCAATTCCTCTTATTGATAATTAATTTATTTCTTTTTCTTAATAAACCGTTATTAAATAGGAAAAAGCAACTGCATTCTAACTCAAATTAAAGGTCCTATGAGTGTAACTGTAGTCCTAGAGATTTTCCAATTGAAAATGTAATTAAATGTAATAAATAACAAGTAATTTCGTTTTCTGAAAACAATTTGACAAAAATTTCTAAAGCTAACTAATGTCGTTTATTCACATTAAAATAAAAAGTGTATTAAGACGCGAAATTAAAATTATTGTTCCCATGGAAAAATGGGAAAATTATTCCGGTTTAAAGTTACCAAATTATTTATATTACATAAATGCAATGGATAATGATAAAAACTCTCGCGTAAACTTTAAATTAAAAAGGAATTTAAGAAGAAAATAAAATAAAGGATTTCGTTAACAACGAAAAAAATATAGTATTATAATGTTTTCCACTACCGAATGAAAGAAAAATAAGCGCTTGTCAGTTTTTCTTTAGTAGAAATTGTGTTACATCACACAATTCGGATTGAATTTTTTATAACCCGATGTGATCAAAAGTTATCCCTTGTAAGAATACCAAGTTATTTCTTTTTCTTTTTTTGTTAGTCATAAAAGTTATTGGTTTTGGTAAAAATCTAGTAACATTATACCGTATTGTCATAAAATATACTGTAATAGGAAGTTCTTTCTTGGATAAGCATAGCTTTACTTTTCTAAGGGAATAAAAAAATATCAAATTAATATACTTCTTATTAATTGTAAAGAAACATTAGTTAACTAAATGGCTGATTTGAATTATTTTATAATCAAAGGGTTGTTACAAATTTTCAATTAGTTAATTATGTTTCAACACATGTTAATGTTTTCGACGTATAATTTACGTAAAACATATAATTCCCGTTTCTGAATAATGTTGTCATAATTAGTTAAACATTTACTAATTTATGACTAAATCTTATTTCTTAAAAACTCTCCAAAGTGTTCCGTAATTACCAACCCGAGTATATATTTTTATAGTTTTTAAAAAATTAAATTAAATATGTACATTAGAAGAGACAAATTAATGTTTAAGATGGAAAAAAATTATAAAAACTGAAAATCTAAAAAACACCATTGATGAAGACGGGTTAAAAACTTCCAGTAATCATTTTTCACCTTTGGTCAGTTCCCTACAGCAATCCAAAGAGGTTTTTTAACTTCTTATTTCTGTAAATATCAGGAAAGACCCACACTTAAAAAAAAGCATATTTGATTTGATACAACTATCTAATATTACCAATTTTACCAGCAAATCAAATCAGATATATTTTTCTGAATATGAGGTTTTTCTTAAATCTTAAGATCGAAAATTCTGACTATAGATAAAATCGGGAAACACGGTAAATGGTCAGAGCCAGCTTAAGCCATGAGACTTTGATCCTAGCCCCCACCACCATACAGTTTTATCAGCTTAACTCAAGTCTGATGCTTAGTGTTTTAGATATTGGCTAAAAGTCTAAAAATGATATAATGCTCAAAAGCACAAAAATATTAAATATAAAACTTCCGATTACGTATTTTGGGAGAAGGATTGTTCGTATTTTTGAATTGCTTAGGCTAATAATTTTTCCATATTTTAGTGCTGCTGAATGACTGAATATTATGGATTTTATAATTTCCTCGAAAATTGGCTTTCAAAAAAATTTTTTAGTGCTTATTAATCATTACTGGTTTGTACAACGGCTTTTACTTTTAATGTGAAATGACTGTTTTATGAATGAAATGTGAGTTTAGTGTTAATATTATCTCTTACGTTTAATGTTTCATTGTTCAAGAGTAACACAACGAGATTTTGAAAGGAATCATAAAAAAGAAATACTTCTAGTGCATCTAAGATTTAAAAAAAAAAAAAAAAAATCCAAATTATTATACTCTCAATTCTGTTAAGAAATTGAAGGATTTGCAATGGCGAAGTTACCTTCCTATAACATTTATATGAACATGCATAATAACTTAGTAATGTAAGAATTCAAAGATTGTGCATTTTCAATTGCCAATTCAATATTTATCCTAATGCTTAATTGTATTTGAATAGCATAACTAATGAGTAGATTTAATACTATTTGATCTAAATAATCTAATTAACTATTACTTAGCAATATGAATATATAGTCATCAAAATAAATCCTTCAGAAGCAATGTATAACTCGATATTAAAGTTTAAAATATCAAAGTAAGATATGTTGAGATATTTTATATATTTAATTAAATAATTAAAAGCATTGGTAAACTATATTTTTATTATTTATATTCTTTTGCTTTAGATTTAAATGCAAGTGGCATATTTATTTTAAAACATAATATAATAAATGAGTGTTGAAATCTCACAAATAATGTTAAAATGCAAGTCCATTTGGAGAAAAATGTTTAAAAATAAACCATTAAAAAATGATGTATTATGATGACGTTGATCGCCATTATTAATATATTAGTGGTAGTTGAGCTAACCTCATTGACTTTTTTGCCGTAACATGTACAAAATTAAGATGTACATCTTAATCAAAATTAAGGTGTACATCTTAATTTTGATGTAATAAAATGTTAGTTGTCTCAGAAAAATAAATAGAATCGATCGAGAAAAATTGATTTAATGATAACTGAAAATGGCCATAATCAAAAATATAAGCATGATACAGAAAAGAAAGGGATCAAAATGAAATATTCTCTTACATGGAGAGTCTTGTTGGCCTGAATGTCAGTTGAGATTGATATTCAATGGTTGGGACTGAGAGACCCAAAAGGGCACCCCCAGTCTCCACAAAATTTCAAATTGGAAGGGAATGATTTTTTTCTAGCGGACAACAGAAGCATGTAGAAGATTTCCTACGTTGGCGAATTATCGAAATATAACATAGCCAAAATAATGCCAACTCTCCATAATCAATATTAGGTTTCAAAATACTTTGGCGATTGCGAATCGCCAACAAGACTGTGAGAATTAGAATAATCATGTAACTGAAACATATTTGAGGTAAGAAACTAATAATAAAGAGTTATAAATAGATTTTTGTTTTCGATTAGGCGCGACAGTGAATTAATGAGTCTGCATTAGTATTGAAATAAAAGGTTAGCCCTTACATTAATCGATAAGACAAGAATAAAATATTTTATGTTCGCCATTTAATAAAAGATAACTAATTGATTTAATTTAAATATAATTCGATTAATAATGATTAAAAAAGTAAGTTTAAGTAATTAAAGAAATTTTAAAAATTAGGAAATATGTAATTCCTATCGTGGCATCACATGTATAATTAAAAACGATTTTTCTGGATATTCATGCTTTGTATGGTGAGATAAATAAGTTGCATTGAATTTTTCAAAATGCAAGTGAAAAGTATTTTTTTAAATGTTTTATTATATGTTTAAATGCAAACTTAACATGTATTTTAATTCATAGTATAACAATTGTATTTGAATGTCTCACAAATAATGACGAATTTAAGGCTAATTGAAAAAAAAATGAGTTCGAATAAATCGTTGAAAAGGAATGCGTAATGCGAGATTAATGATCTGGACATTCATGTAATATATGGTGAGAAAAATAATTAGCGTTGAATTAATTCAAAAAACGTGGGAACTTTTCTTTTTATTTTATTTTCTATGTATTTAAATGAAAGCATATTATTTATTTTGGAACTTTAAAACATAGTATAATACATTTTCGCTTGAATCTCACAAATAATAATAAGATTTAAGTCTCATCACGATATATGTCTCATCACGAATTTAATATTTTTTAAAACATTATATAATATATTAATGCTTGAATCTCACAGAAATTATTAGATTTGAGGCTCTTTGAAAAAAAAATAGAAAACAAGTAAATCCTTCAAAGGGAATATATTAATCGAGATGAAGGATCAGGATATCCATGCAACATATGATGTGACCAAAAAATTGTATTGAAGATTTCTAGATGCGATCAAACTGTATTTTTTATTACTTTATTTTATAATACATTTAAATGAGGATTTATATTTATTTTTACAACATTATATAATATATTAATGTTTGAATCTCACGAATAATTATTAAATTTACGCTATTTTTTTCAAAAAAAAAAAAAAGAAAGAAAAGAAATAAATCCTTCAATGGGAATATATTAATCGAGATGAAGGATCAGGATATCCATGCAACATATGGTCAGACAAATAAATTGCATTGAAGATTTCAAGATACGAGCAAACTGTATTTCTTATTACTTTATTTTATCATACATTTTAATGCGAACTTAATATTTATTTTCAAAACAATATATAATATATTAGTGTTTGAATCTCACAAATAACAATTAGATTTAAGGTTAATTCGAAAAATAAAAAATTAAAAAAAACAAAACAAATAAATCCTTTAAAAGAAATATCTAAATCTAAATGAAAGATAAGAATATCCATGCCACATATGTTGATACAAATAAATCGCATTAAAGATTTCAATATACGTGCAAGCTGTATTTCTTATTACTATATTTTATCATACATTTAAATGCAAATTTTATATTTTTTTTAAAAACATTACATATTATTACATACATATTATAACATTACATACATTACATTAATATATTAATGCTTGAATCTCACAGATAATTATTAGATTTGAGGCTATTTGAAAAAAAAATAGAAAACAAATCAATCCTTCAAAGGGAATATATTAATCGAGATGAAGGATCAGGATATCCATGCAACATATGGTGAGACAAATAAATTGCATTGAAGATTTCAAAATATGAGTGGACAGTATTTGTTACCGACAGCTGTTGCGAGAACGATTTTTATGAGTCTTATGTCTCATGAAAATGCTTGTCAATAAATGTAACATAACAGAGATTTTCAGTTCTTTTCTCAATAAAAGATCCCTTTACAATGCTAGAAATAAATATTTCCCCCCTTTTATCAAATATTTTCTTACTACCATTCAAGCACAATGAGATCTAAAAACTATACTTTTAGATTGTTGAATTGTTTATTTATGGAAGGAATAACCACTTATTTATGGAAGGAATAACCACTTGTCCAGTGGTATTGGATTGCTTATTACATGAATTTTTAAATTTCATGAACGCAGAAATGTAGAAGGGTAGTAATTTTATATCTGCTAGAATATTTTTTTCCGCTGAACTTGTGTTCATTGGTATTGGATGGTTTGTAATATGTAATTTTAAATTTCGGAAGTTTTAAAATAACATGTAATATCGTATATATGGATTTATGAATTATTTGTTATTTATAAAAAGAACAGATACTTACTTATTGGTATTGAGCAACGTAAAGTATGGGTGTATTATTAATTTTTGTAGACACAGAAAGAAACTGCTTATTCAAATTACGTAATGGGATAATTGTCATATATAAGTCAGGAATGTAATTTTATGTTGATTTTGTCCGTTGCGTTTGGATTGTATTTCATGAACTTACAACGCAATGCGTATTTCGTTTTAGAATTTATAGATTACTGTTTATTTACAAAATTAACAACATTTGTAAATTGATATTGATGGCTTGTAATACTTATTAATTTTTTTAAATTTAAAGATTTAGGGTTCGGATTTGATTTAGAGTTGTATAAAAACTACAACTTTCTAAATAATGATCTTTAAATTTTTTAATTTGTTAATCCCAATATTTCTAGAAAGAGAGCCAGGAGAATTTAGTTTAAGATCTCACCATTCAGCATTTAACACAATACTCCAGCATCTTCCTTTTAAATTATGAAGGGGATAAAAAAAATCAACAACGATTTTATGATTGATTTAATTTTATCAATTTTAACTATCTCATTGATAATAGGATACACTTGTAAAAACTTCGTTCAAGTGTAAAATATAAAGAGATATTCATATTTCGTGAAATTTTCTTTCAGTAATGAAACCGCTTCTTGGGGACAAACTTTGAGCAAACATTGTATCAACTGATTTTCTCGAGGAAACGAATTTTGTCAAGAAAATGGCTTAATGCAAGATTTCAATTAGTAAAGTTGTTTAGAAAATCTAACATAAAATAAATTAGCGTGAGTAACTAAGTTCTAAGTAATTACATAGAATCGAACAATAAATTTCTTTCAAGGACTTATCTTTGTACCGAAATTTAAATTTAGAAAAACAAGACGTGATAGTTATAAGTCTTAATAGGAGGAATTGAAAGATAGTTAGAATAAGTCTTAATAAAAAGCTCAAGGCCTTGCTACTGTACCAAAAGTAATCCTTCCCGGGAAAAATAGTCACTTCTTCAAGGCTTCTTTCTAGGATTTGTCACTGTACCGAAATTAATATTTTAAAATAACATGACATGTGTGATGAAGTGCAAAAATTAACAAAATATATCCGAATAACAGCATAATCGTGAAATGCTAAAAATGTATTTCTGTGAATGCTTAAGCTACTTTTTTGACTTTCTAAAATTTTATCTTCAGTCATCATGAATGTGATAATAAACTCTCTTCATCTGACAACCTCCACTTCAGAATAAATTCACGCCCACCCGAAAATTGTAAAACTTAAGTTATCATAATGGGTACTATCTTATGCAGATTCGATATGGCAGATGGAACCTTTCAGTTTATTTTCATACGAAACTGAAAAAGATGTATTTTTAAATTTTACTTCTTTTTACTGGGAGTTTCAATATTTCCAATTTTTCATACAAACATTCCACAAATCAAAACAAAAAAAACTATATTAATGTGACAGAAATACAAATAAGAAATGGCACCTTAAACTATTACAGAATGAAAGAACTTTTGTTTTCTTCTACCCTCAAACGCAACTGCTCTAGATAAAGATAGATATGTACAAATTGAATACTCGGAGACGACTTTTATTTTTCCCTTCACAGGCGATTTTTTTTCATTTATTTATTTATTTTTTATTTTTTTCGTTCCTTTACCATCTTTTTTTAGTATTTGTGGTATCCGTTTTCTGTATCGAACGAAATTTGATTTTTTTTTTTACCTCTGTGTTTGGTTTCATTTTTTCTACACCTTCTCAGAAAATAGAAGAAAGTAAGTTAGATGGCATTATGATGTCATTTCAGTACGACCCTAGATGTTCTTCCATTCTTCGAAGATTATTTTATATTTCTTCGTTCGTCTAGTCTCAATACTGCTATGCTCACCTTTCGAACATGTGACATTTCCATTTTTTTCCCTCCCTGCTACCGATTTGGTATTTTTCCCCTTCTTGGGGATTTTTTTCTTCCTTACTTCTTGCTCAAGTAAATGGGCGGAATTTAGGTGGTTTTTTCCTTCTTGGAAGAAAAAAAAAACTCAAAACTAGTTCAAAACTGGCTTTCAGGTCCTTAGAAAATTTTGAGTTTTCGAAGTGGCGGTCATTTTTTAATGTGTTACCGTAAAAATATCACCCGTAAAGTTCAGATGTCATGAAGAAAAAAGTGATTTATTTTGAGATAGTGAATGAAAAGAGTCGTACGATGATTTATTTAGAAGAACTTTCTTGACAGTCAAGTTGTATTTGTTTAAAGCTAATTCTTGGTTTTTACTTGAATTTTTTTTACCTAGAGAAAGGCACAAAAGTTTATAAGAATCTTTTTAAAAATAAATTTAAAAATCGCTTTGTTAAATTTGTCATTAGAGGCCTACAAAATTGTCGTCGGTAGAATACCGACTCGGTATTTTCTTGTTCAAAGTATATTTCGTCAGAAAATAATATATGTTGATTATTATTTTTCTGTACATTATTATAATAAAAGGTGGTATTTTTTTCGTCAAATATCCGCAGAAAGCTCATCCATGGAAATACCTGGGCAAAAATTCGTTCATAGAATTAGTGAATTTACAGATGATGTGTTGTGCAAGAAATCGGGCATTCTTGTGTGTATAAACGCCTATATGTATCTTAGTTTGAAGAGCAAATGTTTTATTTATTTATCAAATAGATTTCTCTCACTCCCATTGAATTAATCGCTCGTCTATGTGCGTAAGTTCTGTAAGGTGTAATCATCACGAAAAAAATACAGTTTGCTAAAATATAGTTCTTATAGTTTGCGTAGAACTTACATAAATGACTCGCGCACCGAGAGAATGACTTGATTGGTTCGTATAATTTTCTTCTTGGCTTTTATGCTTTCTAAATCAGTTTAGTGTTAATCCATAATATAGGTAACCTGAACCATGATACTATTAGATTCGGTGCAGTATTTATAGGGTGTTCAAGAAAAACTATAATATCGAGAAGTTAAGTTTCAAATGAGCATCAAAAAGCTTACTGGTATATGGCGAATAATGAGTGACTCGAATAATTACGAAAACATATTAAGAGATAAATATTTTGAAATTAGGAGTTTCGATTTATTTACACTGTAAATATAATCTGTTAAATTCATGGAAAAACTGTCAGCTGGTGTAGCAGTATAAAATTGTTTATTTCTCAGAAGATATTACTGTTTTTTTTAAAAAGCGGACACCCGTCTCTCAAGCACAGAAGCAGACCCCCCCCCCCCCCCGCTAAGCGTTCGCCACCTCGTCAAATGCGATAAAATCGTAAATTTGGCGATTAAAATTGTTGTTTGGCGACTGATTTTTTTCACCGGAAAGAAAAAAATGCATTTAACTTGATCCTCAAAATTACGTCAAAATTAATTTTTCGAAGCAAATCAGTGTTAATTTTTTATTACAGTAATTTCAGTAGTCGCTCCACATAACCAATTAGAATTGGGTCCAAATTATATAAACCTGAAATAAACCACAGTAAAATAGTTTTCTATGGGAAAAAATTAATCATAAAAATTTGTTAAGATTCACATTTGGCGAAGACTTTCGAAAATTGGCGAATACTTTTGATATTTGGCTAATCTGCTGGTTAATAATTTTGAATCCTTACGGCGGTCAGAAATGATAGGAATATTATTTTAACGGAAAAGCTCTGTTATTTTAATAAAACTCTGATATTTTTTGAAAAAAAAACAACACAAACAAAAAAAATCTACGCAAGAACTATGGCATTGCTATTGGTGAGAGCCACGAGCAGAATTCGTACGAGCAGTCAACGCTAGGATTCTTTCACGTAAAATGAGTCCTTTCACGTGAACACTAGTCCTGTACCCTGCTCTTCCGTTTGCTATAGCTTTCTTTTTGAAGAAAACTGTTAAACTGTCGTTATCGCAAAAATCATAGTAATGTGTATTATATCTTCGTATTTATGTGTAAATGCATTTAAAACTGAAATTCTCCTTGATGAAATTTTCTGGAAACTTTGACAATAAAGTTGATTTGCAATTTTAAATATATGAAACCTTAAACCAAAACCATAAACTAATTTCCAACAAGTGCGAGCAAGCGTAGAATTATTAATATGTGTAAACAATATTTGTGATTACAAATATTTGTAATACAAATATTTGTGAAATTATTTTTTTTAGAAAAGGTAATTTTAATGGCAAAATTTGAAATGACGGTTTCAATTTGTTTATTAATAGGGTGAAGGACAGAGAAAGGCCTTTTTGTCAACAAAGCAACTTTAAATCACCAAATATACGGAGAAAGTCGGTAAAAAATGGGAATTTTCTGCAATTTGCGAATAATGATTGAAAGCATAAAATATCTGTATTTTTCTTTAAGCATTTTTTTTCTGTGAATATATATATATTTTTTCCTGTAGAATTATTTTTTTAAAACAATGTAAACATAAAATATGTCAGAAAAATAAAAGCATATCTCTACAATGTTCCAGCCTAAAAAATATATGAAAAATAAAATAAAGACAAAATTAAAAAATTGAATGCTGTTTAACTAAACACTGGAAATGGGACCAATATTGGCTATCAGAAACTGAAATAAGAAGATATAAACATCACAATTCAACCTCATTTTTGCTAAAGCTGTAACTTCACTTCTGCCTAACATTTCTACCAAAAACACTTACATTGTTAAGCCTTAGATTCTTACGCAGTCCAGTGTCTAAATTCTTATGAAAGAAGCTTAACAAAAAGCGAACCAATATTAAAAACATAACTTACTGAACAATTTCCAAACTTTAATAAAACGTGACACTAAATTTTACAATTGTAAATTGTATTCTCAACTACTTTAGAATTCCCGTTTTGACAGTATCAAATAAGAATCAAATGATGTAAAATTTAATAACTTGTGAAAGGTTTTAAAGCCAGAGAAAATAAGAAATTTAATTTATTGTCTCATATTTTATTGCGTATTATTGCAAGTTATTTTTTTAAACCAAATACATATTGAATGTAGTGAATGCATAAAAAGTATTCTTTGTCAGGAACAGGATAAAATTTCATTTTATGAAAGCTCTATACTTGAATGACCGAAATATGAGACAATTTTACTGTTTTCTAAGAATATTGAATTTGAAAAAAAAATGAAAATTTTCTGTCAGTACTGTAATCTAACATTATTGGTTACTATTCTTTTCTTACTGGAAATAGAAATAGTTGACTAACATGTTGAAAGATTCGAAATGCTTACTCGTATGGAAGGTTTTAACGGTATTTTTCTCAAATATAAAGATTCAGTTTACTCTATAAGAAAAGTTTTATATAGTTTTATAGCATTTGTGGATTTAAAAGTAATGGATTTTTTGAAAATGAATTCTTATGTTACTTAAGCAAATGTTTTATTTGTTCAAAATGTAACTATGCAAATGTAGTATATATGTGAATATTCAAATGTAGTAAATACGCAAATGTGATGATATAGTAATTATGTAAATAATTTTAAAGCAAATTTATAAGTTTTTCCCTTTTTTGAAAACTTTTTTTCTTTCTTTAATGCTATTTTCTTAAAAATTTTACTCTGTGGCACATTAGATATAGTCAACTGGAGAGGTTTACTAATAAATGTTTGTAACACGCTTATTATACTTCTAAATAGTAAAAGAAACGAGGAATAATAATAATAATAATAATAATATAAATATATTAGAAATTTTAAAAAAAAATGTTTTACTTGATGATTTATGACCTTCTGGGTGCGAATTCAGGCTGTACATATTGTCATTGATATTATAATGTTATGCTATTCCTTTGTTATATTGATATTATATTGCGTTCATGATAGAGAATAAAACGCTCCGCAATCATATACTTAAAATTTTAGAATTCCTGTCGAAAATGATATCAAAGACCTATTGCTCGCCATTCAGTATTGAAATCTGTTAAATGCGAGAAAATCTCGTCGTCAATTGTTTGAAAGATTACTTTTTTATTTTCATAATGACATTGATTATATATATATATATATATATATATATATATATATATATATATATATATATATATATATATATATATATATATATCAGATTATACGGCTGCGTCACTCACTGTGTTTAAGGTAAAGACAACTCTTGCATTGTAGATGTTTTGAAGATAAATTCTAGAATTGAACCAAAGTCATTTCAAATGAAAATTAAATATTTTGCGGCAAGCTTTTAACATTGTTAAATTTCAGACTACGGTATACTTTTTTCAGATCATTTTGACAATCTTTTACATGTACTGATCTACCATCACTTGAAGATGAACTAAAACATTCTGGAGCATTCACTTCAATTATTTAGACAGGTAAGGAGCATTACGTGACATTGGCTGCAGCATGCAGTGTAAGAGACGGAAACTTTAGCGCTAAGTTATTAAAAATATTTACAAGAAAAGGCTTCTGAGAAATATGTATGACTTCATAATGTAATTGTGTATCAATGAATGAAAACATTGTTAATCAAGAAATTCTTCATCTATTTCCGATATTGTTAGCAATTAATGATTTAATTAAAACTTATGCGATTGCAACTAAATATCTTTATTTTTATCTTTACATAAACTCTCTCGTCTCAGTATGACAATTTCATCAATGTAAAGCTAAATATTTTACGTCGACCTATCAAACTATAATAAGAATAACGTTAAAAAATTGTTTTTAATTCATCTTAAATGAATATGCCTAATGAAAAACTCTTTAGTTAACTTTAACAGGGTGCCTTTTAGTTTATCTGCGTATCATTGCTCATTTGTATTGTGTATAATTATTACATTGTATTGCGTAATAATGTCACATAGAAATATCATTTTTACATTACATTAAGTACGTATGACATTTTGTAGTTGTAGTATTATTTGAATTTGACACATCATAGTTAAAGTTTACAGACCCAACTTTCTTCTGTAAGTATTTAAAAAGAATAAATTCCTTAAAAGTAGCTTCATGTATTCTTACGTTTTGAAGAAAAATACATTTGGATTTTACTAGTTTCGTATAGACGTAAATTAGGTATAATTTCGTTACTTAATTAATGATTCAAACTAAGCGATTTAGCATTTGTAGCGTATTATCTTATCATGCTCAATAATGAAAGACTACAAATTAGTGTACAAAATGTCATAATTGAAAGAAACAAAAATATTTCACGATGATTCTTTTCAATTAATTAAATGCATATTTCTGTTCGTGTTTGTTAAAATTCTCTTTAAAGTAAACAAAACATGGAACAACAGCACTAATTGTAATATTTTAAGATTTTATTCACATTTAAAAGAGAAACACATATATTAAACATTTTATTAGCATTATATATTGAACATCGCGTAAATAATAAACATATAAATGAAGAACAATATGATTTTTATTTTAAACACAACAGTTTTTTTTCATATATAAGCTCGATGACAACAAATTTCTGAAAGACAATTTTGCTACAGTACTTGTGTTTTTAAACTTTTTCAGGAAAATGCTGTTAATTAAAAACAGTGAATTTCCCCCCCAATGACAACATAAAACACCAAGCATATAAATAGCAAATAAACCATTTAATGCAATACTGGCGATATCTAGTTACATTGGATTTATTAATATATACAAGTAAGTAAACTCATCCCTAATTTGTAAATATATTTCCTGATTAGTATTTCATGATAAATTAACATGTAATGTACAGATAAAAGATTTTAAAAAAATGGATAAACACCATAAGCTGGGTCAACTTTGACAGGTTAGTAAATATGATCAGGTCGATGTGACTTGCTTCCAAATAAAACGAGGTAAGATAACTTTTTTTACCTTATAGTTTGATTCAATCATTTGTTATTGCACAAAATTCACATGAAAAAAAACACGTTAGTTTTCTCTTTTATAATTTAGTTCAAGAATTTGTCTCTGTGCCAAAAATCAAGATAAAAAATGTTATACTCTTCGCCATTATAGATTATTTAAGAACTTGCCACTATAGTAAGAGAAAAAAATTCATTTAAAATTACCGTACTGAATGTTAATGGCATTTATGTTTTAAAAAAAAACATAATTCCGGTTAATAAAACCAAAATATACTGCATTTAAACCATTATTTTGATATTGCTCTGTTCAGATGGTAACAGTTTTCCAAAATGTTTGGTTATCACCCCAATTACAGTTCTCATTATCACACATTAATTACAAGATAAATGGTTTTAATACTTCATGGTTCTAAGATATAATTACCACATTAATCAAATTTTATCGTAAATTAAAACACCATATTGTATCGTTAACTTTACCAAGCATAATACCAAAACGATTTTGCGAAAATTACCGAGCTTTTTGGTGTTAACATTAAACCAAAACCAATAATTCGGTCTGAAAATTTTACCATGTTCTGAAAGCTTTGACCATCCCTTTTTTTCAGTTTACCAAAATTCACATTTCAACTCAAAAAACAGGACATGTCGGATTTCTTAATGACAGTTTCATTACTAATATAATTGTTCTAATTTTACTAGTCAGTTTTCTTCTGAATACCTTGTATCCAGCATCATATTTTAAAATTCGCAAAATTGATTCAAGTTTTTGTACTTTCACCGTGAGCTTATCGTATCACGATAAGTTTTTTAAAATTATTTAAGTTACTTATCTGCGCCATTATATTCTTCCTATTATAATAGTTGAGAAGAAAACAATAATTTTTAGATTTAGAAATTACTATTCCTACTAGTTTCTAGTTTAAAGATTTTTAAAATTTGCTTAACTTACGGTACTGTTTTTGCATTATGATAGGCTTATAAAAAACATTTGAGTTACTTATCTGAAACTTCAGAGCCTTCCTATTATAATCGTTGAAATCAAAAGAAAATAGTTTTTTAGCGAAGTAAATTTTACTAGAAAACTAAAACAATTAATCAGAGTTTTAATTTTCTTGTTTATTTGTTAACTTTTCAAGAAAGTTCAGTCTTAATTTGATTTTAAGATGTATTACCCTTGAAAAGGGTTTTTTCATCACTTTCTCGAAAAAATAAACAAATGAAAACGACGAAGAAAGGAAAGAAAAGAAAAAATCTGTACACATAAATAGGGAGATAAGCTTATACATAAAACAAAATTCGGAATATATATTTATGTGTTTATTTTTTTATACGTAAAAAAAGAAACTCAAATGAGTTAAAAATATATAAAAAACGAATTTTAGTATAATATTTACTGAAAAATCAAAGGATAATTTTCTCTATTAAACTCAAATACATTTTTTAACAAAGCCATCAACTTTGTTTCAATATATCAGAAGACAACATATGATATTTAGAATAACCTGAATAATGTATTCACAAATGAATGCATTAGTTCGTTTTAGTAGTTCAACTACCTCGTTTGAGTATTTAATAACTACAATAAAGAGTAAAATGTTCGAATTTCGTCGACAATTTCGATAGACAAATTTCATATTTTATTCTTTTGAAATATGTTACATGCTCTTAAATAAAGTTATACAAAAAAGAGAATTACTTCCAGCTAAAAGTATAGTTTTTTTAAATCTTCTATCTGTAAATAAATAAATATCGTAACATATGAAATATTTAAAAGTAACTATTCATGGATTATATTTACAGAAGTTAATTTTTAAAATAATCTACTATCTTCAATCTTAAAGCAATTTTTCGCTTTACTTACTGATGAAGCAGTTGTGCAAGAACACAGATTTAATTACTTCAAATTGAAATAAAACAAACTGTGCATTTTATGTCACGTTATGGATCAAATACAGTTATTAAAACAGGAAATTTTTTGTATTCAATTACAGAATATCAAATATCATAGCATGATAACTCACACTTAAATAAATTATTGTAGATCAATTACTCTGGAATTAATTTTAAACAATTATTGTCTCCAGAAGATAAACACTTGCATAAATTCTAAATTTTGTTTTATACACTGCGAGTCATATATTACCATAAACATTTTCTTATAAAATTATTTGAAAGACGAAACAAATAATGTGGAATTTTTGCTTCATAGTGTCCATTTACAATATGTCATATTACTTTAAAAATAAATCCTTTTATTGTAAACTTATTTGGAAGCAAAACATCGTGTGTTTAAAACCTGCTTTGGAAAATAAATAAAATAATAAGACAACTATAAAAAAATAAATAAGTAATGTTAAAATACATAAGAAAAAAGATAAAATATTAAAACTTATATGGAATGTTTTTAATCAATCCTAAATAATGATAATAAAAATTAATGTTTTTCACAAAATTTGAGATTTTCGGTTTAAAAACATTTACAAGCTGGTGTAACTAATGTATATTAATTAGATATACCAATTAAAATACTACGTGTAATTTGCTCCATTTAGTTACTGTAATATCAACACACTTTATATACAACAATGATGTAATCAGAAATTCGTGACGCATAACAGAGATTGTCCAGGACATTTACTTCGATTAAAGAAGCAACTATGCACAACTATGTCATCTATCAACTCGCTGTTACATGTTTAATGAGCATATCAACAATTAACAGCTGCAACAATTAGCTTGAAATATATATTTAATGTTAAGATTCTTGTTAACATTACTAACGAAGAGGCAGTTGTTTTAACGAGTTTCAGCACAGAGGATTAAACACGAAGGCGAAAGTTTTAATTGTCGTAACACAAGTTTAAACAACACTAACTTATAAGATTGGGTTTAAGTAAGGAATTGTTATATTTTCCTTAAAATACATATTGGTTCAAAAATTTGGAAAAATGTTTACATAATTTTCACTCGTGTTATATTATTTCAAAATATTTATTTTCTTTCTTAATTTGAAATTTTTAAAAAACTAAGTAGTAAAAAATCCCGGAAGAAATTATGGTACAAAGTCAATCAATTTTATCGTAAAATACAATTTTACCTTAAAATATTATATCGTAATTTTTACAGCAATGTTCACTGATTTTGAGGTAATTATTGCTGTAAAAAATACGGTATACCAGATTCATGGTTCCGTAACATGCTCTGGTAAAAATGACCTTTACGGTACCGGAGGGCATGAACTTTTTTTCAATTGATTTACTTTTAATGTTTGGTTTAAGTTAGCACAAAGTGAGTGTGAAGAAAATAAGCTTAGAAGAATTTTTCAGATGTTTTTTCAAAAATTGTGCTGTTTAATGCAATAAAGTGGTTTATTTCAATATTTCTCTCTCTGGTAGTTTGTATGATAGTAATAATAATATTTTCTTTCAAAATTCATCGCAACTTACTATGACAAAAATCCCAACTTACTTTTAACCTAAAAATATTGTTTTATCAGGTCAAAAACATTTTGTATTTTAAGAAATTATATTGAATAATTTAATTAATTTATTTATTGCAATTGATTTATAATTTTAAGTTTAATACTTATATGTAAATATGTAAATTATTCTTATCTTTAAGAGTTTATATATAATTATTTTTTATTGATAAATTATTAAATCAATTAAGAAAAAATTTTTCATTTTCATTTTACCCTATTGATGACACTTTTAGATCTAGTTTCTAAAAGTGTTTCAAAGAATTCTAAACTTCACTGTAAAATCCATTAAACGTTTCTAACAACTGTTTACAGTTAATGATTTGTAAAAAAATGCATTTTTATGGTTTCCTTGAAATTGGTAACATGTTGAATTTAAACATTCGCTTACATCTCAAGATAGTGCAAATAAGAATTAAAAAGTTAAAAATCATATAACAATTAACATATAAATAAACGCCTTAAAAGTTTCATTTTAAATAACAAAGAAGATTCAGAAAAGCTGCCAATATATAAAACACATTTCAAAAATACTTAAAATATATTTTAGTAGTTATTCTTAAAACATTGATATTTATTTATTTCTGAAACTATATAAAAAAATTGTTGAAAATTTTGAAAGATTTTGTACTTAGCAGTTGCAACATTTTTTAATGCAATCTGGTATGTAACTTGTTTTCCGTCAGAGTGTTTTGATCTAAGCTTATGAGTATCGTACAAAAGGTAATTTTGATCATAAATTATTGATGCATTTTAAAAACTTCATTCACAAGCCTCTCTTATTTTAACTGTAGGATAAAAAACATAACACTTTTATAAAGGCATCAATGTGTCAAGAGGAGAAAAATGTTACAAGGAAATCTCAATTTTTATATTGGTTAAAATATTGAATTTATCATTGAAAAAATTAACAAAATACTGCTTATGTAAGATTATTTATTTTAATACTTTACATAAAAGCATAATAGTGGCCTGGAAAATAGTTTTAATACACTTTTAATGTTTGAAATGTTTTATACTATTTTTTTTCTGATACGGATGTGAAAATGTAATTTTAAGAAGAACACACTCAAAGTTTTATAAAGCTGTAAAATTGTCTGAACTATATTATAATTATCCTTTAAAACATTTTACATATATACCTAATAAGTAAAAAGTTGAAAAGTTAAAGAAATAATTAAAAAATATTTTCCTCCAGAAGAGCATCTTAATTTAACAATCTCATACTTTTGAATTACAAATAAATCATTCACTGAAATAGTGTTTGTATAAGCGTATGACACAATGCTTTATGCGCATTTCAATGGCCAAAAGATATGCTCTGAATGCCACATTATTGAAACTAAGATTACTTATTGAAATGTATCTGCATAATTATTACATTTCCGGACGTATTACTCACTTACAATTTGAGAGTATTAGTTTGGAATAGACACTAAATATTTAACCTTTAGCAACAATGGCCTTTAACCTTTAGAATAAATAAGAATAAAAAAACATTCTTATACATTTAAATTATAAATAAACCATCACCCAAAACAGTTTTTGTGTGAATGTATGATACGTACATTATTTGTATCTTAATGATGAAAATATTGTTCAATAAGTAACATTATTGAAACTAATATTTTTTGTTAAAAAGTATCTGCATAGTTATTACATTTCCGGACGCATTACTCACTTACACTTTGAGACTAAATTAACGTTTACCAATAATGATATAAATTTTAAGATGAAGAACAAATAAACATTCTTATACGTTTGATTTAGAATTGAATCATCACCCAAAAGAGTTTTTGTGTGAGTGTATGACACGCACATTATTTGTATTTTAATGATAAAAATATTGTTCAATAAGTAACATTATTGAAACTAATATTTTTTGTTAAAAAGTATCTGCATAGTTATTAAATTTCCGGACGTATTACTCACTTACACATTGAGATTAAATTAACGTTTACCAATAATGACCTAAAATTTAAAATTGAGAATAAATAAACATTCTTATACTTTTGAATTAGAATTGAATCATCATCCAAAAGAATTTTTATGTGAGTGTATGACACGCACATTATTTGTATTTTAATAATGAAAAGATATGCTCAATACTCAACATTATTGAAACTAATACTTCTTATTGAAATGTATCTGCCTAATTATTACATTTCCGGACGTATTACTCACGTAAACTTCGAGACTATTTTAACTTCTTTGGAACAGACACTAAAGAATTAACCTTTAGCAAGCAATGAACACTTCAGCAACAATGAGTTAAGAAAGGTCAGATGCCTTCTGCAACTAGTGCATTGTTAAAATGTTAGCAATATATTTCCTATTTGTTTAAGACTGTATTATAAGCCAACGACAAGTAAGAAAAATATTAAGTTGTGGAAGAACTGTTCAGATTATCCCATTACTTTATTTGTGGTACACATGTCTCTTCAATGAAGAGAGTACTCTGTAAATTATCACTGTTATAATATAAATTGAACTAATTAGGAAAAATATATTATTGCTACGCTAGATATGTCATTGACTATATCCATGGCTACGGAAGATCGACAGAGATATGAATGTCCTTAAATTCGAAATACAACAAGCTCGAAATGGCTATACTACACACAAACCTAAAAAAGTCAAATATGTATAGTAAAATTGAAAGAGTGGCAGATATATTGTTTAATAAAGGCTGTAATAAGTTTTTTTATTGTTAACTTTCACAGCATACTGTAGTTTAGGTATATTTTTTAACTCTTTTACCTAAAAAAAAATTCGGGTTTAATCAAATAAAGCAAGAGCTGTTCTAGTTTTTTCTCGGCATTGAATGCATGTGCTGAAATTTAGACAGTGTGAAAAAGAACTGACCAGAGGCATTAGCCCGTGATCTAATAATCAGATCTTCACGTTCTAAGATCCAATTTTAATGGTTCGAGGGAGTAAAATAAAATATGATATCTTTTTCTGTATAAATGTACCTTTTTTTTCGACAGATTCGGAGTTTTGATCCCAATAATATAGGAGATAGATGCAATCTGGAAATATTCTCTCAATAGTTTGGTCAGTAGAACGGTTTAATACTTGGATTCCTCAATGCTGACTTTATTTTCTAAGCATCTCGCCCTATCTCGAAAACTTTTTGAGCGAATTATGAAATTTTGAACACAATTATAAAATTCGTTTATTCAAAGATAATTAAATGCAAAAAATGAAATTTAGTAAATATTTATTAATCTGTTTAATCATAATCCAATAATAGATGTACAATTTTTTTACATCATTTCGAAGAATGTAATTTTACACATAAAATACAAAATTTGAGAGAAATTGGTCGAATCGTTCCAAAGAAATCGAATTTAAAAAAATAAAATAAAAAGTATTTTAATATTCGATTTCTCAGAAACTATTCAACCGATTTCATTAAATTTTTTTATTTTGTCATAAAAATTGCATTCTTTAAAATTATGTACCTTACGTATGTAAATGTGTACCTCGCAATTCAAAATTGTTTTGACTATAATTAAGTAAAATAATAAAAAATAATAAATATTTACTGAAAATTAATTTTTTTTTTACCTATAATTCTTTGGATAAAAGAATTATATGCAAAAATATTTCTTTGGATAATCTTTGAATAAAAGAATTATATGCAAAAATGTAATTCTTTGGATAATCTTTGGATAAAAGAATTTTATAAGTGTATGCAAAAAAAATTTTCAATTCGCTTAAAATGTTCCCGAGATATAGCGAAATACGAAAAATTAAAATTAATATTAAGAAGTCTGAACTTTGCATCCCGTTTCTGATCAAATTAGGACCAGATTTTTTAGACTTCAGCTACCTCCAATATTTTGAGGGTCAGATATACATATTCATTGAAAAAGGTTACATTTATTCAGAGAAAATACGTTTTTGTGTCTGATTTAAAAATTTAAACTATCGTCTGCTCTAATTAGTTGACATATTTGAGGCCACCTCCTCAAACCATTATGAATGGATTCAGTTCAAGAATGTGAAGATTCCATAATTTGATCTAAAATTATTCAGGTTGGTCCGTGATTTGTTTTGGATACTGTACATTAGAAAACGACGCAACGCATATTTTTATTGATGCAACGTGCAAATAGTAAAGTTAAAGAAATCATTTTGAACTTTTATCTAATGATTGGGTTATCACGTATAAAATTAATAATTCGTGAGACTAACCTTAGAAATTGCTAAATATTTGAGCGGAATATAATTTATAATAGTTATAATTAAATTAATAATTACGTAATTTATAATTAACAATTATATAATTTATAATTAAAAATTATATAATTTATAATTTATTATGGAATACAATTTTTGTCACGTTTTTTAGTTAAGAAATCAGAGACGAATGCTTACTTTCTTTCAATAAACAAACCTTTTTTTTGGACTTTATGAGGACAGCAACCTAGCTGTAAAATACCGTTCCGACATTTTATGGGACAAATTTCCAAATCCATTGTAAAACGTTATGATTATTTAGTAAAACTACGCTTTCGTGTCTGATTTCGTAACTTAAATTGTTTTTTGCACAAATATATTTTTGAATTATATTTAAGGTTAGTGCTTAAATAATTAAGAATTCCTCACATTACATGAAAATCTAATTACTAGATCAAAAGTTATTAAGGTGTTTGCTTTTTCTTTTTACTCTTCAAAAATTCGTAAATAGCCTTCGACAATTTTAACAAAATTTTTGAAAGTAAAATCAAATCGAAATTTAAAAATGTGCTTCATAAACGTGAAAAAAGCCCTCAGTTTATAGTCTTATGCATACATTTACTTACTTTTTTCTTGAAAATGCTTCTAAAATCCTTGAAACTACGCAAATCACTGCCGAATTGAGAAAAAAATATATAAACGAGTTTATAAAACTCAGGGAGCTAAGAATTTGTGAAAATTCACATAAATGTAAGATTGTTTTAATTATAAATAAGCAAAAAAATCATCCGATATTAAATCAAACCATAACTCAAATTTAAGATAAATTTGGATCTGATAATTTGCTTTGCACATTTTAACAATTAGGTAAGCAAATCAAAATTATAAGTACTAGGAATCTTTTGAGTAAATAGATGGTAATCCAGATTAAAAATTCTGTCGTGGTCTCTAAAATTACAATTAATTTTGAATTTTATACTATCTGAATAGTCTTGAACTATGTGTAACAAAAGCAGAATAGAATTTTGGTGAAATGAAAAAGTCTTTTTCATAATTTTCATTGGAAGTTGTACATATTAAATAGTGCACGACATTTACTTACAATATATCTGCCACATTTGATGAAACATCATATTAGCACAAGAAAAAACCATGTTTGAAAAAACACATTACTAGATTCTAATAAATGCTGAAGGTTAAAGATTACTGCTATATACTTGGTCCGACCATTATTATTCTAGATATATACTAAAAATTCAATAAGCTAAATGCGAAAATGATATACATTATCAATGGCTAAATTATTAATAATCATGTTTTGTTAAGTCATGTTTTGTTTATATAATTATTTCGGACAGCAACAAATATTGTAATAAATAAAATTTGTTAGTTTTAAAACCAACAGTGTATAGCAGCTCATGCTTTCACTCAATACTTTTACTTTTGATATATTTAACATGTAACAAAAAATCCCATCATTGTTTCAGAAATATTGGCATTGTTTTATTAAATAAAGTGTGATTTTTTCATAATATCTCTGGTATTTTCTAAAAACATTTAATTTTGCCTACAACTTTCGACTATATTACATTACAGCCCTACAAATCGCCTCTGCAGCTCATTTGCCGACGATCCCTTTAGACAACATGCGTCTGATTTGAGAGATCATGTAGCCTACGCGATCAATTTGTGGGCACCTCACATCGCTGACGCAATCACTACTTTGGCAGCTCATTTAGCAGGTACGATCATTTCGCTTACAGCTCATTTTGCCAATATGATCGTTTCACCGACAGCTCATTTCGCTTAAACACTTATTTTGAAGACATAATCATTGCACAGACTTTCTAATTTCACTGACACAATTATATTACATGCTTACACTGTAAAAAAATGGACACTCGATTATCACGAAATTTCCATCGTTTTTGACGAAGCTGTTTCCTGATAAACAGTCTCCGAGTAAAAATTTCGTCAAAGTGACTAAATAACTATCGTTACTTCTTCGAGGAAACAAATTTCGTAAAAATTGAAGAAATATTTCGTCATTCTTTTTTTTCCAAATAAAGATAAACTTCTAGTGCCTAATGTATCTACCTCTTTTAATAATCGCTTTAACGTAAGCACCACGTAAATGGCACGATACAACAAGAACAGACAGATAAATTACATTCATGCCCGAAGAGGGATTCGAACTCTGGATCTTACTGGTACAATCTCAACTTCTTGCCTACCATATAAACCTTGTAGCGTAATCCGTCAGTTTACTTTCGATTGTCCAGTCGTTTTTCTAGTTTCGTCATTGTAGCTAGAAATTTCCCATATTGCAGTATGAAGAGGTTTCGAATAGAGGAAACATTTTGTCATACAACTGAGAGTTCACGTTTCGTCACAAATCCGGTGATTTCGTGACGAAATGATTCCCAAAATTAACGAAATACTGATCAAGGATTGTTGAGTCGTCAAAAGTAAGAGTTTTATTTCTGAGTGTACATTTGATTTGCCTTTTTTGTCTAACCTAACTTTATTAATTGCTAATTTTTTTTAAAATATTGTTCTGGTTATTTTTTTCAAATTTCATTTGTTTTAAAATTTGAGGTGCATTTATCTACATTAATAATAATTCAATCAAAATTTGGTTGCCGCTGAGACTCGTAGAAGCAATTATTAAGTTCAGCACTGTATAGTTTGAATTGAAGTTGATACCAAGTTTTTAAAGTAGTTTGTTTATGAAAATCATTTAGAAATATGTCATTAAAGTTTCGCTTGGAAATTTTTTTTTATCATTTTATAATATTGATTTTCAATCAATAAGTTTACAATTAGATTATGATTTCTTAGAGATACATTAATGTTTACGATTGTTTTAATCGTTGTAAGTATGCATGTACGCTGAAAGTATAAGCATTTCTTTTTCATTTATAAATTTAGAAAAAAGAATATTCAATGTTTTTGATATACAAAAATGCTTTTATGCTTTACAATATTTCAAACATATTTCTGAAACGAAGACGAGACTTCTTGCGCTGTATAAGTTAAGGGCAGAGTTAAAAAAAAATTAACCATACGATTCTACTTAAAAGCTACTGAAGATATATTTAATTCAACTTTTTTGCAATATTTGTTTTTAAAAAGTATCTGCCAACTACAACTATGACTTTTAAAATTATCTCATAACTACATAACACATAAATGCAAATTATAACTATTACATTTGCATTTGTATATATTACATTGTCTGAAAATAATTGATTTTGTTGCTTAATAGATGCTAAATTCATTTTGTACTAATGTATGCAATATTTAGTCCACATGTCTCAGTCTTGGTGTTACTCTGGAAAATAGGACGTCTATCGGCATTTTGTCGTCATAAAGAGCTGGTGCTCTAAGAATTATGCAGCCTGTCCCTACTATGCATGCTATTGAAAATATCCAAAGGAAAAGTCTGTCTAGAACCATTGCCACGTATTGCCAATCACCTTCAATCTAGAAATAAAAAATTTGATTATTATTTGGAGTGTTTTTTACTATTCTACTGAGGAGATATGCATAGTATTCCACAAAGACTTCCATTAGTACGTGTTTTTAGAATACTTATTGAACTGAAAACAACAAAAATGGTATGCACCTTGGAGATCAAAAACTAATATTTAAGTAAAGAAAAAACCAAAAACGATGACGAAATCGGACAAAATACAGTAGAGAAAAGCGAATATGACAAACATCAAAACATGTTTAAATGGAGGCTAAAGCTATAAGGTCTTTCTATTAATCGTCTTTCAATTCATTTCTTTTTTTCTAAACTTGTTGCTTGCCACTAAACAAGTCTTGTTGCTTATTAAGTTTGACTTACTGTTCTGTTGTTTGGCAGATTTTGATAGGGTTTTCGTTTTTTTTCCGGTTAATTATTAATTTGTGGAATTGATATTTAATATTTATTCTTTTTTTAATGAAAGTTCAAAAAATAAATATTGAATGTGGTTTTTAAGGAACACTTTTTATAATTTTAGAGTTGTGACACCTAAACTTTTTCTAATCTTCTTTTTTTAGAGATAAGATGTCAGTAATTAATGTAGCTTAAATGTGGGGGATTATTCGGAGGTTAAAAGTGAATGATTAAATGGGGGCTGTATGTCAATGATTGAATTGAGGTTATGCCTGGATGATGTTAGGATCCATCAATAACTAAAAGGATATAATAAGTTGATAATTAATAATGGTGATGAGCAGTTATTTTTTTACTTGAAAAAAATTGTGCTTTTTTATTTTCATTTTTGGCTATTTTAAACACAGAAAGAGAGCATAAAATATATATTTTTTTAATTGATTTAAGTTTACTAAAGATATTTTAATTTGAAATAAATTTTTTCTTGATGTAATTTAATAGTTTAGAAAAATTATTTTAAAAATAGGAGGAATTAAGAAAAAAAAATGCATTAGTTTTGATTTCAAACTTATATTTTAACGCTAGAATATTATGATATCACTTTAAAATGTAATTTAGATTTTTATTTGAACTAATAACAAAACTATTTATGTTTTTAATATGATATTAAACATTAAAAATATTTAGTAAATAGTAAAATGTTTTAGATATTTTTATTATAAATATAGCAAAATATTAGGTAATAAAAGGAGAAATAATAAATAACTAATGGACGAAATTTCCTTGAAACAAAATAGAAACTGTGACAAATAGCTAAGTATGTATAGCCTGAAATTTATTTTTTCTCAAGATTTAATTTTTATTATTAATACTATTTCATCCAAACATTTTTACTGAGAATTTTTTTTTAAGATTTATACTCTCAAAAGGAAGGATAAAAGGATCTTAGAAGGGAAAAAAAAGTTAAAATATTTTGTTATTACATTTAGAAAAATAAAACGTTCTAAGACAAACGTCATACTCAATGCCTCGATCAAGAAAAAGGGAAAAAAAAGAAATAAAAAAGGGGAAAAAAAGAAAGAATGAAGTAAAAAGAAAAAGAATAAAAATGGGGTGTAGCGCAAAGATATATTGCGCAAAGGGGATTGAAAATCTGAAGTACCGCATTTTCAGTGATGTATGGAAGGGAGGCTAAATCTATCTTTCACTGGTATTGTAAAGGGGATTTGACAAATTAATTTCCCTACAGATCAATAAACGTTATTGATCTTTCATGAGAGTTATATCAATGATCTTAGGAATTCTTATTTCTCTGAAATAATATTTTCTAAATGATTTTGAAAGATTTTAATTTAATCACTGTTGCACTTTTATGATATGCTTATTTTATTGAAAAATCTTGTAGGAGTTGAAATTAATTATTAGTTCATGAACATTAAAGAATTTATATTTTTCTAAATTTATACAAATAAAAAAGATTTGAAATATAGAGAATGTGTTCTTCGCAATTCTGTAGCAATAAAGTAAATTTTAAAGAAATTATCCTTTTGAGCTTTCGGTTACTAATTTTCTAAAACAGGAATTTCCCAGTTTTCGTTCTAGTTAACATATATTTCAAAATTTATTATGTATTATTTCTACTTACCGTATTTATATGTATTCAAATAATATTTAAATGTAGTAGGTATTCCTTCTGTGAAGCTTCAATATTTTTGCATAATATTTAAAACGAAAATTATAAAAAGTTTTTCTTTTTAATAACGGCAGGCACTGAACTTTCGTTCTTCGCCTTAGAAGATAATAGAAGTGTTGCTCATTTATATGTGTATTATGCACCATTACCCAGTGGTCACCTGTGAACCAAAGTCACGGAGGCGAGCAATATTACCTACGCCACACTGCCACAGATAACCGATGATAGGGTGGGCCACATTCACACTTCACATAACATGGGACAACACACAAAGAAACATCGACGCCCTCAGCGAGATTCGAACCGCAGCCATTGACTTCGAAATCAGACTCGCTAACTACTCTGGCATCTAGCCGGTAATAATGAAATCATCCTATATTTGCAATATTATATTAAATAATATTGGTAGAATTTCTTAATATTTACAGGTTTGCAAGAAATAACAAAAAAATTATCTCATTAGCAAGAATTTTAAAATATTTTTTATGCTAAACATTGACCCAAACAAGTATCCAAGCTTGTGCGAGAAAGTTGATTATACTATGTTAACTATGCAACTTAGAGCCAAGACTACTCAAGAATGGTAATAGCAAGGATTCCACGGGCGAATAAAAATACAAAAAGTAGGGACTAATAAAAATCAAAATTTCATTAAAAGAGATTAAAATTAGAAACTTTTTCTAACATATTTTTTTCCCAATTTACTATTGAAAGTGCATACACAGAATCTTTTTGCTTTGAATGTGAATTATTCGAAATGTAAACCATAGTAATATTTACGATTGAATATTTAAAGAGATCATAAATAAATAAAAATGAATTGAGTTTTTACCACTGTTTGCATTTTTAGTTTGCTTGGGGCATCCCTGTACTAGGCATATAATCCTGGCGTTTTTTACCGCACTTAAATTGTCACCCTTTTCACCAGATCAAATCTGAATCGACTAGAATTCCCATTCAGTCTTTCTTGGTGACAACTGCTTGCTTAAGGCATGGCAGAAAATTTTTTGAACATTGTTTCAGGGACCAAAGCAGTTACTCTGGAGTTTTTGTAAATATCATGCAAATAGTAATGTATCCATGTTTTTTTAAGTTACTGTTGAGATATTTTAGCAGGTATCATTTAGATGTTTTTGGTACCTTATACCTATTGTAAAAATATCAATAGTTTAGTGAGAATGTAATAGTTTAGTGAGAATGCATCAATAGAAAGTGAGAATGTACATTAAGCCGTAAAAATTGATGGAAGATCAGCTTATGGAGAGATAAGGGCGTTTTTTTTAGTTATTCAAACTAGTCATAATCTATGTCCTTTTCAGTTTTATTGTAAAAGGAAACTTTTAAGAAAACATGCTAAGGAAAATGCACAAGAAATGATTTATTTTGCTTAAACGAAAATTGCCTTCAAGTTGTATTATGAGTTGTGCCAGTATTGCTGCTGAAGGAATGTGCATTTGCATATTTACACCTGTTCTTAATCCAAAACTCGTGTGTTTTGAGTTGTGCCACTATTGCAGCCCATATGGTTGTTTGAATGATTTTACTCTGGTAAATATTGTGACTTATTATGACTTAAATGATTGAAAAGAGTTGAATTTAAACCATTTAAGTAGCCTGAGTTGACAAGTAGGAAAAGATTTACTGCTGTGCACATTTTTAAGTATCTCATTATGATTGCTTCTGTTTGCTTTTCTCGCTGCCATTATGTTTTTTCTAAATGAGCTTCATATGGGAAGAACTTGAAGTGATATAAGGTGGAATCTTACTTTAAATTGTTTTGAACATTTTTAAGAGCTTTTTGGGGGAAAAACCTTGACTTCTTATCTCTTCAATAAGATGTTTCTATGTATTGTGCAGCTATGTCGTACCTATTTGGAAAAAAATATCAAGTATTGTGTGTGTAATAGACTAGTGTGATAAAATTTTATAGCCACATCTTGGGAAAAATGTTGGAAATGCATCACTAAGTCTTTCATGTCGCGTTTTAAGTCTTCCATATATTCATTGAGAAAAAATATGGTCAAAACAACCAGAATATGGAGAAACTTACCATGTTTCCGGATCTACGATAACACCAAGAAGTTCCGTAATTTTTACTGAAGCACTATGGTAATGATTTCGGTAAAGTTAACAGTAATATACGATTTTAAAAAATAAGATAAAATTTAGTTAATGTGATAAAATTTGTTAATTTAATCATGATAACGTTAGGGCAGGACATAAAAACCACTTATTCGGTTGAATTTACTTTTCAGTTTTGAATTTTTTACTAAATGTGTTTTAATAAAAACTATATATTTGAAAACAACACCTTTCGATAAGCCGTTACTATATGAACGGAAATATTACAAAATGAATGGTTTTGATATTTTCTTACCAGGATTATGGTATTTCCCCCCCAGAAATGTCCTTACCATGCAATATGGAAATTTTCCTAGATACCTTTTTCATAATACTTGTACTTCAGAATACTTGATCATTTGTCTAAAGAGAATTACCTCAGATTTTGGAGATGACTCAACGTAAGAAGGTCACAATAACTTAACAGTTAAGAAATCGTGAATTTAAAATAATTAATAGTAAAAAAGAGTAACATTTATAATTTTCAAGAATCAAATAGTTCCCAAAACTATTTGAAAATATATACATTACTTGAATTGTTAAATTAAACGAAAAATACACTTAGCGTGTTTTCAATAAAAACTAAATTGCAAAATTTATTATGAGTAGTAAAATGTCTTATTAACTATTTAAAACTTACAAACTATTTTCACATAAAAGGGAATTTGTATCATTTGATCAAGTTTTTCAATCCAACAATTTTGTTTTTGCCACAAAAAAGTATATCTTAATATATATATAAAAAAAGAGACATTGTTTCAATATGATTACCTATAAATACTGTTAAGCTTTTGATGGTAAAAAAAAGGCTGTTAAATAAAAGATGATACTCATAATGAGTAACTAAAAGTGAAGCTTCTGCTTTCTAAAGTACCATTTAACACTCTACCGGATGAAGGGTCACAACTTACCGGAAATTCGCTCTTCATGGATAATCAGTCAATCACGGTGAAGCTTCCTTTAATGAAGGGATGAAAATGGATGGAAAATGTGCTTTTTGTGGAAAGAAAAAATTAATAAAGTGCCATTGCTTCCGAGTACCTACTTCATTATAAGAAATAAAACTAAATTTTAGCAAGAGCGATTTGAATACTCTTTGATTGCTCTTATAACCATTGTGTAACATTATAGTTACTGGACATATTAAGATGAGTTGTTATGTCAAATATATAATGCTTGTAAAAAAGTTAATGACAATTATTATGAGTTAAATTAAATTTTTATTTATCTCTTTTATGATTGGAAATTCAGTTTGGAAATGTTTTGAGAACTAAAAATGTAGAAAAGTAAACATTATCAATCGATTAATTAAATGATATAATTGTTTACAGGTTTTTAATAATTTAAACGTTTTAAGTTTATAATTTAAAAATTTTTATCACAGATTTTTAAATATTTGCTCAGTTAAAAAATATATAATAATTTATAAAAATATAAATACGATTATTCCTTGTAAGTATTAAAAAAATTCTAGAATGTCACTTTAGGAAACAGAACAGCCCTGAAAATAATATATATATATATATATATATATATATATATATATATATATATATATATATATATATATATATATATATATATATATATATATATATATATATATATATATATATATATATATATATATATATATATATATATATATATATGTATATATTTAGTTAAAAAGTAAAAACGAAGATAATAATCTATTTCATTTCATGAAATAGAGAATTAATGGTAATCATTTAACAATTAAATTGCTGGAGTAAAGAGTTGTATATATAAAAATAATCAGTGCAAGAACTTCCTTTTTCTTGCGATTCTAAGTCATTATTTTTTTTTAATTTTCAAAGACATGTGCATATAGTTAATACAATATTTTATTACCCTCTCAGTAAAATTATACAAAACTGAAAAGTAAATTTGACCGAATTAATGACTTTAAGCGATGCTAAGGTATCTTAATAAATTCCACATTTACCAAATTTTATCACATATTATGAAGACATATTCTATAGTTAATTTTACCAAAAACATTATCAAAACGTTTACCAAAATCATTATGAAATCACTATCCCAGATTTTTGGTGTTCCCATAGACCAAAAAATTCCCAGAAATTTTATCATACTCTGACAGTTTTGACCATACATTTTTTCGCAAATTAGAAAGAAAAAAATTCCAATTAACGAAAATGTAATCGGCACACGGAAATAGGCATGACCTAATAGGCTTTAAAAAATTGCAGCTAATATTTAATTTTTTTATTTTAATACAAGAATATTTTTTTAAATTCAGTTTTTAAGGCTAAATTTTAGTTTAAAGTGAAGATCTGAAAAAAAAAATCTTACTCCAAAATTTTTTTCAGCTCTTAAGTTTTATAAAAAGTAAATTCTAAAACTGATATTTGTTTTTAATTTTTGCTTAAATTTTTTTGTTAATTTTTTTTGTTAAATTGTTTAAAAGTTTCTTTTAAGTCATTTCTAGGTACTAAAAAAATTCCTTCCATTTACTGAAAACTCATCATTACCTCTGAGTAGGAATCCAAATTCTCCATGTGTTGCGATATAAATCGAACATTTAGGACAGCCCTTTCCATTTCTTCATCCTCCTGCCTCTCAGCCAACTGAAGATTGGAATCGTGACTATCAATATAGGAACATTCTATTTCACTCGCAACGATTCTTTCTCTGTCCAAAATGGCACCTGGAACGGTATCGCTGATGTCCACGTTATTAAACTGGCTCAAGATAGTTGGCTTCGTGCCGGAGGTGTCCGACGATTCCTGTGGATCTTCCGGTCTTTTCATCAGAAGAAATTTAGGCAGAATTTCGAGGAAGACTTTCCGCACCCAAGGCGCCATTTTGTGAGTTGCTGGGGACCGGAAGTTAACATTAAGTACCGCAATGGTCACTATAACTGAGAACGACACCAGGATCATGGTGAACAAGAGGTACTTTCCCAACAACGGTACAGTCAGAGAAGTAGGCGGGATTATCTCTGATAGAAGAAGGAAGAATACTCCCAGAGATAGCATGATTGAAATAGACAAAGATACTTTTTCTCCGCTATCAGATGGCAAATAGAATACCAGGATAGATAGAAAAGATATGGCAACGCAAGGTATTATTAGATTTACTGTATAAAACAGTGTTTTTCTTCGTATGGTAATGTTGTATGTGATATCTGGGTAGGGTTCTTCGCAGCAGCTATAAAAACGTTCTTTTCTTCTGGCCGGGACTGCCATTATATCCCACTCTACGCTGAGGTAAAATTCGCTGAGATCGATACCTATTGGTATTTCTGGTTCTTCTTCTCGCTGATGCTTGTGCTTCAAATCTACCTGGAAGTATTAAGAAAGATGTCTGATGTAATATCTTTAGAACAATAAAATGAATTTTATTCTTAGTTACATATAAGTAAGATATGAAAATAATATGCACAGTTGTAATAAAAATAGCATTCATTGATTTTTAACATATGCTAATTGCTTTTCTTTGCCAACAATAACTAAACTTTTTTACAACTGTTTTGTTTGCTACATACGTAAAAGTTGGATTCATGCTGTAAAATATCCGCGTAATTAGTAACAACAGGGTTTGTGAAATTTTATTCAAGGACCAAAAGCTTTGCAATTTTTTCGGGCAATAAAATATATTTTTTGCATACAAGTAACAAATATGCAAATTATATACAAGTAACAAATAAAAATAATAATTATATTTTTCATTTCTTTAAATAACAAACAATTAATAGAACATTTATTGATTCAAAACGTGTACTGTTATTAATATAATATTTTTTTGCAGTTATAACTAAATTTGTGAAGCTGTTTCTTTCCTACAACTAAAGTTTTGTTAGCTGCGTGAGACACACGAACTTGAAAGTTGGGTTTGTGTTGTTTTAAATTTGTGTAATTGGTAACAGTGAAATTTTATTCGAAGACTGACAAAATACATACAATACAAACAATACAATACATTTATTATAAATTATGTTAAGTAATAAATGAAAATAATAAGCGTAGTTTTCATGAAGCATGTTTTCTTTTTTAAAAAATGACAAACAAATAAATGTAGCTTCAATTGATTCATAACGTGAGTTATTTTTTTTTGCAGTAATAACCAAACTTTTTCGCAACTGTTTTTTTCTTATAACTAAAGTTTTATTAGCTGCAAGAGACATACGAATGTAAAAGATGGGTTTATGTAGTAAAATATCTGCGTAATTAGCATAACAGCAGAATTCGAAAAAATTTTATTCAAAGATTAAAAATTTTGCAATTTTTTCACAGAGCAAAATGTATATTTTTTGTATAAAAATAATAAATGAAACACACGTAACGAATATACAAGTTATAAACAAGTAACGATGAATATAATATGCATAGTTTCCATGAAGAATGTTTTTCAAAATAATAAATAAATAAATAGAACATACATTGATTAGTAACGTGTACCTTTTTTTTTTTGCTTTCATAAATAAACTTTTGTGCAGTTGTTTTTTATTTTCTTACAACTAAAGCTTTTTTTTCAGCATGGGGCACTCGAACCTTAAAGTTGGATTTCTGTTGTAAAATATATACGTAATTAGTAACAACAGAGTTTAAAAAAAAATTTTGTTGGTTTTTTCTTGCATCAACTTGCTAGAAGAACAAGAAAGAAACCTGTGCAGTTTTACATTATAGAAAATCAAGGAATACTCTTGATGTGAAATATATTACTTACATTGAACTTACAGTAGTTAGAGTATTAATGCAGAAAATGTTAATTCAAAAAATTTAATGCAAATTACTGACTTGTTTTAGCAACCCACTCAAGACATACTATGCTTGAAAAAAGTACAAGGACAACATTAAATTTAATGAAAATAAGGTTAATTTTCATTTCATTTAGATGTAATTTTTATATGTATCAGGTTAGTTTAGACTAATTTTAATATGTCTGGCTTTTGTCATAACATTTCGTAATAACACTTATAGCGCATAGAAAAATTGCTTCAAAAAATGGATTTTACAAAAATTATCAATATGGAAAATATTTTAAGCTCATGCTCTAAAATAATTAAAATTTTCCTCAATAATCAAGAAAACTACCTTCTCTTAATCACTTTAATGAGCTGAGAGTTTATTGATCCTAAAAGATTTCTTAAAGTGTCTACAGAAATTTTTTCTGAAGTGTCTTTGATAGCGAAAATAAGATCCTGTTTACATTGATATCGCGTGCCATTTCTCCAAAAGTCTTAAATTGGATTAAGATAAGAACTCTTCGCCGGCTAATCAATTAAATTTACAGAATCAACTTAAAACGAGAGATTTGCGCTTTTAGAAACCTGTATCAAAGCATTATCCTGTTAAAAAATTTAGTCCCCATAAGTAATCAGTGGCATTTCAGGTAAAAAACTTTATTCTAGCATATCAACATATTTGTCCGAATTTATTCTACTGTTGATAAAGACTACTAAAATGGTTCCATTTGTCGCAAAAGCGGATCAAACGATTACTGAGCCACCACCATATTGTCGTTTGCAATACATATCTTTGGTTTTTCGTAGATCGTACCAAAAATAACGTAAACCACTAGTTCCGTTAGGGTTAAATATTTTTTGCAAAAAAAAAAAAAATACATTAATCCTTTCTTTAATGAGGGAAATGCATTTTTTCTCAAAATTAACTCTTTTTCTGATTTGTAAGAGGTGGACGTGGCACAAAGTTTCGATAAGAAAGATGAAGTTGTTTATTTAAAATATTTCGAAATTTAAAATATTATTTTATTAAAATATTTTCTTGATGAACATAGTAAGTTCAAATTTTGTCTAACTTCATTTGAAGTTCCTTTTTTCTGGAAAGTTCTCTTTACAATCATTCCATTCTGTTCACGATTGAGAATTTCTGGTCTCCCAGATCCTTTTTCCATGCAAGAAAATTAAGAACCAATCATTTTATAGCTCTTGATTTTTTTTTTAAATTTCCCGATCTACATTCTCTGAAGAGAAACAATTTTCCTTTTTTTTCAAATTCAGAAATATGAGTTCCTTTAAGTTGAAGCTGAGTTGGTTCAAATGTCAGAGTGAAAGTCGACAAGTGCGATATTTTTTTCACAAACCGATCTTTTTTCCCGGGAATGTCATTTTCTGTTTTCAAATATGCAAATTTTCAATAATTAGGGAAGAAAAAAGCAATATTCCTTTACTTTTTTTCCAATATCATTTCTACTTAAAAACCAGAAAGTAAATTTAAACAGATAAATATTTGAAAATTTTACTTAGTTTACACAAGAAATGATTTAATGTTACTCCTATTTTTATTTAAATTTATCCGCGATTCCGCAAACAAGAATCAAGAATTAGCGATTTTTCACGCGCTCTTATACTTTTTCTGATCACTTTATAAACAAGAAAGAAATAATAAATTTAGCGTACTTTTTTGCTACCTAGAGCTTTTGAATTCTTTAATGAAACAAACACAAAAAGTTACTTGTTTTGAGCCATATACTAAGAATTACGTGCTTATTAAATTCCAGTTTATATTTCTTGCTTTGGAATTGAATAGGACAAACTGTTTCCTTTTCCAAAAAGATTTGCTATTTCAATTATTCATTTGAAAATAAAAAAATATATAGATACTTTTTTAACCATACTTCCAAACAATGTTTTCATCATTGTAAGCATGGTTGGTTAACATGAAAACAAGAATGGTAAATAATTTCATTTAAAAATAATTCTCAATAAAAAAGAAGCTATGTAAGATATGTAATGCTATGTTAGATATGTAATGCTATGTAAAGCTATGTAAGAATAAAGCTATGTAGGAAGGGCCATCTCCTATTTCAGACATAGCCGTTTTAATAATTCCATTTTTAATCTAACGATAGCATTATTCTTACAGATATAATCTGTATAGTTGCTGTTGCATTCTTGAAAATGTCATATTAAAAAACATAGCTACTTCAATTAACTATCCTACACCAAACAACAAGTGTCAAATAATTCATATGTTACACACTTTTTTCATAACAATTCTATCCTAGTTTCTTTTACGAAGCAAAATTAAAACAATGTAAACACTAAGAAAATAAGATATAATATGCATACTAACATTTCCTTCATAGCTTATATAAACGCCGCTTGCTTTTTTATCACTACTTTCATTCCGAAAAAGAATTATTCGAGAGCTCACATCAGAAAAATAAAGTTGATAGAAAAAACGTAAAAAAAGCCGTACCGGTATATGGAATTCGGTATTTAATAAAGATTGAAAACAGATAATACAACGTTTTAAAAAGTCTCTTCTGTCCAATCCAACTTTAAGCATAGGAATAAAGCAAATATACTTCTCAAATTTAAAGAAGACTTTTTATGGTGATAGGCAACATATAAATGAAAGTGATGAAGTAAAAGTATCCTCGCTAAAGCAGATTGTCAGCTAAGATGCGTCATAGAATTTCAGACTCTATAATTTTAAGCCAAATATCGTGATGGAGGCAATGTAGTCAGAATTGCGCCCTGGCCACCTTTACTTTAGTGATTTCGACAATTTTAATTTACAACAGAATTAGTATTTAGTAATAATCGACATTAGCAATAATCAGCAGGGTGTGTTTCGAGTTATCACCGTGAACAGATTTCCATCCATTCACAATGAGAGCTCAGTGCCTTTACTAAAATATATCGTGGCTTAGTGAAAGAATGTAGTTATTTTAATTAACTATCCCTCATATAACAACAGCTTTAAAATAATTCATATACTAAACACTTTTTTTTAAAAATTATAATCCTACATTAGATATTTTTACGAAGCAAAGTTAAAAAAATAAATAAAGCACTAAAAAAAAAGAAAAGAAGTTCTTGTTCATCCAAATTCTTTAACCTATTCTTAAAGTAAAGAAAGTATAATATGCTTACTAACATTTCCTTCATAGCTTATATAAACGCCGTGGGTAACGCACATCTTATTTTATCAATACTTTCATTCCGAAAAAGAATTATTCGCGAACTCACATCAGAAAAATAAAGTTGATAGAAAAAACGAAAAAAACTCGTTCCAGAATATGGAATTTGGTATTTAAAAAAGATAGAGAGTAGACAAGACAACGTTTTAAAAAAGTCTCTTCGGTCTACATGGCTGAAGTAATAGGGTCCCGCGCATTAGCATGTATTTGCATGCATGGAAATTTCTAGAAGATTATAGGATGGAACGGTGGGTGGAGAGAGTCGTTTGTCTGCGAAAAGTTTATGGCGGAAAGGCTGATAGAAAAATGTTATAAAAACCATGGAAATTCTGAATAAGAGGCCTCCAGAAAAGATAACAATATTTATTTTTGCTCCAGCAATTCTGCGAATGCCACAATAATTATAGAAGGGAGGGTTGTTATTTTTTCTTCAGATATTGCATTATTGGAGAAATGCAAATGTGATATTTTAAAATTATTTTTGGGGTTTTGAAAAATGTGCCTGACGCGATAATGAAATGAATTTTGTAGTAGTTATTAAGTAGTTCAAAACATTAAAGGCTCTTTTAATTTTTAATAAGTTAATGGAATTTTTTAAAACCTAATTTATGCTTTATTTTTCATTTGTTTTTTTTCCAACTTAATAAGGTTACTATGTTTAAGTAATTATGCTATCATTCGTTTGCCCGTCTACTATTCTATAACAAAGTAACACAATGAGTACAAGTTAAGTCTGAATTAAGCGTTAAAATATTTATAGTTAAAATTTCAACTTAAGTGTATAATTTTTTTTAAAAAAAAGTCTTACAATATATGATTTATAGTGATTGTGGACTGAGAATGAAATTATCTTTCAAAATATCATAGGGAGTTTTATTTTTTAATAATTTATGGAATTTTATTTAGTCTAGTCATGTTACTTTTTCTCTAAATTATGGTGCTTTTATTCATACAACGAGCCTGTTCTCATTTACTTCTGAAGTGCAATAATAGCTTAATAAGATAAATTTCAACTCAATAATGTAAGAATTAAGTTTTTATAACATCGTATGGTAATTTGAAAATCTTATAAAATAAATCCAAACAGAGAATTAAAAAAAACATAAATTAAAAAGAACTGCTTTTTGCACAGAGAAATAATATTATGGTCGAAACTACCAGAATATGGTAAATTTCGAGTGTTTCTGGCTCTATCGGAACACCCAAAAGCTTGGTAATTTTAACCAAAGCAGGGCTCGAAAAACCGCCCGTCCTCGGCGGTCAAAAATTCCCGGCGGACAACGAATTTCTCGAATCCGACGTTCGCGCGGACGGTCATTTTCCCGTTTATGTTCGTGATACATTTTCAATTTTTGTTATCTTACAAGAGTCTAGCGCCTCACTTCTAAAATGACTCTCTAATTTAGAAATACAGCAACATACTGCATATGGTGGAATTGATGTTTTCTCTGTCTGGGAGTACTGTAGCTGTTGAAAGGGGCCTTTCAGCAATGAACTTACAAAAAAACACATTACGTACTGGTCTTAAACAAGAAGCGTTAAACGCAATTATAAACGTCTACCTAAATGAAAAACCCCTTTCAGATATATGTGCAGAAACCTATGTAAATCATTAGCTTGATTGTGGAACTGGCAAACGTCATATTTGATTCTTAAATGAATCTTAATTCTTAAATGAAGAACGCAGTACCCGCGGATAAATTGACATTCCAGATAACTTGACTTTTGTCATTTAAGTTATTTCATAAAATAAATACTAGGTTACTATTAGTAACCTAGTATTTCTCTTATTAATGTATAATGTAATCCTATTATTTGTGATCCTAGTAACTACTAATTCATTGCGCAATTTATATAAATATTTGCAGTAAATAGGAGAAAATTATATTTTTATTTTGTTAGAAGCTACAGGTTAGTTTCAAATGAGGACGGGTACATTGTTGGACATGTATCCACGGGGACGGGTAAAATTTCTGAGTTTTTTCGAGCCCTGAACCAAAATGCTCTGGTAATGAGTTCAATGAAATTAAAAATAAAATATGGTTTAATAATATGGGCTAAAATTTGGTAATTGTGGAAAAGTTTTTCTAATTCATCATAATACTTTTGAGCACGGCATAAAATCTACTTATTATGTTAAGTTTACTTTAGAGTCTTGCATTTTTTAGTAAATGTGTATTAATAAAAACTATAATTTTGAAATTCAGACTTCCCGTCAAACTGTCACCATATAAATGGAAAAAATAGAAAATGCATGGTTTAAATATATGTTGGTTTTATTAGATGTAATTATGTTTTTTTTTTCCAGAAATACCATTACCATACATTACTGCAGTTTGTTCAGAATCTTTTTAAATAAAGTTAGTAAGTTAATGAATTTTGCAGTTAAATTTTTGTAGTTAAATGAATTTGTTGTTAATTTATAATGTTGTTGATTGACTATAAAAATAGCACTCACTTCTAGAAGCGTTTTTATTATTACAAACATCTCATTACTTAATACGCTTAATCTAAATAAGCGTTTTTTATGATATTTTGGAAACCTGAGGGTTTGAAAATATGAAATTCAATTTCCTGTACTTCAAAAGTGTAGTGTCATCAACATAATAGCGATCTAACTTTGCAAAAGGGAAAAAAATAAAGAAGAAGGAAAAAGAAACTGAGCTAAACTGCTTGACGAAATATATTTATTTCAGTAATTGCATTCCACTGAACAATAGAAAAGCTATCACGATACCTTAAAAGTGTTTGAAAGTTAGCAATTTCGCTGTCCTGATTAATGTTGTTTGCCTCAATAAAAGTGGACTATCCTGCAATCAGAAAGGACAGAAAGATATATTAACTTATCTAACTTATCTAAGCTATAGGATTGAGATTTGAAAGCCCAGTTTAACATTTCGAACAGCAGTTCATTTTTTGGAGGATAACCAATTGTCAACACAGGATGAGAAATATCTGGATCAGCCGAGAAACATTTTGATCCCGAAAAAATATTTCGAGGATGGATTGGCCAGTCATATCTCCACGCCTGAATCCCGCAGAACTTGTCTTGGGTGCTCTTAGGAAAGTAACTGTACTTCCTTGTCCCACTCGTAATGCTTGTGCAGTAGCTTGGAAAAAGGCCAGAAATCGAAATTAAATAACTGATTTATTATACTAACATTCATGGCTGTTTTGTTTTAATAATGTGGGGCTAAAAAGCTGTATTGTTTGCTTTTCTCAGGTATGCAGGGAATATCAGCAGGGGAACTGCAAACGTCCCGAAACCGAGTGCCGGTTCGCCCACACTCCTGATCATATCACAGTGGACAGTGGTGAGGGAATGGTCACTGTATGCATGGATTTTATGAAAGGTAGATGCTCGAAAGACATGTGCTGATATTTCCATCCGACGCCCCACCTCCAGGCACAGCTGAAGGCCGCCCAGAGCCGAGCGAATGCCACTAAAAATACTTGCTTCTTCCTATGTAATCCCTCTATTCTGCATGAATTCTCATCTTTCTTTCAAGCGAATGCAAGCACACTTTTTAGAACACTTATGCTTTTTATTTTTAAATTTCAATTGCGTCACAAGTATCACATTTATATGTCAAAAAAAATTACAAATAATGGCACCACATAATTATAATATTTAGAAAAATCCATTATCGTTTATAAAAAGTAGTCATATAAAGTCGTAATGGAGAGTAGGATTTATTACCCTTGTCGACTCCTTGAAAACAGCAAACTCCTGAAAACTGCAATTTCTCGACCTCCTTGAAAACAGTATAAGATTTTATTGTGAAACTTGATATCTATTAGAGAGGGTCATATTTCATAGTAAATCTGCCTCAATTATCATTTTTCTGTATCCTTTTTGGACAATCATGAAGTAATATTTATTGATTTATGATTTCGTATTCGTGTAGTTACATTTTTGTTCAAGTGATATATTTTTCTCAAATATTTCACGTGATTTGTTTAAAATATTCTTGTGAAAATATTCTTGAAAATATTCTTGATATATTGTCTACATATTCTTGAAAATATTCTTGAATATATCCATGAAAATATTCTTGTCTCTAAGCTGTTGAATATATTTGTGCATCATTTTTTAAGAAGCTACTCGCAGGAGTAAACAGCGTCAAAAAGAATAGACTCGTGTTGGTTCAATAAATCCATCGAATCAAACATTCATAATAGAGTTTTCACTCCCTCTTAGTTATTCCGCTCTTTATTTGATTTGCCAATTTACAAAGCTACGCCTAAGACAAGTATCTCAAACTAAACGTCAACAATATGCAGTCAGAATTCGGGGTTGCAGCTGAGCTTTGGGAAGACCCAGCAGCTTTGGGATTTAGGTGTCTTCACAAGATTAAGCGAATCGATTTTCTTACCTTCTAATTAAGTCACATTCTGGAGTCCAGCTGCACTACGTTTCAGCGTTAAATTGTAAGAGAGCTCGAAATATATAAATATATTTAAATAGAAAATTCGATTGCTGATATAGTAGATTATTCTTAATTTGCTTACATTTTAGAATCTTTGGGTTCATTTAAAATTAATTACATTTCAACGCTTAATGAAATTAATTCTCTTCAAAAACAAATAAAAAAAAGAACACAGGTATTTGGAAAAAATGATTCGAAAAAAGAAATTTTTCGAAGGCAAATATGACAATTAATTTTCATGTGATATACTGCTCATTAAAACCAATAACTTTCAGAAAGAACATTGTTCTTAATAGTACAGTTAAATTAACGTAAAGCTACAATATTCTTCTTCAAAGTTAATGCAAATGTTAAAACAGTTAAGTTTCTAAGTTTCAATGTAGAGGATGTTTTAAAGGTAAAATATCTATTGATACCTATGCAACTCAGAAATATATAAATATATTTAAATAGAAAATTCGATTGCTGATATAGTTGATTATTTTTAATTTGCTTACATTTTAGACTCTTTGGGTTCATTTAAAATTAATTTCATTTAAGAGCTTAGTGAGATTAAATCTGAAATTAAATTTTTCGTAAGCGAATATGATAATGGATTAAAATTTCTTTCATTTGATATACTGCTACTTGAAACCAATAACTTTCAGAAAGAGCATTGTTCTTAATAGTAAAGTTAATTTAACGTAAAGCTACAATATTATTTTTTTAAAGTTAATGCAAATGTTAAAACTGTTAAGTTTCCAAGTTTCAATGTAGGGGGTGTTTTAAAGGTAAAATATCTATTAAATACCTATACAACACAGAACATCACAGTATCCTTTCAATGAATAGCAGAATATATGTATATATATATATATATATATATATATATATATATATATATATATATAGTTGTAAATAGCTTATTTAAATAAAATTTAAACTAAACTAAACGGTACATTATAGTGAGTAGCAAAGTTATTATCTTAAAAGGAAATTAAATATTCAAGAAAAAATTTAGAAACACGTAAAGCTGATTTTAGCTAAATTAGAGAAAGAGTTAAACAAAAAAAAAGAGAATTGTACATTGTCTACCAGTAGGAATCTTCCCCATTAGAGTTTATCCCGCCTATCTAGTTTGTTTTGCATATTTAACGAAGTAGAGAAGAAATCCATTTAAATAAATGTTGCTCAATCTAAATCCTGGAGGGAAAAAAACAACAGGAGATTAAACCGTGTAATATGTTGCACTTCTTTAAAAACTCGAAAGACAAAGAGATTTAGCATTGTTAACTTAAATTATGCAAGATGCAGAATAGAAAGAAAAATATATTTGTTTTACATTACGCGTTTTAAATGTTTAAGCACTTACAGATAAATCTTAAAATTATTCGAAATTCAGCTAGAATAGATGATTTTACACGAAAACAAATCTAAAATATTTAAGCATTTAATACCTTTCACAACTATTGAAACGGTGCATCATAATAAGGGGTAGATTCATTACAATTTTGTCTTCTTTTCTCATGACTGGTGTCAAAATTTATAACGTTTCATATTTATTTAATTTTTGCATGTAAACTGATGATATTTTTCCTGTTTGGTGGCATCCGTTTAAATAGGTAAACTATTTTCACATGATTTAAAGCGAGCGATGGCTCTAGGCTTACACGGTCCATTATATAAATTCTTAAAGATGCTAAAAACGTACATTTGTAATTTGTATATATTTTTGATGAATATATTTTACTTTGAAAATTGATGATGGAGTTGATAATAAAAAATTGTATCATTTCTCAATTCCAAAATAATAACCTGATTTTTTTCCTCACCCAAAGGAAGAATAGTACAATTGAATTCAGGTTTCAATTCAGTTAAATACAATAAGAAAACAAAGTGGGCGATTGTAAGTCAGCAGCGCAACAAAATTTAGCAATAAACGGGCTCAGTCAATCAAATAGTGCACGAAAGGCATAATTTCGTCAACTCTAACCGAATGAGAAAGGCATTTTAGTAGCCATTGTTTCTGCTATTTTTAATAGCCATTGTTCTTGTTATATTTAGTAGCCAACTTTTAAGAGAATCAAGCATATTTTCTACTTTTTGAGAAATAGTTTGAATGTTATAGAAAATATCCAAATGTTTTATAATCACTTCAAATATTAGCATAGTTGTGTTGTTAAAATTAAACAAGACAACTCACAATAACTTTCTGTTAATTATCTTTTTAAATTTTTAAGAAATATAAATAATGCAACAAAAACTGAATTATACATGCATTTTCGAAGAACACGTTATTTGTCAATATTGCTGGCAAAATACCAATTCTTTAAGTATTGAGTGAAATCATCAATTTTATTATTTCATCAATGGAGGGAGCCGTAATGCAGATTTCCTTTCTATGACCAATGTAAACAACAATAAAAAAAAAACAGAGTCGAAATCTGCAATTCAATTGAAGCCAATAGCGAGACCAATTGCGCGATTGTAACGAAACAACCATCTTCAACGATTGATGCTGAGATTCACCGGCAACGACGTCACTCCAAAAATGTACGGAAGACATCGATTTACCAATACTAAAAGAAGTACTCAGAGAAAGAATCCGACATCTGCTTCAGATGCCTTGGTTGTTACCATCATGGACACCCACACATTCTCTGCCTTCTTTAAGAAATAGCTGGTATCAGTACGTGAAAGATATTGAAGCATATGATTACTATTGATTATGTAATATCCTTTCTTGGGGATGTCAAAGGAACGAGTTAGAAAAGGGGTTGTAAAAATTCATACCCTCCCTGGAGTTATCCGATCAGACGTCAAACAACAAAAGTCAGAAGCCGCAGGAATCGAATATTATTGGCAAAAGGGGGGATGAAAATAAGATATAGGGCACGTGCATTCTTGTTTGGGACATGCTTTCTCCCCTAATTACGTATTGGCATAGGTTCAAAAAGTAATTTACTTTTCCGAAGTAATTGAACTTTTGAGTCATTTTATTTTTCGTGACTTGCATTTTGAATCTTTTATTATGTTTCTTTCATTATTCCGGCTGCTGCTTTTTTAGAGACATTTTATTTTACTCCAAAGTATATTTTATTTGCATTGTGCACCATCATTTCGAAATAGGATTTTAATAACTTCCATACATATTTTGAGCTTGGTAATTTTCGATTTTGGGGATTAGGATGTTATTTCAATGAGAGTTTCATTTAAAGTAGCATTCGTTGAAGAAGGTTTCGCTTAGGTGCTGGGTTAAAATCGATCAGAAAGTAAAATTAATTAATAAACTAATTAAATTAATAGCAATACTATGTTAATTAAATGAATAGCAATAATAAATTTAAAAATTAATTAATAATTATAAATTTAAAAAAATTGATTGAAATCGAAACATTAAAAACAAAATTAAATTTTCCTTCAGTTCTAATGTAATCGCACGTTTTAAGTCAAGTAATCTTAGTTTTCCAAGTAATGTTAAATCTGTAGAAACGATTACTAAATTTTCATTAGAAAATATTTCATTAAGGTTCAGTAATACATTTCAGTGAAGTTCATTATTCATAAAGTTCAACAATTTTATTACGTGATCAGTGAGTCCCGATTTCTTAATTAATTTGCGTAATCTGGCAGAAAGAATATAATTTTTATTTTAATTATTTCTTTTAAAAGCGTTTAATTGTTTTTCGTTTCATATTTTTTCAGAAATTCCAATTAATAATTTAAGTTGATATTTTATTAGAATTGAAATGTTTATATCGTTCTCAAAAATACATGCTCCAGGAACTGTTCTGATTTCTATTTGATTTATTTCTATAAAGTTATTGTTTTTTTGAATATAAATTTAGTAAATTCAATAAACAACTTACTTTTAAATATTTTATTAAAATTAATAAAAGATTTTCTGGACAAGCTATTTGCAAAAATGTGGAATACGAAAGTGTTTTTTTTTTTTTTAATATAGTGAACAATGTTTTAAGCTATTTTTTTAAGCATAACAAAAATTCAGATCGATGCTGGTGGCTACGTTTTAACTAGGATAAACCAACCAGTGAAGGAACACAACCCAGTGAAGGAACATTTCATATATATTGATTAAAAATGAGAATTTGAAAGTTTTTCTTTAGATTGATTGGTAACAATAGCTTACTGCCAAACAATAGGAAGTCATCTAACAATGTTTTGGATTACCTGGTCAAATAGACTTCTCTGGAAATGTTTTTGAATTTGTTATTATCTCTGCAACACCTTGTTTCTTCTTTGAAAAAATTATAAGGTGAGTGTTTGCATTTATATATTTGAAGTGGAATTAATTGCATGTAATAGTTTTATTTTTCTCACTGTGAAAAAGAGAATTCAAAATATAGTTATTGAAGTTATGTTTTATTTTTTTAAGCATCATAGCATAATAAAGTACTGAGATAAGGGGGTGTTTATTCACTGGATCACCAAACGATGAAAAACCAGTGAAGGAACAAGTGTTCCTTTACTGTTTTCTTTTCTGAGTTAATGAAAATAAAATATAAACTTTAATTTTCATGCACCATTAGTGATGTTCCGCATCAAAAGTATGTTAAAAATACGAAAAACAACTTCTAACCAGTGAGGGAATAGGCATGTTCCTAGTGGATGAACAGTATGTGTTAATATATTGACACTTTAATTTCAATTCATGATTACAAAAAAAAGTTTAAATTTTCCAAGTATTTATATGTTATAATTTCAATTCATGATTACAAAAAAAAGTTTAAATTTTCCAAGTATTTATATGTTATAATTTCAAGAATAGGCTTGTTTTTAAATATTTTTATGGCTTATAAATTCATAAAGAGTATTAAAAAATAACCAAAATTAAGTGTTCCTTTACTTGGTGTTCACTCACTGGAAAGAGCTGTTCCTTCACTTGGTCTTCTTACTACTTGTCATTTGAACCTCCAAAACTTTAAAACAATATTATGTAAGTTCTCTAAAAAAATTTTTACGTAATTTACAATTAGTAACAAATATGTTGACACTGTCATTTAACTAAAATTACGAATTTTGAAATTAATATGGTTTTTTAGAAGGCAAGCGAAGCTTAACTGTTCCTTCACTGGTTAATTTACCCTACCAAAACTTTATAAGACATTGATATTATATAGTATGTGAAAGTTTTTTATATTACACATTACCTTCATTTTATAAATATTTAAACACATGGAAGATTTTTCATAGAAGAAAAACATACATAAATAAAAATCCACTCAAAAATAAATTTAAAGCAAAGAAAGTCTGCTGAGATTACAGTCTAAATTTTATAAAAACAAAAAAAAACACTTCCTTGTAAATGCTTTTGAGAGTTTAGAAACGTTTTAAGAAAAGGAAAAAAAAACAAGACTGAGTGAAATATGCCATTATAAAAAAGGTTAGGAGCACATTTTTCGTTCAAGAAATCTATTTCTTATAACGGCTAACCAAATATTCCTTCAACTACATATAAAAGCTGAGATTCCAAAGTTATGCTTACATACTACTAATCTCCGGAGACATAGAGAAAAATCAATAAGATATCTAAGTAATAGGAAAGAAGTACGTTATTACGGATCAATGCCCATGAGATGAAAATTCCCGGGGAAAGGAAGATTTCGAGAGGAAAAAAAATTGCATTATGCTCCTTCCAGCTAGATCATAATCAAGTAACTAAATACAATCTCTAGTATATTATTTGCTAAACTAGTAGTATCCTTTAGTGAGGAAGTGCTAATCAGTGTTTGGACCTAAATGAATCATGGCAGTTACCGTGTATCCGTCGTATGTCCAGGATCCAAACTTCATAAAGCATGTTTGCTCGTCGAATGGGAAATATTCGACGTCCATGAGGCAAGAGCTCTTGTAGATGGCTGGAGGCTTCCAATATACCATCCCGTCAGAGTGGAGAATCGCTTTGGTCATAATTGTCACTTCGTAGTTTCCATCTGCACTGGAATCAAAAGGAAATGTTGTTATAAATATGGTGTTTATCTTATATCCCATAGTTTTGTTTGTACTTACAGTGCAAATTCAGTTACACCTTTGTTTCCCCCCCCCACACACACATTTATCGAAATTTTGTTTTTTCAACAAATGTCGACCTTTTTTATATCATGGTACTTGAGATACAGAGCTTAATGTTATACAAAGCATTACTCTAATGAATGTATTGCTTTGTGTGAGTTATGCTGTCCTCTGTTTTATAACAAACTATAAGCTAGATGTATAATATTTTTAGGTAAAATAGACTTGCATGAACATAAAAATGAGTTTAATTTTATTTTCCAGTTAATGTACTTGGATCACTATTCAAATAAAACCAACCTTCAATTGCAAAAATATCACGGGTGTTATCACAGTCGTTTTCAGTAACAACAGCAAAAAAAAACTTAGTTTGAGTGCATTTAATTCGAATCAAAGCTTTAATTTTGTAGTATATGCACTCCCTTTCTCAAAAGAACTGACTGGTTTCTTAAAATAATAAATATTTTTTGCCCTGAAGAATGTTGAGAAGAAATTTAAAATCTGTAATTATACATGCAGTAAAATTTAAATGTTTTAATTTTTTATATTAAAACTTAAAGGCATTATTCTTAAAATAGCTATTTTTTTCCATTCGTTTTACCTAAAACTCCTTTATAAGCTTGCAAAGGTAATAAATTTTTTTTATTTAAATTTGAAAGCTCCTTAGTGCATAAAATAGCTTGCTTCCTCCGATAAAATTTCAATAAAATAAGTTTTGAAAAAGTTTCAAACGCTTAAAAAACATTTTGCAAATTGTTTTTTTTCTTTTTTGTTTCATAACTCTTTTAGAACCATAACACATGAAGAAAAGCTGATAGAAGGCTTCAAATTACTTAGTTTTAAAACTAGTTAACTTTTAAACTCAGTTTTGTTTCATTAGATTTAAAAGATTATTTCAAAGTTAACATTTTCATTGTATGGAGTCAAATAAGATGTATTATAATATTATTTATATATTAATAAAACTTTAAGTTTTTATTTACATGATATGCATTTTTGAGATGATACTATTATTTTCATATTTTGTAAGCTTTGAAAGTAATTCATACAATAAATCAGAATAAATAATAAATTCCATAGATTCCAAGCCGGCAGATATTTAAAACATTTAAAATTTTAAACTTATTATTCTTCCTAAGGAATTGATTGAAGCATTTCGAAAATTCTTCTTAGCTAATGAGTTTACTATTAATTTCAATCTGACTATTTGGAATTTATGATTCGAAACACTAAGTATTTGCCTCATAATAAATTTTCCCTTCTAAAGGCACAAGTTTATTTACAAAAATAACGTTTATAAAATTATAACATTAATATAATTACGAAGTGAAGAGAAGAAAGCAAAGCACGATGAACTTACTAAAATAGCACACAAGTCATAAACAAACCTAACCAACATTAAGGCCGAAGAATACTTTGCGGCTATTAGTTCTCACGGTTTTCTTGAATCCAAAAGTTCAAAAATGTGATCTTAACCATATGCTTTTCCAGAAACGGGTGTTCCAATTTCAGCGGCACTAATTCAAAATTCTCAACTCAATATTGAATTGAACACCGATATACTTAATGCTATTGTTGCCAAATGTTGCAATTAATCGCTATAAACCTACCAAATTTAATCATCATAATCGTGTAAAACTTATTAAAATTTAAGAAGTGAGAACTTTGTGAAAAACTATATAAACATCAGAGAATGATTGCAGCATGTATATTCTTAGAACAATAATTTAGCAAAGAAGGAACTTATGGCATAGATTAAAAAATTATCGAGAAAAATTTGTACCAAAGCATTTATTTACTGTATAGGTTGCTATTTAACACCAGGAAAGATGTTCCGTAATCACTTCCTTTAATATGCAGTTTTGGAATGCTGGTAGAAATTGAAATAATAAAGAACTATGTATTATGGCTCTATATTGTTATTTGAGTGAGAAAAAAGATCAACACGGCAGATGACAGATTATGAAGATCATTATAAAGGTCAATGTGACCAAAGATAATATAAAAATCATCAAAAATCTGCTTTTAGAAGAACTCTTAAAGGCTGTTTTAAGTGCATGAAAACACCATTTATGTTATCCAAAAACAGATTGAATTGATTTTGATTAACTTAACACTTCTTATGCCCCAAAATTCAGATTCGTCTTATTTTGATAATATTTATGTCCTTTTCTCACTCAAATGGGTTGGTTTTAATGGTTAAATTTTTTTAGAAATTTGTTATGTCAGCCCTTCATACATAAACTAAAGCTTTTTTAAAATACATAATTTAGAAAGTGATCGCTACTGGTTTCTATGAGAAATAATTAGTAAACGATAAATAAAAATTAAGCATCTTAGCTGAAATTCTTCTATTATAAATTTCTAAATTACTTATAGCATGCATGTTTCAGTATGTGTTTCTTCTTATGAAAACTGACAGCATGCACAAACGCTGTTACTGTTGTAAATGTCAAAGTATCCCAATGTTAAAGGCGTACAATGAAACACATTTTGAGAAATGGAATGATCGAAATATCTTTGCATATCTCTTTACATTCTAGAACATGGGGTCCTTATTTCAAGCATCCTTTTTCATACTTGAAATTAAACTTTCACAAAATGAAACCATTGTTGTATTGTATTTGCTTACCACGGAATAAAGCATCAAAATCACCATTTTCATTCAGTTTTTTGATAAAATAATTTCACTTTATGTCAAGAAAAATAATGCCTCCCAATTCTTTCCCCTCAAATACAGTTCTTGTGATCGATTTTCTTAAAAGCTCTTGAAAGGAATAAGGAAAATAGTTTTTTAGAGTTTGTCTTTAAGACAGATTGTCGTTTCATGTTATGGGACGTTTTACTTCGATTGAAGGACATTTTACGTTCATAAATGCTGAGTGTCTTTTTTATAAATATTTTAAGAAAATGTTACAGCAGTGTATTTAAGGTTGGTGCTGTTTAAACTTCTTTCGGAGAAGCATTTTATTTAATGGCCTTTTGGATTAGAGTGAAAAAAAATCGCTATCTTAAAAGCAAATGAAATTCTATTATTTTTATAAAAACAATGGAATGTTTATAAAACCAAATCATGCTGCATACAATGTTTATATTATAAATGGGTGAAAGTTATTTTTTATCTTTAACTGATATAGTTGTTTTTTATGTTTAACTTAAAATAAAAATACACTGTAAAAATTACGGATCAAATTGCTGTAAAAAGCACCGTCATTCTGGGTGTCGGTATTTCTTACTGTAAAATTCATTTTTATCAGTACAATCAGTGAAAATAGTATCTGATATCCCGTAATTTTTTCAGTAATAATTACAGTAAAATTACTGAATTACTCTTATTAAATAAATATCACTGTAAACATTGCGGTACAATATTTAACGATAAAAATGGATTTATAGTAAAATGGATTTTACGGATGATGCACCCAAAGCTTTAGTACTTCAAACCGTAATTTAATCTGGAATTTTTCACAATGACGGAGAAAGCGTCAGTTAAAATCATATTCTTACAAAAACAAATATTTCGAGAATACGCTACAAATAAAAGTATCTGCACAAATATTGGTGTTTTGATTTCATAATATTGTTGTCACTTTTTACTTAGCATGTTTATTTCGTATCCCATTTTTGTGATATTTTGTCAGTTCTCCATCCTCTTTGCATACCATTGTCGTTGCGAGACTTTTTCTCATCGAAATTTGAGCAAGCTTCAAGACATTTTAAATGAGTGATATTTTGGTCACTTAATACTGTCTGCATGGTTTTTTGCTCGAACAAACTTCATTAATAAAATGCTTGCTACGATTAAATCAGAAACGACAGGAATCCGGACTAACTAAACAATTCGTTTAAACAAGTTTTAAGAGAAATACAAATTACAGTGTATATTTTTCAGTAGGGGAGAGTGGGGTCAATTGTAACAGGGTACGATTGTAACAGAGCAAAATTTTTCGAGTGTCGGGTTCTAGATTTGGTTCCTAGGTGGCGCACAAGGTGTATTTAATAAATCTACATGTACACAACCATTTTTAACACAACCTGGCAACCATTTTTATGTACTTTTGAAAGAGTTACATCACAAAAGATATTTTCACGCTACGTAAGTACTTTCTTTGGTATTAGAATATTATATTGCGACAAAGTAATTTTGTTTAAACAAATAAAAACTATTAACCGAATATGTAAGTGGGCACCTTAATTAACATTTCAAAAAAAAAGATTAGTTTTGTTAATTAACTAGCATTGTTTTTAACAAATGAAGCTGAAATGGCGTCTTGGGGACGATTGTAACAATAAGTAAAGGGACGATTGTAACAGCTGAAAATAAATAATCTTATGCTTACAAACCATTATTTAACTTTTTAAGAACCACCGGTTGTTTCCTATATCATTTAAATTACGTTGCATGTGCATTATTTTATTTGTCACCTTTCACAGCATAAATAAAAAATTTTAACCCCTTAAAATTAAAAGTTTAACTCTTTAGGTCTCCGCTCATTATTATTTTTACTCCTAAAATATTACTACTATTTCGATCAATGAAAAAATATATCACAACTATGATAATATGTATAATTAACTATGTTTTAGTTGAATTTATGAACTGTTACAATTGACCCCGTAAGTGGGGACAATCGTAACAAGTGCACGACTGTCGAAAATTGTTAATAACTAATATAATAACATTTAAAATAAGGTATTTATTTTTTTTCTAGTAGATGATAGTCTACTTTACTCGTCTGTCAATTAATACTAATAATATATTGGATTTTTTGTTAGTTAAAAATAATTAAGTAAAAAATGTTACAATTGACCCCACTCTCCCCTACTGTTTTTTAATTATCACTTATGAAAATGCTTCAAATTATAAATTATTATGAATCTAAAACAATTTCATGCTAGTCTTATTTAAGACAAAACTGGGCTTTATCTTATTCCAAGAAACAAAATCTCCTCCCTTCGTTTCTCTTTCGCTTTAATGACATGGTTTGTGTCACATTAGCATGTCGACTTCAATGTTATGTTCGGGGTAGGTCTCATTAGAATGCCTCAACACGAAATTTTCATGGTTTCTAAACTTGAAGCTATTTGGTGTCCAGAAATCTTTAATGCAAAGCATTGGAGACAGAAACATTAGAAACTCGAGTCAAAAGATTCGAATAATGGAGAAACTTGCCATTAAAGAGAAATTTAGTTTTTTTGTGTATCTTTTCATTCTTGATAAATTGAATTTAAACACGAAACGGGTAAATATACATTATTCTTATAATTCGTAGACTTTTTTAAAGAATTAACTGCACCAAAAATTAAAAATGGAATATGCTTTTAAAATTATTCAAAATATTAAAAAAAATTTTTTTTTATTCGTTCTTAAATAGCGGAACATTTAAAGTAACGTATTAAATTGAAAAAAAATGTGTTATTTAAAAATTTGAAGTGCATCACTTTTATTTCTGTTTTCTGCATTTTGAATACTTTCTAGAATTTAAAATGCTCAAATCAATAAGAATGTTACCAGCCACGGAGAAAAATGTTCTATTAAAGTTAGCGTACTGCATGGTAATGATATTTCGGGGGAAAAAATCATACTTCTGGTAAATAAAAACGAAATATACAGTATTTAAACCATTCATTAGGTAATTTTTCCGTTCATATGCTGTTTACTGAAAATTCTGGTTTTAAAATATATATAGTTTTTTCTTATCATGCAAATAATAAAAGATACAAAACTGAAAAGTAAATTATACCAAATAACTGATTTTTATGCCATACTATACGGTATCATGATGAAATCAGCAAGTTTTGCCACAATTACCAAATTTCATCACCTATTTTAAAACCATTATATATTGTTTAATTTATAAAAATCATCACCAATGCTCTTCCAAAAAAATTACTATCTTTTTGGTGTTACTAGAGAGCCAGAAGCACGATAAGTTCGACCATATTTTGGTAGTTTTGACATTATTGCAATTCTCGATGTATCATATGAAAGCCCAAGTATACCTAATACTTACCTTCAGATCAGATTAGATTAGGATCAGATTAAATTCGGATCAGATTATTTTAAATTCAAATTATGTTAGTTAGATCTATTTAATTACCTTTTCTTTGAGTGAACTCAGAACTTGCAATGAAAATAAATACATCATACTTCAACCTCAATATCTTACTCCATTTTATCTTAGTTTGGATTTTAAAAAGGAATAAAATAGTGTTTACTAAAGCTTAAAGTATAAATTACTGCGGTCTAAAATATTCGCTATTTTAAATCTTTTTTTTTCTTTCTGCATGAGCAGTCAGTACAGTGAGAGAGCAGTTCTTCAATTACATGATCACTTTAGAAATCTTAAATTCGAAAGGGATGAAGAGGATGAATTTTTAATTAATTCTAATTTGATTTTCAATAGCCTTCTATCCTGAGATAATTATTGAGATACTCTGATTATAGATATCTGTTCTATGTTTTTCTATCATAAGAAAAACATGTCTTAAGAGTCATGTTTTTCTTATATGGATGTTTTCCAATCGCAGGATAATTTTCTCTTAATTTAAGTTTTATTATTTTCTGTCTGAAATGTAGTTGTGTTTCTTACTTGTTGTAGAGTACGATGTCTGGCAGCCATATTAATTCAGCTGGTACATGTAGTTTCGTTACACCGCCATAATCATCTGGATCCCACCTCATTTTATAATCATTCCATTCCTAAAATTAAAAATGACATCTCGTATTAAGCAAGCAAATATTAAGGTATAGATGATAAATTTATCTGGAGGATAAATTTACTACTGCTCAGATGATAAGTTTTATTATTATACAACAGGATTTATTACATAATGTTTATATTTAGCACTAAAGGCAGGAAAAATTTTGAAATATCATAATGTTTGTTTTATTTTCTGACTAACTTAAAATATATTAATAATGAATGTATTGAAAATTATAAAATTTATTCCTTATATCTAGTGATTATTACTACTATATAATTAAACTTTTTAATTCAAATTTTCAAAAAAAAGCTATTTCAAATTTATTTCTTCGACAAATGTCATAGTCTTATGACAGAGAATATATTTTTTTAAATAAAAGTAAGATAAGAAGAAAATCTTTTCAAAATATATTATTTTCAACTTTTATTTTTAGCTATGAGAAAAAATTTTTACTTCAAAAATAAATACTAGATGTAGATAAATATGCATATCACTTTCAAGAGTATTAAATGCATAAAGGTGTACACAAACAATGGTTTGGACGAAATTTGAAATATAAATAGTATGAAACATTCGAAGTTTGCCCAATCATTGTATAGAATGCCTAGGGATCCTATATTAGCTATCGAAGCAAAATTCAAAGTATGAAATATGAAAACGAATATATAGTTTGACTAGTCTTTCTTATTTGTCATTCTATAAGATATTCAGGAAATGTATGAATTATTAATAATTTTATACTTCATCAACCAATTTTAGATATTTTGTAAAAAGATTTCTTACATTTACGATGACATTTATATATAATTTGAAAGTGAGTTTTACTTATTTCTTAATTATATATTTATTTGCAAAAAAGTTATCAAACAAACCATATATTTCTATTTTCAACTTTTTTTTCTTAAAGAATAAAAAGTCAAAAGCTTTTTTTAACGAATTTAAATGCTTAATACAAATAAGTAAGAAGCAAATCCAATCTTTAACTTTAGCTGCATGCAATTTATGTTGTTTCAAATGATCTATCAAATATAAACTGTCTCTTAATGGCAATTAGCTCATGAATATAATATTATAGAAAATATATTAGAGCAATGAACTTATATTCGCATAGACTTAGATATTTACTTCTATAATAATAGGAAATAAGCTATCATGAATAAAAAAAAAAGAATGTTTTGTATGCTAAAATAAAATATCACAGGAATAAGAAAATTATTTTACCTGTTCTACCCAAACATTTGTCGTCATAATTTGATTTTTGAGATTCTGAAAATGAAAATAAAAAAGGGATTAGAATACAATATTTTTTTTTCAAATTATTGAGCATGTTTATTGTGAAAAAATACACATAAAATGTTGATTACTGTGATTCGCTTTACTTTTGAGATCATTTGATTTAAGTTCTTCAATAATTTTCATAGTGCAATTTCATGTGCAATAAAACAGACATATATTTATAAATAATACTAAATTTGCGAATATAGTAATTTTACTAGAAAATAAGTTGTAAAGGATATTTCAGGTTCACCAAATTATCGTTACTCTTTTCAGTAAATAGATTAAAAAGATAACAGCTTATATTAATCTATATATTAAGAAGAAACTGAATTTACAAGCATAATAATTCTAATAGAAAACAAACTCTAAAGGATATTTATAGTTTTTCAATTTATCATTGCTCTTTTCAATAATATTTCAGCAAACAAATTAAAAATATAATACTAAACATTAATAACTATGCTAAGAAAATAAATATACAAGTATATTAACTGTACTAAAAAAAAACTGTTAACGATACTTTAAGTTAATCAAATTATCGTTAATCGCTTCATCGCTCTCTTAGTGAGATGATTTAAAATTTAACCAATGCATATCAGTTACTATGTTAAGAAAGATACAAATTTACAAGTGTATTAATTTTATCGGAAAACAAATTATATACGATATTTAAAGTTCATGAAATTAACATTGAACTTTTAATTGATATTTCAGGAAACTGATTAAAAATTTATCATTAATTATCATATTAAGAAATTAAATATGCAAGCATTATAATTTTTCTAAGAAATAAACTGTAAAAGTTTTTTGAAGTTCCTCAAATTTTTTCGTTAATTTTTTCAATGACATTATAATGAACAGAATAAAAATTTAACATTATTTATTAATTACTCTTTTAATAAACTAAACTTACAAGTATAATAATTTTACTAAAAAACAAACCATAAATAACATTTTAAGATTATCGCTACTTTTTTCAATGATATTTCAGTTAACAATTTTATTAAAAATTTAATATATTTTATAAATTAAAAGTAATTTTAACAAACATGAATAAAAATCTTGCAAACTTGACATGAATAAAAATATTGTTAATTGAAATCTCTGGCAAGATGGTTAAAATTAAATTACAAATGCTGTTATATATTGTTAATTATTAAAGCTAACATTGGGTTCAAGTTTTGTGAATAATTTAAAAATTTTATCGATTTACTTTAACGCTTTCACGTAGATCATATGCAAATGTTTACTTCGAGCAAACTTTGCCTGTAAATGCTTTGAATCAGTAAAGAACTCATATGCAAAATCTGAGAAAACTGGAATTGTACACCATTGATATTCTTGCTGAGTATTTGGCTTTCACCAGAACAAAGAATCCGGCGGCTATATGTCTAATACAACGATTAGTTCTTATTGACTTAGTATTTTAGTGACTTCGTATTTCTATTTCTGTTTAGAAATTTAAATAAACTAATTTCATTTAGATTTTATGGTATTCTAAAATCTAAGTTTTGAATTCTTGAATAAAAGTTGCTTTCTTTTTATTCTACAGTTAAACTCAAGAATTCTACAGAAAAACTCTTTTGATCAGTAATATCATCAATATTTATTTTTCCAATTATGATTGTTATCAAGATTATATAATTGATAATAATGGTAGCTATACGAATGGTATTTTAAAAACTTTAAAATTTTCTTTTTCAAAATTGTTAAATGCATATAAAAAAAATGATTTTAGATTAGATTAATTTTCATACTTTTGTTGTAGTACTACAACTTCATACCCAAGAATGCTGATATTTTCCATTTTTCTTAAAGTTATTGTTTAAAAATGTGAGAGAATCTGCCCAATTTTTGGAGAAAAAAATACATAGAATGGCATGAGTTTGGAATTAATTTTTATGTGAATATTTTTTCTTTTTTGAATAAAAGAAGCAGATTAAAACACTTCAGAAAGTACAAACTAGTTTATAGCAATAGTTCGCTTTAGTTTCTAGTTTATAGCAATAGCTATTGCAATAAAAATAGATAACTGATTTTAATGTTTGTTATCATAAATAGCTATATAGATTTTGCCTATATTTTAAAAATTGTGCAAAATCAATAGACAAACTGTGTTTAAAAATATATATACATATTTTTTTGCTGACAAAAATGAAATTTGGGTGATTCATGCTAAGATAAAAAATAGAAGATTAAGAATTATTTATGACTTTTTATCAGCGTTTATATTTTTAAATTATGCTTGAATTGTTCTTTTAAATTATTTTGATTTAAAAATTATTTGAAAATGTAGTTAATTCTTTCAATTTTAATATTAAGAATCTAGTGCATGGTTCAATTTCTTTGCAAAATAATTACCTAATTCAAATGAGTTATTTTTAATACATTTCATTCCGTTTCCTTATTCTTGTAATTGCTTATGCGGCAGTTTATTATTTAATGTTTTGATTCCGAAATCCGCTTAAAATTCTATAAACCTATTCGTAATTTCAGTATACTTTCAGAAATAGCTCATCGGACAAAAAATTAGTCACCCTAGCCCGCAAGCACCGATAAATCGTTAGGTTTCCTTAGATGACACAGTAGTAAAATGGCGTGCTCAACAGCGTACCCACTGCCTCAACGTGATCAAAGGCAAATAGCCATCAGTGGGATAGTTTGTTTTAAGCGGAAGTCGCGTGTAAATATGGTTAAGTGTAAGGATGTGACCGAGTGGCAAAAAGGGGCAATTGTGTTTAGCCCTGATCGTGGTCATACGGTGAATGAAGATGCTGGATTTGTTGGAGTTTCGACGCGGACTGTTCAACGTGTTAACAAACTGTGGTGTAATACACGTTGTCACGAAAGACGACATCAGAATTGTAGCTGGAAAAAGATCCTGCTTGAAAGGGACCAGAGACGTGTTTCCCGACTTGTCAATCAAAATCGCTTCCAAACAAGACAGAAGTTGCTTCAGTTAGTGAATGAAGGTCCATCCCTACCTGTTAGGGAGAAACCATTGAGACGGGAGCTGCATGCAAAGAACATTTGGAGTCGAACACCTCCCAAGAGGCCATTGCTCACACAATCGCATAAAGCTTTGCAACTTCAGTGGGCTAGAAGTCACCGAACGTGGACAGCTGCTTGTCGGAATGTGATATGGTCTGACGAATCACGTTTTTGCCTTTATTCAAATGACGCACGTCGTCGAGTGCATGGAAGACCAGATGAAACATTTTATCCTGACTGTGTGCAAGGTTAGGTTCAAGACGGAGGTGGGTTTGTCATGTTTTGGGGGTGTTTTTCTTATTATGGATTGAGTTCCCTCACTGAGGTGGCCACTGAATTGAACCAACATGCTTATTTGAACACTCTGAATGATCAGGTGTTGCATTTCAGTGAACATATTCATGAAGAGTATGCTGACGATACCCCTATTTTTTAAGATGACAACAGCATACATCATCGGGCTGGAAGAATATGCGACTGCTTTTATGAACACTCAGACACTCAATTACATCTCGACTGGCCTTCAAAATTTGTGGGATGAAATCCCCAGCTAGTGGCTTAAACTAGATATTCGACATACCTGCAAAACCTTGTGGACTCCCTTCCTAATCGAATCCAGGAGGTTATCAAATCCAGAGGTGATGTTACACGTTATTAAATTATGTTTTACATGATTTTTCTAATGGTGACTAATTTTTTGTCCGGTGTGCTTATAAGCAGTATTTCGTTATTTTCAAGAATAATTTCGTCACAAAATCAAGTGGTTTATGACGAAGCCTGAACTCTCAAATCTGTGAGGAAAATGTTTCCTTAACTCGAAACCATTATCGTATTGCATTGTGGGAAATCGTTAACTAGAATGACGAAATTAGAATAAAGATTAGATAATCAAAAATAAAGCTACGAATCACGCCGACTGGCTGCATGTTGTTCAGAGTCTGCCTTGTGCCAGGAAGAACCGAGGTTCAAACCCCGTTTTGGGCAAGGGTATAATTTATTTCTCTGCTCTAATTTTTTTAGGGTGACATTGATCAGATCCATCTATATACTGCCTAAGATAAAGAATTGTTTGAAAAATTATATACATTAGGCACTATGAGGTTTTCTTATTATTATTACTTTTCATTTATATTTTTTGGGGGGGAAATATAGAATAACGAAATATTTCTTTTATTTGACGAAACTTCTTTCCTGGAAGAAGTAATGATAGTTATGTCATCACTTTGACGAAATGCTTGCTCGGAGTATATACTAGGAAACAGTTTCCTCAAAAACTGAGAAAGTTTCCTGATATTTGAAGATTCATTTTGTACGGCGTGCTAAGAATTTAGTATATAATTACAATTCTTTACGGAATTAATGTTTAATTGAAACTTAATATTTTTAATAAAGGATTGGTAATAAGTTGGTTCTTTTTTCATGAAATTTTGAATATTCGCATCTAGGATATCAATTACTAAATAAGAGCGTTTTAAATATCTTGCGATCTTCGTAAACAGATTTATATAGATTATGCAAATTAGAAACGTAGATATTAACTAGCCATCTCTGAATCCCTATTGGCTTATCCTATTTCAATTTATAAAAATCCTTGTAATCCTGATTTTGAAAAGTTTTAAAAAAATTATTTCGAAGCAACAACGATTGTCTGATATTAATTCTTAAATATTTATTTACATTGCAATTTCGCACACAGAACAAAAGAAAATGTAACGGAAAAGAATAAATTAATAATAAAAGTACTTTAATGCTTGGTACAAGAAGTTTTAATATTTTACTGTAAAATAAAACAGTTATTTTAATGGTCCCTTTAAAAAACAACTAATGGTCAAGATGCATGTTATTTTTATTAGCAACCGTTGACCTTTAGCACCTGCTGGGCATCTATAAATAATGGGGTAGTCATTATTCAGTAAAAACATAGCAAAAGTTACAAATAATGTATTTATTAATGAACAGATAAAATATTGGGTGACATAATGCATCTTCATCAACAGGATAAAATAGCTGGGGTGATAAAATTTGGTGCAAATAAACAGGTTATACCAAGTAGTGTTAACCTGTTAGTCTTCATTATTTGACGTAATCTGTTGATTAGTATCATTCCAATTTTTAACATTTCTGAAATATAGCCCTGTTGATGAAGGTGTACCATGTTGTACTATAACTGTCTAAGTTTTAATAAACAAATTGTTTGTAATTTTAACGTTGTCTTTACTTTCATCACAAATTATTAACTCGTTTCTTATTTATATGGGTCATTCTCACAAAAACAGTCATTTTCATGTCCCCAGTATATTTTATGTTTGTTTTACAGCTTACGAAAAAAAAAAATTCAGGGAAAGTGTCCTTCAGAATGCAAGCTAACAAAAGAATAAAAATAAAATTATAAATTTTTATTTTTTATTTATTTTAGGTAATTAAAATATACCAATATGTCATTCCCTCACTTGTCCCCACTGCTGATTTAAAAAAAGAAAAAAAAATTGTTACTGAAATAAAAAATTTTTTTTTACAAATTCGTGTTTTTTACTTCAGAATACTAAAATATAGAATTCAGAAAATCAATTTTAAATTTAATTTCTGATAAAAATATTAACACAGCACTATTTTAAACTTTGTCCCCAGTGTTTCGCGTCATTCCCTCACAACATTGTTCTTATCACCTGCAATCTTCTTAGAATAAAAATATTTTAATAAAAACTTCAGAAGTTAACAACTGGCATCATAGAACAAAATTGCAGTATGTTTCCATCTTCAACTTAAAGAAGCCTTGCTGTGGAATAAATTTGAATGAATCAAACCAGGTAAACTTTTTTACATTTGTCATTCCCTCATGTCATTTTTTAGAGTAAAATAAAATACAACTTCATCGAGAAAGTGGATAATTATATGTTGCTTTCTTGTATGAATATAATTGTATGTGATTGACTTCAGAAATTAATTAGGCCTAACTGTTATTTTTAAATTTTATTGAATTCGTCATTCCCTCACTAGTGTATAAAGTGAGGGAATGACGCTGAAGTGAGGGAATGATTCAAGATGAGTATATTATTAAATTTATTTTTCTTCAATCGTGCCAGCCAATTTTATTTCCCAAACCTGTAAAAACTATTAAATATATAAGAGTAAATTATAATAAATATTAGATATACTTAGTATGTTATCATTTTCAAACTTTAGGTAGATGTAACTTAGATAAAAAAACATGTATTAAAATAAAATATCATTCCCTAACTATTAGTGTCATTCCCTCATTTTTTAAATAGTGAAAATAATTAATTTACTTATTAATTAATTTGAAAAATAAATTAAAAGTTAATAAATTAATTTATTAAATTAATTAATTATTAATTATTATAAATTAATTAATTATAAATTAATTATTTAAAAAATTAATTAATTTAAATATTAAGTATATTTTATAGGATATATACTTTCTTAATAATGCCATTACATATTTTTATTAATATAAAAAGTTTCAGAGCTTTTTATTCACTTTACTTTTTCGGGATTTTATGAACTGAAAAATGACAGTTTTGGTGAGAAAGACCCATATATATTAGTCGATCAATCCATCGGATGATTTCAACCTTTGGACAAAAACTATTTGTACACATTTGAAAAAAAAATTCTGATAAAAATTCTGTAATCTTCAGTATGAGATTTATGACATGGTAGGGCTGTATGAAAATTCTGGTATTAAAAAACATAATTCAAAATATATGGAATTTAAACCGTTCATTGGGTAATTTTTTCTGTTCGAAAGGTAACAATTTAGTGGAAATTCTGGTTTTTTAAAGCATAGTTCGTATAACCAAATATTTAAAAAAAATAAAAATTAAATTTAATTGAATAAATAGTTTTTATGCCATGCTCTAAGTTATCATGACAAAATTTCCTAATTCTACCACATTCACGAAATTTTATCATTTATAATAAAACAATAATTTATTGATAATTTTACCTAAATCATTATGAAAGCACTTTGTTTCCACAGAGTCAGAAACATGGTAAATTTTATTATATTCTGGTAGTTTAAACAATATTTTTCTTCTCAGTCTATAACATTTTAGTTTTATTAATACACAATAAATGGTCTAGGGCTATCTGAATACTTATCAATAACAAAACATAATGGTAGCTAAAACAGGAGAACTTTAACAGAATACTAATTGAATAGAATCCGAAAGTGTACCTATAAATATGAAAGGGGATGTTTCCAGCTCCCTATTACACTATAGCCTTAGTTGGCCTTAAGTGTTGCCAAATACCGGAAATTTCATCGAAATCTTTTCGTGAAGACGATGGAATTTCAAGACAAGAATCGACTGTAAATATTTCATTGTGTCTAGTAAAGCACCGAATCGGTAATGGCTCACAGGTAAAAGTTGAGAAACCGAAGAATAATGGAACATTGATATTCTTTCTCTATGTTTGCCTTACTCTCAAACAAGGAGGCCTTGTAGCCATTTCCAGTAAGGACTGAATAATTCACGTTTCCTTACTAGGGAAGCAACTTCGATTTCTATGGTCCTTATTTTAGCAATTCCTCGGAATTCTGCTAAGCTTCTGTCTTTATCCATGATTATTCTTTTTCTAGGTTTGCTTTTTTTTGTCTAGAAACAAACTCTGTTCTGATTTTATATGTTACACACGAATTGCTTATGCAGTGGGGTTGTTTGCTAACGGGAGTTTGTTGAAAGTCCTAGAAGGTATAAGAGGTTTTTAGAAAGCCAGACTGAAGCCAAATAAGGTTGTTTCGTATGTGTGCAGAGTATAAGTAGATGGATATTTTGTTTGTAGGGAAATCTAAAATTTTCTATTTTTTTTCTTCTTTCGATTCAGAAGTGGAGTGTTTTATGTTATTGCATGCACGGAGTTCTCTTAGTTGCTACCTTGGGGTATAAAAATTTAAAAGAGATGATAGACACAAATACATTTCCTTTCTGTACTTTTTGCTTTGCATTTTAGTTTTATCTTATTTAGTTTTGTGTTTGATTTTCTGTTTACCAAATTATAACGGAATGAAAAAAGAGATGCTTAATCAATTAAATTTATTAAAAAAAATTGCTTATTTACTGTTAACAATCAGGCTAAGTTTGTTTTTGACATGAGACTTTGCTCTACTTTATTTTTATCTGCAGAAGTACCGCTCAATTGTGAATTTAATTGGTGGTCACCAGGTTATGATGAACACTAGCGTTCAAATGAGCATTGTTTAAAATATGTTGAAACACCTGCAAAAATTTTGGATTATGATGCTAAAGCTTATTAGCGAATTTTCTGCAACCATAATAATGTGATTAATTTTAGTGAATTTTCTGCAACCTGAATAATGTGCTTAATTTTCGTGAGTTTTCTGCAACCGCAATAAATAATGTGCTTAATTTTTAACGAATTATCTGTAACTATAATAATGCGCTAAATTTTTAGCGAATTTTCAGCAACCGCAAAAATGCGGTTAATTTTTTTACGAATTATCTGCAACTATGATAATGTGTTAAATTTTAAGTGCATTTTCTGCAACCGTAATAATGTGCTAAGTTGAATCAAATTACCTCGAAAATTAATAATTTCTCACTAGATTGATTAAAATTTTGACTACGTTACTTTAGCACGGTTGTATATGGTTCAAAATACTGATATCACAGCTGAGTGGTCAACTTTTGCGATTTTTGCTGAAGGTTTTTCCCAGCAATAAAAAATAGATTAAAAGTGTTAAAGCAATTTTTTTCACTCTTGACATTACTTCACACTTAGACCGTATGGTAGTTAGTATTCATATATATACACACACTGATTTATATGGAGTACCTACACAAAGTTTTTGAGATTAATTAGCTTAATCTACTAATCTATATTAATTTACATTTTCAATTTAGGTATCACAATTCTCAAAAAAATTATCGAATCTTGCTTAAACTTTAATTAAGTGTTAGAGTGAACCACATTTAAATTCAAGATGAACCATATTATCATGAATCAATTATAAGAATTCAAGTTTAACTTAGCTCCCTACATTAGGATACAAAAATTTGAATTATATTATTGTGTATTAAGTACATAAATGTATCTATTTTTTTTTCTATCTTTGTTATATAAATGCATGCATATTATTAATACGTCGAACAATGAACTTTCAAAATCCATTTATTCAATTCATTTATTAATAACAAATAGAAATCCTTTATAACATACTACTTTAGAAACTTCAAATTTCAAAATTTTCAATATTATTATACATCCTATGCTAATAATCAAGCATAACTGCATTAAGAAATTCTAAAACTGATTTCTGAATTCTTCATTATGTAATTAAAGTTCAAAAGAATATTTAAAAGTTAAAAGCGGGAACTATATGAAAGTTAAAAGTGCCTTCTGGCATAACAAATCCCCTATCACATGAAGTCTTTTGATGCATATCACGTCTAAGATTTAAATTCTACACTTATAGTTATTGTTTACAAGACTTATTGGTAGTCATGGCAACTCATCAAACGCATCCTCGCAGGTATGAATCTCATTTAGACAATTCGCTTGCTGGTAAAGAAAACAACCCCTGAAGGGATAAATGTTTGCCCATCAAACCTCTTTGCAGGCTCACCACGAACCGACTACTCGTGCGGTACCATTTCCTCTGGCACGAGATTTTGATGAGGGAATTTGAAGAATGGAAAATTCTTAGTCATGAGAAAGAGATAGAGCTCGACGAGGAAATTAAGATTTAGCGAAACATTTTGCGATTCTGAACTCTTTTGGGGGAATGGTGCGGTTCGTCGCTGCTAAACAGCACCTCCTTCCTGTTGGGAATTATTCAAGTACGAGAGGATTTATTCGAAAATTATCACCTAAACCACACATTATATTAAATTTTAAAAAAAAGAGTATGAAAGATAAATCATTGCTGCAGAAATGAACATTTCCACATATACATAATTTATACTTATTTCAAGTCTTAACTTATGACTTTAAACTTTAGTCTCAAACTGTAACTTTAAACTTTAGTTTTTTAACTTATTACTTTTAATCTTTAAACTTATTTTTAAAAACGCAAATTTAAGAATCTTCAAAAATAGATTAACACAAAGCAACAATTTTTCTACATTAAAAAGAATTTCAGTTTCTTTAAGATGGTAGAGTTCGGAACATATTTTACTTACTGAATTTAAGACACGCTTTTCATATTTTGTTCCATTATAGTAATAAGTCTGCAGATGGGCCGTAGTAGACGGTGGTTAGAGAGTCGGTCTCCGGCTTGGAAGGTCAGGGGTTCGACTTCACCGATTACATGTGATGTACATGCTCGTAAAATCTGCGTAATCGAGAGTCCAGTGGCCGGTTAGTCAGCAGTACTATGAGTACAAGGAGTTGGAGAAAATTTCTTACCCTTGTAAATCTATCGCTAAATAGAGCCAATTGTCTCATGAATGAGTGGTGCTGCCATCTAACGTACTATCACCATTGCGGTGCTCTCTTCTCAAGCGAAAGAGGCGCCCTCCTGATTTAATTCACATAAGACCAATGGCTCGAGAACTTGGCTTATCCAAGAGTCATTAGAAACAACGAAAAAAAAACAGTCTGCTAATAAAAACAAGAAAAGCAGACTTAAACTTTCAGAAAATTTTTAAAAGTCTAAATTTAAACTAAATTAACACTGAAATTTCATGACGATTAACGCGGTAAACACGCAAAGCATGTAAATTGTAAAACGTTTAATTTTAAGTAATTTGTGCAATAGCTTGATACCCTGGCAGGTAATTGCAGTTTATCCACGATATTCTAAATGATGTTTTAGTCATACAAATATGTTTGAGAAAATTCAATTTCAATAAATAATTATGTAATTTCCTTTTCATTAAAATTGTTTTAATTTCCCGTTTGATTTTTTTAAATATTTGTTTAAATGTTATCACATCTGAACATGCATTTTATTCCTCCTAAATTATTCTAATATCTGATTATTATCTATATATCTGATTATTAGAATGGCATTTGATTTTGAGGTAAAAGGATGTTCTTGTTCTTTTTTAACTTTCTTAGCAATGTTTCTAAATAAATTCTGAGAAAAGTTATAAGAGGGTCAAACACTGGGACAATTTGGGATGAAATATTTGATATAATGTCTCGATAGAACCACTTACTGCGCAAATAAAGATTTTGATCTATGGGACAAGAGTTGATAAAAGCGTTCATTCACATTAGATGCTGCGGTAGTTTGTTTTAGTTTTAGTATTAAGAATTATTTGGAAAGAAGAATTATTTTATGTAAGTCGAAAAATCATATACAATGCAAGTTGGTTAATTCTATTCAGTTTTAATTTAAATTTTCTTCTAAATATTTAACACGTTTTGCACTTCTGCCAAGGAGTGCACCAAGAGCCTTTGGTACACCGTTTTACATTTGGGATATTTAGAAACTAATGATGATTAAATCAAATATGACTGACTTGCGTCATTTTTTATATACAAGTTTTAAGCCAAACAAATCAGTAAGGAAATCGCTTTGGCCCTCGAGGTTGGAGATTCGATGTAAGCTTGAGAAATCTGCCTCAAAAAATGTCCATATTAATAAAATCCAAAGACAGCTGACTTATTTTAGAATTCGACTTGTCTTATGATACGTTTTATAAAATTACTCGTCACTCTTATGGAAAAAAAAATTATATTGCTGGGGTTAAGGAGTTTACTATATTTAGGACATGTAAATATTTGCTCATTGTATTTTAGTAAATAACTAAATTACTTAATTTAAGAATGCCATACTATTTGGACTATGCAACACTGACCTACTGGGAACAACAATGATGATAAATTAGAAAATCTAAACTAAGTGCAAGACAATATGGAATAGAATCCTCAGGAAGGTCACGACCCATTCCGAGGTTGTAATACCAATAGAAAAAAGAGAGGCAAAAACCATCCATTGAAATAATCATCGAGAAATTAAAAGAAAAAAATAATAATACATTAATAATAAACCTAGCATTTATTTTATCTAAGCTAAACCTTTTTTTCAACATTTAAAGAGGAAAATGTTTATATTTTGTTTTTAAAAGGGTATGAATGGGAAAAACTCTTTAGAAAACCTCAAACTTACATCCAAAAATATTCGATTCAAGCGAAAATATTTCGTTCTTCTACATTCCACAAAGAACCTTATGATAAAGAATAACTCTATTAGAAATGTATTTTATTCCTTGTTTCAATATAGAAAACTAAACGGAGTGAGAAATATTTTTTTATGAGTACACTCAGGTTGGATAAAGAACATATTTATTTGTTGCAAGAGATCTGATGAGGCAGAAAGAGTATAAACAAGGGCCTAGTGTCGCATCATGCCCTCAAGAAAATGAAATTTGTCAGAATAAATTCCTGAAAATAGGAAAAAATTGAGAAAAGATTTCCTCTTAAGCAATACACAGGTGGAGAGCTTTTTTCAAACCTTACTTTTTGTCAAACTTTTTCAACATTTTTTCCTTCTTTTTACGCGTGTATTTGCATTTTCCAACGTCCAAAAATTCACATTTATTTTCTTAGATCTGTCACGTCTGTTTGTCTCTAAGGGGGAGAAATATGTCTTACTCATGAATAAAAGTGTTCACTTTTTGAATTTTTTAGATTTTGTGATTTTTTTTCTTCAGTTTTTTGCAGTCTTTACAGTAGTTCAAATTATTTAAAGCTCTGTGACTATTTTTTGCCACGGCAAAAAGTAATGAATTGTTGAACAGGAAATTTGTTTCAGATAAATTGTTTTTGTCTTTGCCCTGCTAAGAATTAAAAAAACATGCTAAGATTTCCTTTTTATTTCAAACAAATAAGTTTTAAGTCACCTTTTTTTATAAATTTGTTCCGTCTTAATTTTTAATATATTTCTAAACAAATTGCTACTTTTTTATAGAATATTTAGAATATTTCTTGCAGTATAATACTGTCGCATAAAAGTTTTTGTTCGTGATTTTTAAGTACCATTCACTTTTAAAAAAGTTGCTGAATTTATTTGATAGCACCAAGCAACTTTTTGAGAAGAGTGAAATATATTTTGGGATTTTTTTTCACACTATGAGACTTTTCATCAAAAATATTGCAAATTATTTGTTTTATATTGTTTAGAAAAATAATGCATCTTTTTAAAATTTTTGATCTTTTTATATAAAAAAGATGCAAATCGAGATCTCAAAAATATTCTGTAAATTGTAAATTTTCACAATGGAAAGTCTTTTTTACCAAGCAATTGAGTAAAGACAGGAAGTTTGCGAGAGACAACTTTTAACGTAGTTTTACTTACTTTCGTTTAGTTCCTTGATTTGGAATCTTTGACTTTGTTTCTGTCATTAAATTCAGCAAGCGCAAATAAAATAATGAAATAATATTACTATTCAGGAAGTTATTCCACTTTGTTTGTAATCTCATCGTGATACTTATTTGGGTATATTTATTTATTGTGACTTATATATCGTAACTTATTATCTATACTTATTTATCGCAAGAAAAATGTGCCTACTTTAACATTATTTCAAGAAACATTTCCGAGTTTTCCCGGATTACCATCAATTTCTTGAGGAAAAAGAAGTTCCTTTTCAAAAAGTTTTCTGAATTTGTGTGGCAATACTTCCATAATATTTTAACTGTTGAATTTTATCTTACATAAAATAACGAAACCGTGAATAACAGGGTATTTTTGTTTGTTATTGTCTTTAATAATTTCTGTGTTGAAGCATTACGAAGACATTTACCTTTTTAGCCTCCTCCTCTGAAGACACATAAGCCTAAGGGCTGATGTGTTATTTTCACAACAGGCTGATTGAGGGAATTACTCCCAATGCGTACACCACACATTTTGTTCATTGCGTATCTACATTAGTAATTTCTATTTCGTACACTTCTCAATTGGTGAATCAATACTATTGGTTTGCTCATCACCCTTCAATTCACTGGAGGACAAAATGTAGTACCATCCTTCTCTCATGCAAGATGGCACCAGTGGGTCATCTTCTAATACCAATGTTTGTGATTAATATGATTTGAAGAAACACCATTCAACCATAACTCAAAAATCTAGATTTATTATATTAACGTTAATGGATTTTTCTGAGAAAATTTCTGAACATAAAAAAAATTTTACTGGTAAATTTTCGAAAGGTTACTGATTTTTAATGAGGGGTCTCAAAATTCTTAAAACTTCCAGGTATATTCCAGGAGAAGTATGACTTTATGTGGTACTGGTTCCTAAATTCCTAAAAAAATCCCTTTCTTATTTTCCCAGAAATGTTACTGGCATAAACTATGATCCTTTCTTTTTCATTCCTTTCATAGTTTATTTTTTGCAACTATTTTCATAAACTCTTTCTTACAGTGTGGCATACTATAAAAATTACTTTAAATGACCCGATTAATCTGGAATTTATGTCTTTTACATTTCTTTTGTAGACTAACAGTATTGTAATAATTTCTTTTTGCATTTAAATTTTTTAATTTCACCATTGCTTTTTACAATTATGCAACTTTTTTTAAAATAACTAAAACTGCTCTCTTAAATACGTTACATACATTTGATGTTTGATTTTAAGTGCAATTTTATTTTCAATTAATCTTTTTCACGTATAGTGTTATCTAATTGGATCCTCATTCATGTTGTTTATCATTTAAAATTGCTGTATAATTTGCTAAATTATGACACTTTTTTCATAGTGATATTGAGTTTGGAAACATTCTGTTTGCAATCTGTGTACGATACAAAATTGTTATGTCAAAGTTTTTGTGATAAATTAGACTCTTTTAAGCAAGTAAATAAACATCTTTAGTGGATCTTGAAAAAATAGGATGAAAGGTACACAGATTCTACTTTGTTAGGTAATGTATGAAAGGGATTCTTCGTTTTTTGGTATTTTTGAAACGTATTGAAGCGTTGGAAAAAAAATTTAAATTGTATGTGCTAAGTGGACTGCACTTAAAAAATGAATTTTTATTAGTATTTCAAACAATGTAATTAAAAACAACCATTGGCAATATCGAATTTTTTTTGATGAAAGTATTTTTCCTAAAAATCAGACATTTCAAATAAAATAATTCCCAAAAGTATTGTGAGTTTATGAAATCCTTAAATACAGAGATTATTAATTGTAAAGAAAATCAAGTGTAAAATACAAACTTTTATAAGTCAATGTTGTCTTTCACTATGTTGTTTTATTTACTTTATAATTCTGTCTCTGCAATTTTCCAGTTCCCTTGCTCTTAAGTCATACGATTTGGAAACAAGAAAATAGATACAGCAGCAAAGTTCTTGAAGGATATTTTTAGAGAAAAAATGGCAATAAAAAAGTGATAGTGAAACCAACTGATCTCTTTCTTTTTTAGTATTTCTAGATTTTCAGAGAAGCTGAATCAGGAAAAAGTTCCACCCCAACGCCCCCTTCTTTCTCCTGAAACTCTTCCAATTCGTTTGCTTTCCCCAAAAGTGACCGGGGAGTTCAGCTTTTCAAAAACGGGTGGGTAAAGCTTAAAATTGTAAGCACAGAATTCTAGAGTTAAAATGCCTACTATCATGGGAATGGCATGAATCGATAGGCACAGACAGAGATATATGAAAGATGATTGTTGGAGTGGAAGAGTTTTTAGTTAAAAAGAAAAATCTGAAAAAAAATTATATATTTTCTCAAATAACATTTGTTTTGCATTGTTATAGCTTCATATATTTAAGATATGTGCTAAATATTTACAGCAAAACTATTTTCAAAAACTGGCAAGTAAAAACTTAAAATTTTCAACAAAGAAATTTTCCGCTAAAATATTCACACTTCGCCAAGTCCACGGTAGTTTAGGCTTATTTATACTCATATTATATTAGATTAATTTCGGCAATACGCTTAACTCTTTGACGAAGAATTTGTATGCAACATATTTTTTTTGTTAATTTTTTCATTATTTTGTATTGAGATAAATCAAAATAAGGGGAAATATTATATTTAGTACTTTCATTATTTATGGTTATGAAATACGGTATGGAACATTGATTAAGTAAAAGCTTCCAAACACGGCTTACTTCCAAGCAATAATTTTCAAATTTGTGCTTATTTGTCGTTATTCAAATCTAATAAAAACAATAATTCCTCATTGAAATTAAATTTCCTTAATTTACAAAATCAATAATTGATAAACTTTTGAGTATGAATTTAAAAAAACTCTAACTACTTTGTTTTGCATTTCACATTTGAGCAAAAATATAATTCCGATAACCTGACAGAGTTTTTATAAACTATTGGACTGTTTTTTATAAATAAAAAAATATCAAAATATATTTTTACTTGTTATTATAGAGTCAGAAAAAAATTCATATAAGAGGGACATTGGCGTCCTATCTGAGTTCAAGGGTTAAACTAAATCAGCATGATTGGGTATTTCTTCAAAGAGCCAAAAGACATTGGTGGATCGTATTAAACCTATACAGATCAGAAAATAATACATATTGATCATCAGATAATGATCATCAATACTACCAGAAAATACTTTTTGATATAGCTGCAATGCAGATACATTTATGCTATTAATTGTTTAGAAAAGAATCAACATTAAGTACATTCCAAAAGTGAAGTTGAATTTCCCCTGATCTATCCGTAAGTTCCAGACCACAATTTTGAAAAAACAATTAGTTGGAAGATATTTCAAGTAATAATGGGTCAACAAGCATTATTATTATCCCCATCAGCAGCTGCATTTGAAAGTGAATCAGCTGTTCCTAAATGCTTTGATTAACATACTTGAATTCACACCCTATTAAATTAATACTAATATCCACTTTAAATATATACGTAAAAAAATTATCATTTCATGATTAGGAAAATAACGTGATTAATAATTAATTCGCTAAGAAAGCAATTATTTCAGTAGATAAATAAAATCGAAATTTGTATATCAATCTAACTCAAGATTGTTTTCCTTTCTGTTTTTAACTTGAAAAAAAAATTACTGGTAATTTGTTTTCCAATTAGTAGCAAACTTTTTTTGAACAAAACAGAAAACAGATAAGTTCAACAATAATTAAAATGAACATACATTCATCATCACGAGCACATATTTATCCTGTCCAAATGATTAAGAAAAGAAATACATAATATACTTATAAAAGTAAACAAAAACATAAATGAAAAAAAAAGCCATGGAGAAAATTTACACAAAATATTCATACGCATATAATACACACACATATTTGAAAACTAAATATATGCGTATACAACCTATTTATATCATTTTGCCTACATAAATCTGCCGGTGCGTTATTTATTTTCTTTTCTTTTCCCTATTATATTGCAATGGAGAATTACGCCTCCCGAGGCGCCTTGTATATCTTTTTATTCACCCCCTCCTTGCAATTCTCGGTGTGCTTGATTCGCTATAGCGCGTAAAAGGAATCATTGCGGAATCTTATGAAGGTTGGGGTAAATACATCTGAATGCCATAAATACAAAATGTAGTGTACTCTCTGAAAAATCATGCAATCATACTATCAGTATTTTGAGACGTAATACTTTGAACTTTGGTACTTTGAATAGCATCTTCAACTGCTACCTCATATAGGTATTAAATTAAACAATATTTTCGTTCAAGTTAAATCATAACAACATTTGTTGCAAGCTTAAGTAAGTGTAAAATTGAAAAAAATATTTCCATTCAAGTTGAATCACGGCAACATTTTCTGAAAATTGAAGTATTAAAATAAATAATGCTTCCTTTCAAGTTGAATTGTAGTAACATTTTCTGAAACCTTAAACGTTAAATTAAACAACATTTCCATTCAAGTTGAATTACAACAGCATTTTCTAAAAATTTAAGTATGTGTTAAAATAAACAATGTTCCCGTTCAAGTTAAATTGCAGTATCGCTTAATAAAGCTTAGGATGGCTTAATCTGCTCTATAACAGAAATAATATACAAGACTATCACTTATTATTTTCGTGTGTCCAGTGTATTTTAATTTCCATCTAAAAAATAATCTTTAAACAGTTGTGCAATAATTTTAAACTATAACATTACATTATGTAACTATATATTTAACTGTTTAGTAATTAATATGCTTAAAATTGAAAACATATAAACAGTAATTTAAAAGCATTTAATTTTAATATAAGGTAAAATATCTTAAAGTCGACAACCTTTATGCTAAGTACTGAAAGGAAATTGAAGTAATAAATGCTGAATAATTTTAATATTTTATAGATCTTTTCTACAACATGGACTTCCATGGAGGGGGGAAGTACAGTGTAAAAAATTCCAGTATAATGTAACAGTACTTTTTTTTTGCATCACCCATAAAATAAATTTTACCAAAAAATCCCTTTTTTACCATTAAATATTTTACCGTAATTTTCACTGCAATAATTATTTAATTAAAATGATATAGTGATTTTACGGTAATTATTATTGTCAAAAAAGCGTTATATCAGATATTTTTCCTAAATATGTTTTTGTAGCACTGTATTTTAAGACAAAAAGTATCGCCGACACTTTTATTTGGTTCAAAAATTTTTACACTACCTTACATCCTTAAAAATATCATAATGGCATTCAAAAATCATAATTTTATCTGAGTCAGCCCATAATGGCCACTAGCATTAGGATTTTTTATTGCTTTCAAGGAATATTAGCAAATAAAAGTACTAAGACAAGCATATCTCGCTTGCCTCCAAAATACCTGCCACGTGATACCTATAGCAGAATGCGTGTAATTGGTTCGCTATCTTTGTTCGCTTTATTTATATTATATAAGTAATTAAGGTGTTTTAAAATATTTACTCCATATTATGAGCCAATTAACTTCGTTATTCTGAAAAGGGTATAATACTTTAATAAGAATTAGATATACAGTAAAAAAATTCAGTGCTGATGTCTTATAATCTAGTATCAGAATTTTTAAATTGATACTAAGCATTTTTTGTCACTGCAAATGAATATCGAAATCTAATGAGTTGAATTACCTTGATATTTATTTTCAATCAGTACTTACAGAAATAAAATACAATCATCCACTTATGAATTATTTAGCTTTCAAATTAATACTTAATTTTGATAGTTAATCAGCTGAAATTGCGGACTACTTCAAAAACTAAATTAATGCTTCTGATTCAAAATCTTTCATAGTTACTTCACTAATTGAGAGCAAATCTCTTTGATATATTCATCTAGATGATAATTAATTTTAGGTAATTAAACAAACAACGCTGAAATAATATTTCTTCCTTTCCAAGAACACATTATTTAGTTAGAGTATGTTGATATAGAGTTGATATATGTGCAGATGATGGATTTGTTTTAATTATAATAAGGAATCCATTCTTGAATGTCATGCTCTACACCACTTATTGTTAGAACGAGAGATTAAACTCAGAAAATGTTGTTTCTTCTATTTATTAATCTCAAACTCAAAGCTCTTTCTAAATTTACTTTTAAGCGTAGTTTAAAGCTGAATTTCGATAAATTTCAATTTGTTTTTACTCACTTTTTATAAGTTATTTTATTTTTCTGTTGACTAGTATAAATATTTGTGATAAATACGCATTTGGTAATATAAAAGAATAAAACGTGTATTAAAACAAGTATTATAAAATGTGAAGGCTAGAGGCTAAGCATATGTATTTGTTAATCATGAATTCTGGAGGAACTTAATATAAATATTTTAGGAGCAAGATTTGGAGATCCATTAAATGCAGTTATTTTTAGATGCAGCATGTTAACCAATTGACAAAGATCAAACATACCCAGTGGATCTAACGATAGTACCAACACACTAAACGATGGCCACGCATCTGGACATGATATAATGACTTTATCTTTTAACAGCTACGACAGGAATAACACCCAATTTTCGTTTCAGTCAGAAGATATGGACAGCACTTGATGTGGTACCCCCTCTCCAAACTTCCATCAGATCCGTTCAGATCCCTAACTTATTACATGAAAAATCTATCCAGAATCAATTGTTAAGCTTTTCAGAGATTTCGCATTTTCAAAACTAAGCATACATTACTAAGCATGCATTTTAAACATATATATGTGGAACATGAATGTGTTGTTGGAAAGGACTTATAAAGCATGAACCCATTTACCAAAGATAGAAAATACTCAGCGGACGCACACACTAAACGATGGCCAAGCATCTAGACACGATGCTTGAGGCATAGCAATAAAAAGATAAAGTTTATACTTCATAACAAAGTGCTGCTATGTAGAAATTTTTCAAATAGAAAAATTAGAAACCAAGATTCTTAACTTGTTCACTGTACCATGCTGATATAATGCTTGCTGGCAACGAAAGATAAATGCAAAACCATTTACAAAGACTTCATGCATGCTTGTAGCCACCATGAGTAACCCAGAAGCAAAATCCTTCTCTAAGTCAATTGGAGACTCGTTAATGGCAAGTCTTTATTCATCCTTCCCCACTTACAAAGTAATCGACTCTAATTAAATCTTGCTACTAGATCAGTCATTGGACTGGACCCTCAAATCTACAACATTGCTCCATAAAGATGGCACTTGGGTAATTGCAGATAACCAATTTAGAATGGGCTGGAGCATCACCATGTTGAAATAATACTTGACGGCAAAAGACAGTAGGAATGTCTCTCAGAAATTTTTGTTCGGAACATCTCCCATCACGACAAAAGCGTTGTTGAAAAAAGCGTTTTTCTACACAAACAATGTTGCCTGCAGATCAAGGGAGAAAAAGCCCACTATTGCTCTCGACTTACTATATTTGCTAAAAATCAATTTGTTATAATCAGAAAATAATCATACAGCAATAGCTATAATAATATTGTACCAGGATTGGTTTGTTTAAGGGATGTCAGGCTGTTCTTATGCAGTCTATGTTATAAATGTTATTTCTTAAGAAATTACTGAATAACATTTTTTTTGATCAAAGTATTTTATTCTTAAATTTACTGTTTTTTTAAATATCATTTAACATGGTTTTTTCGGATTCGAATATTTTATTTTGAAATTAAAACTGAAATTTTGAGAATTTTTTTGTCAAACTATTCTGTTTTCAAACGGTTGTAAGAAAAAAACAACGAGTCAAAATATGTAGCGCGATGAACGAACAAAATATTCGGACGAAATTCTTGAAACTCTTCAATAATTTGTTTTAGAAAATTATAAAAAAAATTAAGCTTTTATTATCAAATGTGAATGCAAATAAAAACATATTATAAATTTAAAGCTTTAAAAATCTTTCACGCTGTAGAGCCAAATGTTGCAATTACGAAGTCAGAGAATCAGTAACTTGAAACATCGGTTCGCCCCGACAGTTATTATAAGGTAAAAATGAGTCATTCTGGGGGGAAATGGTTCTTGTTCACGTGTAGACAAGAAGAACAGAAAAAAAGTTAGAAAATATAGATTGAGGGGGAATTTTGAAGAAAATCGGTGCTTCTCCTACACAGTTTTCGAATTTCCTTTTTCTATACTATCAAAAATTATAAATTTTATTTTGAAATGTTTTGGGTATGTAAAGAAATGCTTGTGAAATTTGTGTGTATTTTTATTTTTATGATTTCAATCGAATGCCTGCCTTTGAAAACTTTTAATACTTGAAATTTATCTTCTCAGAATCAGCTTCATGAACGTAAACCATTCGTCCTTCTTGATCATGGTATATTTGAATAATAAATTTTAAAAATTACCAGGAAGTTATCCATTCAAAGTTTCATATAAAGGTCCTTTTTCTAAAAACGTAAAATTGGTTAGTCATAATACAATGATTCGTTTTTTTTCCCGATAGTTCAAATATTAGTAACACATTTATTTTAAATTTCAATTTACGACACATTCATTTATATATACATCTCTATTCGCCCAGACAAGGGGGAGAGAAAGAGAGGGGTGTACATTAAAGCAGACAGCATTTAAACGTGAAATTAAATACCGTGTACACGTATTTACATGTCAGTATTCAATATATATCTAAATTTGAAAATGATTGTTTAGCAAAATCGGTTTGATTATTGATGCAACGTTCGAGGTGTTTGCTGATTTATAATTCCATATTTGTAACTATACTATAGCATTCCACCAAATAGTTTTATTCAGTGTCTATCACAAATTACTTTTTGAATTGAAATAAAACTGATCTTATAAGAGAAATTATGTAAATTGAATAAGCTGAGAGAGACAAACAGCGTCTCCCAGCATATATTTACAGTAAATATTGGCACGAAAAAGTTGAAAATTATAACGAAGTATAATTTTAACTATTATATTAACTATAATATTTTAATATATATAGTTTATCTAGAGCTCGAGCGAAATCCCACAAATATTTCGAAGTTTTAAAACCATATATGACTCAAAAGAGAAAAAAAATTTATTCATCATAGTATGTAGATATTGACTTTTATCATGCAATATTCGAAAGTAAGAAAAATGTAGATACTAATTGTGATTATTTATGAAATGTTAATTAAATTTAAAGAAGTAAAGCGCTAAATGATCCACTTAAATCAAAACAATAATTTTGAAAGTGTTTACTTTTAAATTAGACCTTTCTCCATACATACTTGGGTTTCAGTTTATTTTTTCTAATAAAAAGAGTTATCAGAATTTAATCCGGTAAAATATTCAGAAAATAAACGATAATTATTCTCTTATTATTATGTTTACTTCTAAATTCGAGCTTTCTATATATATACTTGGGGTTTCAGTTTATTTTTTCTAATAAAAAGAGTTATCAGAATTAAATCCGGTAAAATATTCAGAAAATATACGATAATTTTTCTCTTCTTATTATGTTTACTTCTAAATTAAAGCTTTCTAAACGTATACTTGGGTTTCAGTTTATTTTTTCTAATAAGAAGAGCTATCAGAATTAAATCCGGTGAAATACCCAGAAAACATACGACAATTATTCTCGAACTTTCTTGATTTATTCTTCACGTTAAACACGTCTAAAACTGAAATTGATGTTTTTGATAATAGGAATATTTTCCATTTCCTGTCAGCAAAGTAATTTACTGGAATTCTAATATTTATATGACCATCAACAGAAACGTAATTTTATCTCAAATTAATCGTATAATTGTAATACTCATGTGCTTTTTTTTCAAATAATTGTTTATCTCTACGTAAACTTCTTTTGAATAATGGTATCTCGACTGAATTTGCAGATGGATACTTGATTTAGTAGATGTAGTAGATGTAGTTAGTACATGGTGGCCATAACATGTGCTATGGCACCCTAACATTGGTAGTTCAGTGGGATCAACTTAAAACATAATTGATTGTCTGTCTATACTTCCAACTTATTAGTTTGGCATTATCTTATTGAATATTTTTTAAATATTTTTCTCAACTACAACTTTTCAAACTCATAGCTCTATAGTTCCGAATTTCGCCATATAAACTAATTTAATACTCTAACCTACGACATTTGACTCTCATCCGAAAATCTGGTTTCCCTGGAGTCGAATATGTATTCCTACTCCTTGATTTTCGGGAACTTAGTATATTATCTCCTTCTTACTTTCGTATTTATTACTCTTTTAGGGGCTGTTGTTTGTTGAATTTTGCTACCAACCACAGAAACTGCTTCTGAACTGATGACGTGGTAATGCTCCCTGATGACAAGCAGCAGTGCTTGTCAGTGCTTTATATTCCCTTTTAAGTTCTTTAATTTGTGAATATTTTTTATTGGAAAAGCTGTTGTGACATGTACAGCGTGGTGTGACTTGAAATTGTATGCTTCATTTTTTTAACTCCTCTCTCTCTCTCTCTCTCTCTCTCTCTCTCTCTATATATATATATATATATATATATATATATATATATATATATATATATATATATATATATATATATATATATATATATATATATATAATGTTAACCAATAATTATGTTTCCAATTTGTGTTTACATTTTATTTGAATAATTATTAGTAAAACAATGTTTCATTTACATTTTAGTTTTCAATGCATTGGAAAAGGACGGAAAAGTTTAGGCTGTGAAAATAAAACTCGCGTCCGTCTAATTTTTTTTAGAGACAATCACTTTATCAAAAAAAAAGAAAAAAAAAACAGCTACCAGAAATAAATTGTGTTATAAAAGTAAAGTAAATTTTTCACTTTTTTTCTAAATTTTATCGGATTTAAAAGTCACTTCTTTCTCTACTATACTTAACTGCTGGAAACTTTTTTTGACAAATGATGCCACTTTCTATCAGAAACTCTTTAGCTTTATATGAAATGCATTTTTGAAGAGATATTTTTTCCCAATTTTGTGTAAAGTTGACATTTTTATAGTTCTAAGTGAAGAACACTTTTATAAGAATAAAGGCATCTTTGAATTTATTTAAATGTATGGAAGTTTTTATATAACAGAAACGTTTTTCTAGAGATTAATTTTATGTAATGATTCGATTCTAGACAGTTTTAAACATCGATCTTTGGCCCTCTGCCAATATTTTTTTTATAAATTATATAAAATAATTACGAGGAAAGCGTTCACAATCAAGTAAGAGTTAAATTAAAAAAAGACACAGTTTTTTTTGAAAAAATAACTTATAAAATATAAATTAAATTATCTATCTACTCGTATTATAATAAAGTGAGGAGTTTGTACGCGTGTCTGCTTCTGTTATAACTCTAGGACTATAATCCTTATACTTGGACATCCACTGCAAGGAGCAATTTTAACAACCAACGCTAAACTTATTCGAAATTTTCCATTAGATTGTCCAGGAAAGTCGTTTGTCTTGGTTTTCTCATTGATTAAGTGACCATACATATTTAGCGTTATCATATACTCTGACCATAACATATTTAGCGCAACACTATGGTAAAAACGCAACTACTAGTTAGATTGATGAGTTTATAGTTTTATTTTATTTTTTTAATCGAATTTATTCAGCTCTTTGTAATCGCTTGGTGATTTGTTTTATTTTAATTCCATGAAACGCTTTGTTAAATCTCTAATAATGTCGAGTGTTAATGACGATAAAAGTCTATTTTGCAAAGTAAATTACATTTTAATTTTGTATTTTAATTTTTAAAATTTTTCTTATGCTTTACTTAACGTATATTTATTTCTACATTTCTACATTATCTAATAAAATACATATTTATATGAATGACAGGCACCATTAATCAGTTTAAACTAAAGAATAAATTCCGAAAAATGCTTTTGATTTATATATATTTTTTTAATTTCCCTGTTTAAAGAAGAATTTATTGCGGAATGATATAAATAAGAATAAATAATAATATAACATACGCGCTCTTTACATATGATTGAAGTAAAATCTAAAATAATAGATTCGGTACTGATTAGAAAGTTTTACTTCTCTACATAAGTACCCTGTATGAAATGATTTCAAAACACTAATATGAGTTTACGTAATTCTATGTTATTCAATAATTTCTATGGTTCTGAAGCAAAGGAACTTAACTTTTGAGCTAATCACATTTAGAGCAATCGATTTTATTCCTTTATTTTATAAATATGAACATCATTCTTGATACAATACCGCTGATATGCGAAACAATCCCGCCCTTAATGATAGAAGCATGAAACTTTGTAAACATGTACCACATACATGAAGCTTTAATTTTGAAGGGGACGCAATTTCAGATTTAACTTTAAGAATGATGTCGGATGATTCAAATTCTGGTCTTTGATGAGCTATTTTAAAAGGTTTTTGACTGTTATGAATTTTGTCTATTAAAGAAATTTATAAATATGATATTTTGTGCAAGAAGTTTTTATTTTAATCAATATATGTCACTTTGGCCAATATATTCTCGCTCCGCTCAACAACCCAACTGATATTTCTCAACCGCTTTGCTTTCTTCCTGCTAAGTAGATCGTTGTATTAAAAGTATTATGTCCTTTTTTTTAATAATACATGTCTTATTGAGTAAATATATTTATTTTAATTAAAAAGTTTTAGATCAATTAATAGTAAAGTACTTACATTGTTGATATAATTAGTCCAAAAATTATAGCAAAAGAAGAAGAGTTTCTTCGTAAAAATTATGTCCTAAGGAATTTTTTTCCCAAAGTACTTTGTTATAAATGATACCCGTAAGCTCCCCTTACTTTCTTTTATACGCTTCCTTTTTCTAAGGAAAAGGAATGATTTGAGTGTGAGAATTGAATTTCTTCTGGACATGCAAGTGATGCATTGTTTCCAATGCAGTGTTTCCGCAGGATTGAATTGAATGAGATTAACCCTAAGACAATTTGATTAATAGTTAAAAACATACAAGAGTTTTATATACGAAATGTACAATTTTACACTTGTATCTATTTACTCATCCGATTTTGCTGCCTAGAGAAGTAAAGCATTGTTTTCTATGTGTTTTTAATGTTAAATCAAATAAAACTATAGAAAAATCACAAGAATAAAAACTTAAAACTTGCATGAGTTTTTTTGTTTGTTTTTGTATAGAAGGTTATTGTTTAAAACATGTGTTTTTAATGTTAAATCAAATAAAACTATGGAAAAATCACAAGAATAAAAACTTAAAACTTGCATGAGTTTTTTTTTTGTTTGTTTTTGTATAAAAAGTGATTGTTTTAAAACATACTAATGTACGTACTTTATTAGCCAGAGATTATCTGAATATGTAAGGCAAATTTTCCGATGCAATTTTTCATGCAGAATTGAATGATACAAAACAGGCATCGATAAAATAATTATTCAAGAAGCTATAAAGGTTTGGGGGACAAAATGTACAATTTTGTACTTGCACTCATTTACTCGTCTTACATTGGTTATATGTAGAAGTGAAGTATAGCTTCTTATGTATTTTTTTCGCTTAATTAATTGAAACCAATCGCGAATCAAAAGGACTAATATTTTAAAAATCAATTTTTTTATATTAAAAGCACTATTTTGGAGTTGCACATATTTGGATGAAAACCCTTTTATAACTTCAAAACTATTAATTCCATGAGATCAAATTTTATTTCCGGCCATACAACGTCAAAAATTATATTAAAAATATACCTTGCATTTTCAGATGTCGTACGATATCACCATAAAGTGCATAAATAAGAACATGTCAAAAAAAACCTCTTTATACACAAAATCTCTTGCAACTTTTGAGCTTATAGCAACCAATTTTAATATAGATACGATAGAAATAAATTTTTTAGTCTCTCGAAAGGGATTAGTGCCGGAGAAAATTGCATGACTGCTGCAAGTTTTGGCTATCATATGCTGCCCTAGAGAACGAGTATCATACTGCATGATACCGAATACTAATATATGAATACGGTTGTCTTTATTTTAATAGGATTAACAACGAAAAACACGCTTCCCTTACATTAAATTAAACAGTAAGGGCAGAGTAAAATAATGAATAAATTAAAGGAAATTATTTTAGTTTGATTAACTGTTTTGGTACGTCTTCCAGCTTTGTGCATGATTTTAAATTGTTGTTCAACACTGATTTATTGATACTAAATTTATTTCACCTCGTATGAAGAATGGCTCATTAGCTATTAATTTTTATAAAAAAATAAATTTTAAAATATACCATAAGAACGTTAATGGAATTTAAATAATTTACCAATAAGGAAATTTATCCTAAAATTTAAAAAAAAATCTTTAATAATATATAAAATTAAATACGAATTCACGTACATTTACAAAAAAGTATTAACACTTTCCATCAATTTTTTTATTTCAAAATAAAGTTAACTGACTTCAACAATTAAGATATATGGGTCCCTAAAAATCATTCTGAACGCTCATAATAGTTTTTTTCATTCTTATTTTAAAAAAAAAACATAATTCAGCTTATTTTATTTATATATTAGCAATTGCTAATGATATTTTGGATTTTACCAAAAGAAGCCCTATCATTTAGGGCTTCATTGCTAAAAGAAATTGTGAATAATTGATCTAAATAACTAATGTCTTAATACACACCGACAATTAAATTATTTTGAAATAAATGAATGCTTCATGAATGATTTGTCGCAATTTTCTCTCAGTAAATAGGTATATTAAACAATAATGAACAGTATTAAAATTTTAACTCATATCATAATAATCTCACATCTTATAAGTGCAAAATAATAAGATCAATATGTTTCATAGATGAGCTGTTTTTATTCAATAAATGAACAGTTTAAATAGCCAATACCTCAACCTATTTCATTTCCTAGAAAATAAAATACGCTGAGAAAATATTTTTCTAGTATGATAAACTGCAACCATATTTTACGTAATATTGTGCTTCACCTAACAAATTACTATGAAAAATTTCAACGTTAAAATGTCGTAAAAATTTTGAAAATATTTAGCCATAAACTAGAAGGATGTTTTCAGAAACATCCGTTCCATATGGCATAGGAAATATATAATCTCTTTCCTGACTCTAGATCCAAGAAAGAGACAACATTTTCTCTGAAAATTCTTCTGCTGTATTCTTGAGAACATTAAAAGAGAACAAATTGCTTTAATTGCTTTCACGAAGTGGAGAGCTAGCCAGAAAGAGGACTAAAAATGTTAAGAACGTTAGAATGACAAAGACATATACGACTTTGTCTTTAGAATATAAATAAGAATATAAGAATGTTACAAATTTACTAAGAATACGGGAAGAAGGCTGCATTACAAATTATTAATAAACTTAATGTCATTGTTTTCTAGCAACTTGTTTAATGTTTAAAAGTTGTTTATTAATTTAATATTTAAAGAAAATATTTCTTTTTAGCATAAATTATAAACAATGGCGAAAGAGCAATAATTTGATGTAATTATATTTTAGTATATATATATATATATATATATATATATATATATATATATATATATATATATATATATATATATATATATATATATATATATATATATATATATATATATATATATATATATATATATATATGTTTGTGTATGTGTGTGTCGCAGGGAGATGATGAAATCGGAGATTTGATAAAATCCCTTAAGTGGGGGATCATTCACGGAATGTGTTAAACTAGCAACTTCGTGCTGTTATTTTTCTAAAAATAATAAGTGTTTTGATCAAATTCATTCTTGATTTTAGTGTAACTATGAAATGATATAGTTTGGATGTTAAAGTCAACTTAATTAATCGTTTAATATTAATAATCGCCAGTTATTCTTATAATGACCAAGTAAAGTAATAGCCAAGTAATAGTAGTTTGCTTTTGTATTATAGTTTGCTTTTGTAGTAGTTGCAACAAAAGCAAGTAAGCTATCAGAATTTATCGCATTTACCGGTTATCCTTAAAAATAAATTACCGATTGAGTTTGGTCAATGAAGTAATTTTCAACTCATTTAGCTAGAGATTTCCAGAATGGTAATTCTCCGTACAAACAATTAAGGAATATCTGTTGTTTGCTTAGATGCAGACGCCTGCGCATTGTATGCGTTGTTCATTTGCTTTGTGCTAGCAGAGAGATTCTTTTTTATTCTTCATTTTACGTTTTAGTTTTTTAAGGCACTTAATTGTAAAAAACCGCTGTTGAGTTTACCAGACAAATGCATACCGGGTTAACATTAGAAAACATTAAAAACATTATTATTAGCATTACATATTTAACATTACATATTTAACATTACATATAAGCATTACATATTTAACATTTAAAGAAACATCAGTGTAGTGTTTACACGGTAGTAATATTTAACTTTAAAGAAACATCAGTGCATGGTGAACCGGACAAATGGAACTCACTTTCCCTGATGAATCCGAATATTAAAAACAGTGATGATAGTGAGTGCTGAATTAATATTAATATAAATATTATAGTTGTGTGCTGTGCGAATATTAAACAGCAAACAAAAATTTATTATTGTGTGCAAAATTGTTATGAATTACTTAACAATATATAAAGATATGGCGAAATACGTAAAAAAGGGAATATAAATATAAAGTGTACTATAGCGTCTGGCGTGCGACTAACCTCATATTTCTTGGGTCAGAAGACCAAATCCACGTAGTATGTGATGAATCTGACAAATAGATCAAAAGTTATTCAGGTTTTTTACTTTTTATTTTATTTCGCTTACTGTACACCATCATTCGATAGCATTGTGTAGTCATTGTAAAATCTAGAATAGTTTTTGAGGCTATAAAAAATGCAGGTTGCAATACATTTTATGCATGAAGTGTTTTACAGTGAAAATTATAGGAAACAAAATTTTTTAAAGCTGAGCAATCAACGTTAGAAAAATATTTGTTTTCCCTTCTCAATCAATTTTAACTACAGGCAACTTTACACATATTGTTTTTTTGAAATTTTTTTTGAAACTTTAAATACGGCGAGCGACAGGATTAAGAGAGTTTTTGTTTTGCTTGTTTTCGAAAGTGTTTGTTGCCAAATAAGGGTTTAATTATATAAAGAAAACCAGATTATCACGTGCTTATTTCCCATACTTGTACAAATACAGTAAGCGTATTCTTTAATTAATTACTTACTTTAAAAAATATTCTAATATATCTGGAAAATGACATATTCTTAAAGAAAGAAACTTGTGAAGAAAAAAATACTTCTCATATGTGAGAAAAATGACAAATGCTTGCCAAAAAAAGGGAGATTAGAATAATGAAAATTCTACGAAACGTTAATGAAATTCTGTACAAATCTTCTCTGCAGGCATATGCTGCTTTAAATATTTAAATGCTTAAAACTTCCGAACGCAGAAAGAAAAAAAAAGATGAGTTCTCGTATTTAAGAAGAAGGCAAAAAAGGCAGGCTTTCAGATTCAATCTGTTAAATTTTTTTTGCTTGTACATTTATTTTATTTCTTCTGCAAAGAGGAGAAAGATGGAAGAATACCACAAAAGAATTGTAAACATTGCCAAATCACAAAAGCTGAGTTTATGGAGAAAATGTTTACAAAAGAAGTTTAAAAAGGAAGACTAACACAAAATTCCATTAATTTGAATGAGAAGATGTTTTAATGCGTGTTTTGAAGAAACTTTTTTTAGTAATTTTTGTATAAATGTTATATAGTGTGTTTACCCGCAGAAAAGTATGAATGCAATTTTTTTAATTTACCAATTCCTTAAGAAATGGGAAAGGAGTTTGCATAATTAAAAACAAACGTTTTTGAAATACGTTTATTAAAAATGTAATAACACTTGTTAACTATCACAAAAGTTTACTATATAAATGCTGAAATAGTTTTACAACGTAGTGCAAGTTCATATGGTTTCAAAACATTTTATTACTTGAAGTAAAATTTGAATTTTCAAATTGCCATTTCGAAAGAAAAGTTTTAAAAGGAAAACAATCAAAACTTCGTATTTTTCAATTAAAAACAATAAGTGTAAAAGCATGCTTGAAATATTTCTATATCTAATACATTTCAAATAATATCCAATTATCATTCTACTAATTAATTAATAAAAATATTATTTTTTTCCATTAAACTGATTTTGCAAATGTTTTTTAAATGCCTCTGAATAAGCTTACAAATGGAGAGTACAATCTAAGTCGGTCCCAATAGATTAATAGAGAGACCTGGCAAACGTTTGGGCAAATTTTTCTTATATCTAACCAAATCTATATATATTTGCATTCTGTTGTAAAATTTGTTAGATTAAAGACATTTCCAATCTGAATACACATGAATAAATTATTCATTTTATTTTTTATTTCATTTAATAGTAATTGCGACAATTTTGGACTTTAAGTAATTTTTCATATATATATATATATATATATATATATATATATATATATATATATATATATATATATATATATATATATATATATATATATATATATATATATAAATATCATATTATATTATATTATACTATAATATATTATATTATTATTATTAGTTTTATTACGCTCTAATTAAAAGTAAGAATATAATTTGGTAGTTTTAATTATAAAATACATTTTAAACAAAATATGTTAGAGTATCAGAATTATATTTGCAATAAAATATAAAATACGAAATAAGTAGTTGGAAATTTTTTCTTTTCTTTCATATTTAAATATTTATCAATAATTGATTTTGTAAATTAATGAAATTTCAGTGATAAATGACTGTTTATTTCTGATCTAAATAACAGCAAATAAGTGCAAACTTAAAAAATAATTGCTTAGAAATGAGCTGCGTTGGATGATTTTACCTGCAACGCAAAAAAATACACCTGTTTTTCATGCTGTTTATCATAACTATAAATAATTAATACGCTGAGCAAAATATTTTTAATTTATTTTGACCAGAATTAGTACAAAATAAAGAAAAAAAGTATGAAAAATATGTTTAATGAAAATTCTGCATCAAAGGGTTAAGAATTAAGATATAAAGTACCTTTCAAAAACAAAATACAATAAACTTATGCAAAATCGGTGAAATACTGAGTAGTGAGAGTAGTAAATTTTACTTATAAACTTTTTAAGGTGATTTTCTTCAAACTTTAAAAATCAGTGGTTAAAATTACACTTCTAAGACTATTGCATTGTTGGAATCCAAAACTGCTCCCTACTTTTGCATAGTTATCTCATAAAGGGTTTATTTAAAACGAAATTGAAGAATTTTAAAGAAACATCTTTCAAATGTTACAAACACTTCACACTCTTGGAAAGCATTCAGAAACATTTTTGAAAGCATGAACAAGATTTTGACAGTTTTTATAAATAGAATAAATTGAACACGTATTGTTATTTTAGTGTTTCTGCTGTAAGCACAGAAGGAATAAGGACAAAAATGTAATTAGCATTGATTAAATTACAAATGTTTAACAAAAGAAACTATTTGTAAAAATTCGAATATAAAAGAGGCATGAAAATATTTATTATTTCTTACTCATTTAGTGCTGTATTAAATGTTCTGGTTATTAAATGTTTTCATTCTTTTAGACTAAAGATGCACTTGATTTCTTTTTCGCGAATTTATATTGTTTGAAAATTTAATTCCTTAATTAAAACACTATGCATATTTCACACGGTTATTATTATAATATTTATTTCTAATGAAATGAATTAGTTGCATTATATATTTAAATTAAGATTTTTAATTAAATAAAAGTGAATCCCATAAAACAGAAAGGTTCTAAAAATGCTCTTTTTTTTAAAAAAAGATCGTTGCTTTTTTTTCTGCCATAAAATGTTTGAAGAAAACCCAAAACAAGAAATTTTATTTTAGAATAGTGGATGAAAACTTTCGAGAAAGTTTCTTAATAATATTTAAATTTTCAAGTTTAATTTTAAGAAACAGATTTCTCTTTCACGTAGTTTCAAGCTAAAGTAAAGAATAAAATTTCAAAGCTCATTCATTTTACTGTACTTTATTATTTTTTTAAGAACTAAAGAAATAATGTGTTTGGAGTAGATTAAACAAAGAACAGTTTTAATAATGTTAAATTTATATTTCAATATTTTTTTAAAAGGAATTGTACAAATCAGTTAAAATAAGAGCTCTTTTCCTCTCCGATATTTTCCTCTTTATAAATAACAATCAAATGTCATCGGTTTTTAATCCATGTGCCATTTTAATTCCATTATTTTCGACTTAAATCACTGTGAAACATTTTAGTGTATCCTAACACCAAAACTGATTGTTGCCAAGATTCCCAACATCAAAGACAGTTCTTGGCGTCGTGAAACACCAAGAATGTTCTTTAACAATATTTGGTACTTTGTGAAAAATGTTAGCATACCTCAACGCTATAATTGTTGTCATCTACTTTACACCGAAGTAATGGAGGGAAATACCATACATAATTCTTAAATCTTGGTGTTTCACTAGACTAAGAATGTTTTTTAACACTATTCGGTGAAAAATAGCTGCCACCATTTTTATTATTCCGTAACACTATAACTTACAGTTATAGTGTTAAGATAAAATACCCAAACCAGTAAGCAAAGTTATTTTTACGATATTATTTAAAGCAATAATCATTAATTTATAATGCTGCATACATACTATATTTCAAAAAATAAAGTCCCGTAGTGGACTGATCGTTAAGACACGGTTCCCAGCACATCACCGAAGTCAAGTATCACTGGCTGCGGTCAGTGTGCGGGTGGGTGACCACTTGGATCAGCCTGCGTAGGGACCGAGGGTGTGCGGTATTGGTCCTCGTTAAATTGTTCTACCGTAAAGTGCTCGACTTCACGTGCAGGTCGTCGGGCTACCGAAGCGGGGGTGCCATCCCCTCCGCAGAGGATCAAAATTGTGATGGCGTGTCTTCGGATCATCCTCAGGAATGTTTCCCAGACCGTCGCCAATAGCCCATTGTACAGCTCTAGTGAGACGTAAATGAACAACAGCAACAACAAATCAAAAATAAAATTTGTTTGTTTATCAAACATAAACGCAGTACGAAGAGAACAAAAATATAAATTCGAATAATGCTTAACATTACCATAGCAAATGAAAATTAAACATTCTAAAATTACTAAATACAATTAACAGACATATGTAAATCTTATGAGATCATAATCACTTTTATTATACAATACTTAAATATAAGTTAAGAATGGACCACCCTGAATAAATTTTGATCTAATCGTTAGATCTTCACAATCTAGGACCCAATCTTTATGATTTTAAGGGGGAAACCTATGCTAATTAATTAGTGCACACAACAATTTAAGTTACGGGATGCGACAAAAAACATACTTTCTCTGAATTAACATGCCCTTCTTTCAACGGATTCGGATTTCTTACCCTCAAAATATTGGGGGTAGTCGCAATCTGAGAAATATGGTCACAATAGTTTAGTCAGGAGAGAGGTCTGAAATATGTACTCCATAAATTTTATTTTATTTTTTGCGTATTTTGAAATAACTCGAGAACTTAAGCGATTTGAAAAATTATGACGCACAGAAAAAAATATATTTATAGTAAATATTTATTGTTTTCCTTAAATAATAGTTGAAACAATTCTGAATTTTAAAATATAAATATTTTTTGCATCATTCTCAAGAATGTCATTTTACATGGCAAAATGGAAAGTTTGACAGATATCGGTCAAATAGTTCCTGAGAAATCGAATTTTAAAAATAGGACTTTTTTAAATTAATTAACTAAACATTAAAAGCAACACTGTCAAAGACAGCAAGATCAATAAGTACCTAAGGTGCTTTAAGTGTGAAAGGGTGTGATAAGTAGTTAGTAAAATCTGCGCCAATTCTAATAAAACATCAAAATTTTATTTTAAAAAATTTTATGTAATTCGTAAAAAAATATTCGTAGAATTTACACCCTATCTAAAATTTTATGTATTGCATTTCACTATTCTCTCCAAAGATTCTATTAAACTGGGTATTGAAACCTCATGCATAAACTAGTTATATTTTTCTGAATGGGCTGGAGAATTTACTTCAGTTGTTTTCAACATTGGTAATAAATGCCTTGAGTTTCAATGCTGTAAGTCATTTTAAAGTCATGACTTTGTGTTTCATGACTTCTAAAGAATTAATAATAGCTTATTTTGGAGGAAAGCCAATATGATCTGTTCTGGAGTCAAAATAAGTTATTTATTTGAATATTTTTCTTCTTCTATCTAGAGTGTAGGCTATTATTTTCTTCACAAATAAAATTGTATATGGAAATACAACGCCTTTCTTAAATGTAATTTCTCTGTATTTTTAAACATCAAGCTATGTTTGTGAATAATCAAAAATATTTAATTGAATAATGTCTAGCGTTTTGTGATTCTTTTTATAAGAAATACAACTATGTAATATAATGATAATTGTTAACGATTAAAAAGTAAAGGATCGATTAAAAGGTATGAATAAATTAAAATCGATTAAAAAGAAAAGAAATGAGTTGCTGAGGAAAAACACAGATGAGAAACACAATCGTTGGACCCAATCATTTTTATTGAGTTCAACAGTCCATACTCAAGGACTGAAGATATTGCTGATTAAAAAAAAAAATAATAAGTAGATGACTTTAAATTAATAATTTTTGATTTCAGAAATGGGTTAAAGAAGTCGAAGTACTCATACCTCCTGTTAGGTAAAAACTTTAAATAGGAGAATAGGAGAGAAAGCAGTCACCATTCATCATATATATATATATATATATATGATGCATATATATATATACACACGCATATATATATATATATATATATATATATATATATATATATATATATATATATATATATATATATATATATATATATATATATATATATATATATATATATATATATATATATATATATATATACTTATATATGTAAATAAATAAATACAAGAAAACACGAAGAAAGTTAGGAAAAACAATAAGTCTCAGAAACGGATGCTGTTTTGCTGATATAATCGTGTGGGCTGATGAAAAGATTATATCTTTTTTTTTCTTCCGGTTTTTTAAATAAAATTTAATCTTTTTTTTTTTTAAACTGTTGTTTGTTATTTTTTTACTTATTATTTCCCCCCCTTTTTTTCACATGTCTATAATTTTTCTTTGTTTTATCTTCATTTTGAACTTATATATATATATATATATATATATATATATATATATATATATATATATATATATATATATATATATATATATATATATATATATATATATATATATATATATATATATATATATATATATATATATATATATATATATATATATATGCGTGTGTATATATATATATGCATCATATATATATATATATGCATGATATAATGAATTTCATGATTTATCAAAATCGCCATTATCAAAATTCAGGAAGAAATAAATCAAATTATTCTGTTGAATATTATTTCATTAAGTGGTGTGTAATTTAATTAAAATACTAAATTAAAATAAAATAGCTTAGATGAAATATTTTGATTTTATTTAAATATATTCTTAGGAGTACTATTTGATTTGTATCATTTGTTAAAAAAAATTAGAGATGTATATTATTAAGACAAATAATGATGCGAGTAAAAATTACTCGAAAATAGTGAGGCAAATGCCGTAATTTAAACACATAAAAAACCAAAACTCAATTTGCTATTCAATATATACAATGTGTTTTTAGTTGAAATTTAAATCTTTTGTATTAAAAAAAGACATTTAAGTTTATTTCTGTTTTTATTTCACAGCAGAGGTGTTATTAAAAGTTTTATGTCACAAAATCGAAAATAAAATCATCATATTATTTTTTGAAATTTTCAATTTAATTTTTCAAATATATATTAGGATGCTTATTTTTTCTCCATTGTGATTGTTTTATATAAAAAAATAATATTACAATATTCGAAAAAGTGCTTTTTACTTAAAAGAAAATAAGTGAAATGTTATCAGAATTTCATTTTTTATATTTCCTTTCAACAAAGAAGCTTTAGAATTTGAAAATCTAATAAAATGAAACTTCAGAATTTGACTTTCTTTTCATCTAGTGAAATAGAGCTCTATTTTTTAAAGGAATTGGTTTTTTGACTGCTTTTTTGTTATAAGACTGGCTTACAGTGGAAATTTCAGTCAAAAGAAATCTCAGAATGAAATTGAGTATAGCTCTGTGATGACTGCTGAATTCTTAAAAAATTCAATAAGACAGGTTTCAAGAAACACGCTAGGGTAGGATTTGTACAAAAATGTGTTTAGTTTATAAATTCGGAAATTACTATTTTTCCCATACAGTCAATTTTTGCCTATATAGGCAAATAGATAACTCAATATAAAGTAAGATAAAACTTTTATTTTGAAATTTAAAAAAAAAGAAAATACGAATTACAACTACGTTTATTATCGGAGATATTAGTCAACTAGATTTTCATAAAGGTTTTTTTTTTGTAGTTACATTAATTGCAACAGTTATTAAGTTGCTATTTAACTTTTTCAATAGATTTTATTTCCAGACAGCGTTGATTGAAATTTTAAAAAGACATTACGAAATAAGAATACGAAATAAGACACGAAATAAGAATACGAAATAAGATGACGAAATAAAAATAAGGCATTACGAGGATAACAAAATGATGACGGAAATACGTTTTTAATAATCCCGTTTGCTTTATTCAACTATATTTGAAGATGAAGAGGAAAGAACCGTATATATCCATTGTTTCAGAGAAAAAAAATGGCGCTCGTATCAGTTTTTGTATTTTAAGGATTGCCAAGTTTTGACATATCAGTAACGTGTAAAATTACTTAACACCGAGAGTTATTACACAATGAAGGTGGGCCACTCTGGGGAAATAGTTCCCTGCAACGGGTAAACAAGGTGAACAAAAAAATGTATTGTGGAGTAATGACGGGAACACTAAAGACAAACTATGCATCAAATTGCCTAAAATTTATTGAAATCTCTTGGTATACTATAGCGATATACCTCTATATACTATATACTATATACCTCTATATACTATAGAGGTATTTAAACTGATCTCCCTGAATTACTTTTAATATAATGATTGGATCTTCATCTTAAGGGACTCAATTTTAATGATTCGAAGGGTTGACCGCAATAATGCTAATCAATTAGCTCATGCGATATTTAAAAAAATGAAATAAGACAGAAGAAACACACTTTATTTTAGTAAGCATACCTTTTTTCGACAGATTCGGATTTCTGGCTGCCGAAATAAAGGGGGTAGCCAGAATAGGGAGAAGGGCTCAACAATCCAAATCCATCAACAACAAAAAACAAAGAGGTGTTTTTTGAGGGAAAGTGCATTTTTTTTTGTCTATGATTTTATACCTTAAAATATCATCTGCACTAATTAGATAGAATATTTTACGCCAATCCCTTCAACCATTATTTCGAGTCTTGCAACTCGAAGACCTGATCTTTAGATCAAAAGTTATTTAAGGTGGCCCATTTTTTATTTTGCGAACCATTAAACGCAATAAAAAATTTATTATAGTCAAACACGTTATATTAATACAATGTGTTATATTATTATTTTTAATTTAATAGTATGTAGCTGTATGCCAAACAAACTTGCTATCACACAAAGCAGGATACATTTATCATTTTTTCTGATTTATCGAATTTCGATTATGTACACTATTATCAGCGCCAACACTAAATAAAAAATGCCATCTTAGAAAATAATTTGGTGATAACAAGATAATGATAAAAGAAACTAAGAAAGAAAAATACTAAGCACAATTTTTAGAAGCTTTTGACTTGATGATAAATGTTGCGTGAAAAAAACATAGCTTTCAAAATAGAACATAACATCAAATGCAAGTTTGAAAATAAAGTCGATGAGTTCCATCAAAGAATATAGTCTGAATTCTTTCCATTTTTTTCTGACAGAAAGACATAAAAGAACGATTTGCTGTTTCTAGGTTTTATTATTTGAAATATGTTATTGATTGGAAAGCTACGTTTTATGCAGCAAATTAATCTGATTAATAGGATATTTTTGGCTCGAAAATTTATTCGAAAAACGAATATTATGTCAAAAAATTTAAAACCTTCAATTTTACTCGGAGAAAAAAATCTCATTTTATTTAGTATTTGAGAAAAAATAGTATTTGTGACATTCCCATAAAAAATAGCATATAATTCTGGTTTTCAAAAATTTACAGTATTTAAACTATTCGTTTGAAGATTTTCCAAAAATATGGTAACGGTTTACCGGAAATTTTGACTTTTGAAACTACAGCGCTTATTAACAAACATTTAATAAAAATTTAGAAACTGAAAAGTAAACTTAATTGAATAAGGGTATTTTATGCTATCTTCTAGAATGTTTTGATAAAATTACAAAGATTTTCCATATTTACCAAATTTTTTCTCGTATTATAAAATCATAATTTGTTTTTTTATTTTACAGAAGTTATTATCAAAGCGCGTATGTAAAAATAACCCAACTTTTTGATCTTCTCACAGAGCCAGAAAAGCAGTACATTTTATCTTAAATTTTTGTAGTTCGACCATACTATTTTTCTGACTTTATCCTCTTTACAATTTTTTCTTAAGTCTGGAATAAGTGAAGTTCATAATTTTCTTGGCAAAATGCTAGCTGGAAGTAATATCCATGAAACTGCTTCATTAAAAATGATCAAAATTTTGTGAATTTCAAGTATTCAATCATTAAATAGTTGTTTTTTCTTTCAAATATACTTGAGCGACACTGAAAAAATTAATAAAAAATCTCATTCAATTTCTGAAAAAATGATAGTTCAGAAGTAGATATCAATTTTAAATATGACTAGTCTCTAGAGTTAACAAAAATATTATATTTTAAATAGATTTAATTGAACTTTCATTTAAAAAAAAACAGTTGAAATATTTTAAACACATAATTAAAAGAAAGAAAAACATAAATATTTTCCTATGAGTAATTGTTTTAGGAAGATACAATAATCTTTATATAAAAAAATCCTTTTGTAAGTAAATTTAATATAAGTAAGTAAATAAGTAAGTAAATTTAATTAAGTAAGTAAGTTATATATGAAATAATCTTTCTATAAAGTAATCGTTAAACAAGTAAACAATAATCAATATGAAATAATCTTTATACAAGTAAACAAATAAATAAATCATACATTTATCATTGTATCTATCAATCAGTAAATATATCATTGAGCTTTTTCATTGATTGACAAACTGAAGAGTATCGGAATATTTTTTACCGTATGCGATAACAAATTTTTAAATGTTCAGCAAAATATAGTTAAATGAAATTCAGTCAGAAAAATTGAAATTCGTTTTCAACTCCAAATACAAAAAGCATCCAAGAGCAAAAATCAAATTTTTTTCGATATGATGGAATAAATTGAAAAGTTCTAGATATAGAACTTTTCTGAAGTATTGAAATGGTGAAGAATCTCACAACTTGTAAAATGCTCTATTTTTCTCGCCATAAAGGGTAAAACCCAAACATGAAAGAAAGAAGTTTGAAATGCTACCGGAAAAATTGATGTGTCCATTTTAATTTAAACGAAACTAGCTATCAATTTTTATTTGTATGGTCAATATTTATACCCTTTTTATTCCCAATAATATGTTTATTTTATATATTTTCTATATTTTTTCTCACTAGATTTTTTCCCTACTTACTTTAAATCAACATTAAAATAGTTTTATAATTTTAAGAAACAAGAAAACTTTAAATCAGGGAAATGAAGAATACTCATGGCTTGCACTTTTCGGATTCATAAATATTTGGAAAATAACTCATGTAAACAGAGAGTTTAATATTAGATTTTTAAATTATTATGCATGTTTTTAATTTTAAGATCAAAGAAAATTGAAACAAATCATGTGAGCTTTATGTTCCTCAAGTTTTTTTAATTTAGTATTAAAAGTCACTAATTATAGAATTAATTAAAATTAAACAAACTTAGTTGCAGATATAAGAATGCTTGTTTCTAAGAAGAGGATTCTTTCCAGGGGTCAAATAATAAAGTGAATACAACATAGTTTATTTAAAAATATGCAAGTAATAAAAATACTAAAACAAAATCTGAAATAAAAATATATGAATTATGCAACAAATAAAAAATACAATGCATAAAAATGAAACACGAAGAAATAGAACTTTTTTCAGATTACAAAAACAGTTCTATTTTTAAAATTAACGAGAAAACGAAATAATAGTTGTTAAAAAAATTGAAAAAAAATAACTATTTGCTTAAAACTATGGGAAAATATTGCCTACTTTTCTACAACTAAACAGCTTTTAAAGATATATATTTGTTTTCATAAAAATGTATACTAACTTAAGTTAAGTTTCCTAAACTAATGGGTGAGATTATTTAGTGAGCATCATAATTATGAGAGCATAACTTTCATTTAATAATATAGTAATGTTTTTATAAAAGCAAATAAGAGTCCACTAATAACAGCTTACTGAAATTTACGTACTAAAATTTATTCATTCTCGTTTTAGCTTTAATTCTTAAACATTAGAGTTAAATCTATGCTTATTAGCTAGAGCAAATGTGCTGCAATGATTATAAAGAAAATATTCAGATACTATTCAATTCTGAAAGTAGAAATTCCCCGTCACTTTTTATAAAAAAATAAATAAACGATTCTTTTCTGATCTGAATAAATTTCAAACTAATGAAAGAGTAAAAACGATTAACATAATTTAGTTGCTTTTCCTAAAATAAGTATAAGCAATTGTTTAAAATACATTAAACGGTAATTCTAAATCTGAAGAAAAACCATTTAAGAATCTACACATTTGCTTACTTTCATTTAGTGAAATCATTTTCATTTAGTGTCATAATATTGCAGAACTTATTTTTCGCTTTATCAATTTTTTTTCTGCAAGTAATATGGACTAATTCATATGAATAAAATTTAACTTTCCTAAACTAATCAGTAGCAATTTAGTGAACATCAAAAATATGAGAGCGTAATATTTCTTTTATCTTTACTATTATATTCATGTTCTGATAAAAGCGAATAGGAGTACATAAATTAAATTAATAGCTACTTGCTGAAATTTTACTGCCCCGCATATGTTCTCATTTTGTTGTTAAATCTGAAACACTATTGTTAAATATATGCACACCAGCTTTCTTCTCTTGTAAGGGCAAATGTGCGCCAATGATTACAAAAGCGAGTTTCCGATACCATTAATCCTGAGGGTAATGTTTCCCCATCATTTATGCATATGCATTCTTTGGTAATTTGATTTCGTTGTTTTAGTTCAGTTAAACTTGATTTAAGAAGGATATTACGACTGAATAAGAATTCAAGCACAGACAAATACATAGATTCGGAAAATGGAATAATTTAATTCTTTCAGCACACAGTTTAGAAAGAGACAAAGCGATACTGATCTTAAATTTGGTTATTTTAAAATATTCAACGAGAATTTAGTGTTCGATGCATGGACACAAGTGGTAGTCGTTATTTTGTGAACTGATAGCGCTTAAATGTAATTTAATTTATAAACTGCGTATTATAAAAGTTAAATCTATGAGATTATTTCGCAAAATTAAAAAAATAAACGAAAAATACAATTTGATAAAAGATTAAATCGGAATAAATTTGGGTGCTGAGTGAAGTTCAATGTTCGTAAGTGCTATTAATTGAATAAAGTGATGTAAATTTGAAATATTTTTTCACTCAGTATTATATGAAAATATTTTTAACATACAGGTTGAAAATAACGTTAGCGGTATTGTGACGTAACAAATAAATTTATAACTTTATTTCAAATGTTTTTTAAAGGATTAAATGATAAATGTAGGGTTAAATGTCAAAATATAAAACGTTGCTAATTTTGTGATTTTTTTTAAAAATAAATTTTGTCAATTATGATACGTTTCAGGAAAAAACTATTGAACTTGATCACATTTTTACCACAGTTAAATTTCTTACATCCATAATAAATCAGAATAACACTTATACACAAAGGTGAATATATTTCAAAAATTCCATTGCAAAATAAATAGCTTTTATGTATTATAAAATTATATCTTGTAAAGAAAAGTAATAATTTTTTCATTGTTTCTCTGTAGAATTATACAATCGTAAACCTAAAATTTATGACAAAGTGAGCAAACTATGCTCTTTGAAATTTTTAGTTTGAATTTAATCAACGAGCATAAACGAAGGTGATTAGAGTTGATGAAATTAAGAATCCGAATTATAAATTAAAATGTTTCACTTGGTCAGATATTCTGAATCAGATACTCTGACTCTTGCTACAGAAATATGTCCTTTTCCATGATTGAAAATTAGTCTACCATAATTTTTACACAATACGTTTCTTAGTATTAGACGATATCTTATGTTAATGCTAAATTAACCTTAAATCACACAAATTATTTCTTAACATTTCTATATGCTAATACTTTTTACTTAAAAAGTTACGTGTTTCCTCCATATTAAGAAATTTTATTAAAAAACGTAAAAACGCAAATAATTTAATCGGCATTTCAAACAAATCGAAACTGAAAAAGTGTTTTTAAACGATAATGCTAAAAAAAAAGATATTTAAACTGGCATATGTTCGAATATATATCATTTTCAATGCGGCAAGTTTATAACTATGAATTTAAATTTACATTCACGTTACGTTTAAAATAAAAATCAGCTTTTTATTAATAGTAAGCTTTTAAACTACTTTATCCAACAAGTGATTTCTAAATCCCCATACTTATTTACACCTAATCTTCAGATTATTATCAAAAAATTTTCGTTCCTTAAAACAAATCATGTTCATGCCAGAAAATATAAAAAGGAAATAGAAACTGGTTCAAGTGCGGATTTCATGCCTTAAATTACACTTTTTTGAACGTATAACTTTTAGTTTGAATTTTATTTTATAACCGTCGTAGAACAACCGACCGGCCTGCGTAGGGGGTAGGGAACTGTCCTTGCATCAGAAAGGTCCTGGGTTCGAATCCCGGGCAAGGCATGGATGTTTCTTTCTCTCTTAGTGTCCTTTCTCCTTTGTGTGTGAATGTTACCCGCCCTATAAACAGGTTGTGGTTGTGTGAATGGCGTGGCAGAAGTCAAATTCCTGTCCCTAGATGGTGCCACTGAAAAACAGGCACAATTTCACCCCCACTGCCAAAACAGGCATACGACAAAAAATAGAAAAAAAAAAAGAAGAATAATCGACGCAATTTTGGGTTTTCAACTACTAGTGTTCAACTCTGTAGCCTTGTAATTTTAAACACAGTCAAGAAGACAAGGGAACTGCTGGTTCAAGTATTGGGAGAAATTTTCTTCAGTGGAGAACTTTTTGATGGAACTAACCTGCATTTGTGCGACATTGAGAGACAAACCACGAAAACCTCCCATGGTTAGCCTGATGACAAGGGGTCTGTAACCCATAATCCGTTTACCACTGAGGATATTTTTACGTTCGCACTGTGATCGGTGCAAGCTGAGTTGGGAATTTGTATCGCATAGCCATCGATGGCATTCGAACCTCGTTCACCTCATTGGAAGGCAAACGCTCTATCCCCTGAGCCACCATGGCTCCTTAATTTATATTAACGTTAGGCTACAAGTTAAAATCTACTTTTAACTGATACTATTCAGCTTTTTAATTCAGTCATTCAACAAGTAATTTCTGAAACGCCACGTATATTTGCAACTTATCCTTCGATGGGCTCTTCGATGGGTTCTCAAGACTCAAAATGCGCTCTATCACAAGAATATGTACAAAGAAATGGAGACGTGTGCATTTGCGAATATGTAACACCTAAAATTTTTCTTTTTAAACTATATTCAAGTTAGTTTCTAAATTAAAACGAGTTTTTATTTTATGCACTCTCTAAATAAACATACATACTTATTCCTTATTCTAGACTAGCCGCTTAAGGCGGCCAGCTGTCCGCCACGCTAAAGGTTTTCACAAATAAAGTTTTTTAAAACATAGCAGGAAATTTGAAGATTAGTGGACAATTAAAGTGTTCAGAAGTCTCAGAAATTGTAAAAGCATACAAAAGTTGCTTTCGAAATCATCATTGGCCAATAGCTGAAAATTACAGCGCAGTTAATAAGATATTTAAGAAACAGCAATAAAATATTCCTATTTCTTCCTAATTTTCCCCTAATAAAATATTAATATTCCTATAACTTCCTATTCTTGTAAAACTTCTTTATAAACAATATTTTTAGTTTTTCCATTTGGTGCGAATAAGTATAAGTTCTTTTCTTCACCAACTCTTGAGCAGCCAACATAAAGCTGTCCATGTGAAAAGCAAGGCTTCTGCAAGTCAAGACCAACGACTTTTAAAGATTGTCCCTGAGATTTATTTATACTCATCGCAAAACTAAGTCGAACAGGAAACTGAAGTCGTTTAAACTGAAATGGATTGTCTGAAGATATGATGGGGATGCGAGGAATAAGCACACTATTTCCTGTTGACTGTCCTGTTATAATCATCGCTTCAATAACATTAGGCATCAATTTTTTCACAATCAATCTTGTTCCATTACACAATGCAGGTGGATCCAAATTTCTTAAAAGCATAATTGGTGCTCCAATTTTCAATTCTAATTTATGTGCAGGCACTCCAGGTGGTTCCAATGAGTTCAAAAATTCTGTCGGATAGTTGACAACTTGATCTATTTCCATGACAGCGTCCATCGACTTGTAAATTTCCAGAGCACCAGGTAATTTTTTTAAAAGTTTGTTATTTATCACGTTAACAATATCATTTGTTGGAGAAAGGATAGCTCTTTCACATAGCCATTGAGGGTTGCAGTAATTTTCATGAATATTAGGAAAAACCATTTCTTTGAGTTCGTCGGTTGTAGCAACACGATTTCCAATATTTTTCACATCTATAAGCCCTTCTTTATCGCCACTAATATCACCATTTCCAAGTCTTAGAAGATTGTTGGCAAATTCCTGAGCAAAGACTTCTCCTGTTAAATGAACTCGCATATTTGTTTTCAGCCGCAGTCTTTGAACATTTGTCCAAATGTAAGATGACTTTATACATGCATGTATTTCATCTGCCTTTGTCCCACGTTGTATTACGGGAAGTGTTTGTCGAAAATCACCAGATAAAACTAAAGTTACACCTCCCATACACTTGTTGTTTTTTAAAAGGTCTTGCATAGTGATATCCAGGGCTTCTAAAGCAGCTTTATGTGACATAGTGCACTCATCCCAAACTATTAGTTTACATCTTCTAAGAACATCAGCTTTGTGTGAGCTTCTGGAAATATTGCAGGTAGGATGCTTGACGGTTGATAAATTTAAAGGTAATTTAAACACTGAATGAGCTGTTCGTCCACCAGACAAAAGAGTTGCAGCAATACCAGAGGATGCAACAGCAAGTGCAATCTTATTTCTTTGTCTCACTTTTGCTAAAATCAGATTTATGAGATAAGTTTTTCCTGTTCCACCAGGTGCATCCACAAAAAATATTCCACCGACGTCATTAAACACAGCAAATAAGATTTTCTCCAAAGCTTCCTTCTGGTCTTGAACCAGATTTGGCTCATTCGAATCAATGTATGATGTCATTTCATCTGTATTGTAATTTGTTGCCCTCAAAATTTCTCTGTTTAAGTCAATGGTACCTGTTTGTTGTGGCAAAGGAAGTCCATAAGTTTTTAAACCAGAACCACCCAATTCTTTGACCTTGTTTTCAAGAAGAATTAATGCCTGATTGAAGATGGCATCATCATAATTTAAATCCATGTCAGTACTTCTAATCCTGGCCTGGTGCAAAACATCTTCAGCCATATTTTCTCTTTGTAAATTCCACAATTCCAGAGGGTTTGCAATAGAACATGTTTGCAACATAATTGCAAATAAATTACGCAGCATTTCAGGTGATCGAACAACAGCAGCTTCTTCTAGCGTGCTTTTCCAGTGCGAGTCATCTTCAAGAAGTCCTCTTACCTGGCAAGCCTGCTTAAATGTTTCGCATTTTATTTCTCCAAAAGTCTTTAAGTCATTGAAAGATGTAGGTCCGTGCACCTCATGAAGCAGCAGTCGAAGATGAAAACATTCGGAATTGTTAGGATGAATAGTGTAGACGCGACCAAGTGCATCACTTGATTTAATTCCTGGGTCTTCAGATACTGTCTGACCAGATTTCCGCCGAACCCACTTTTTGCTGCTTGCAGACCATGTATAATACTTTGGCAACTGATTATACAACAAAGTGCGAGCAAAATCATCGTTTTGACATAAGCTAAAAAAAGAAGTAAGTGTTGTGGCTGGTGGAGCTTGAGCTCTTTCCCGTGCATTTTCTGATGTGAAGTAAACTCGCTGGCCATTCTCTAAGTGTACACTTAAATGAACAACTGTTGGATGCCTTTCATGTATAGGGAAACCCAAAATACGCCACACTGCCTCATTGCTACTGATGTATCGTCCTATTTCATAATGCTGTACTTCATCATGCACACTTTCGTCGTTGGCAATGTTAAATACAGCCATATCAGATCCTTTGTTTACGTATTTGCAAACATATTTTATAGATTTTATCGAATTACAAAATTCCACATTAATATGGGCATTAAAAGTTTTTGACAACAATGGACAAAAAGGAACTACCCATCTATTATCAATAACAATATCAGAACTCCGTACTTTTTTAACTGTCGTATAACCACCATCCTCTGGACTCTGTCGACGATACAGGGGATATCCATCTTCCCCTGTTTGTGTTTCTTTCAAAAAATTTCGAGGATACCTCTTCGTACATTTTCCATCTTTCATGCAAGGAGACTGTTGATTCAGGATCCCACAAGGGCCATGTATCATTTGCGTCTTAATAACATCATGCAAAACTGGATCAATTTTTGGATCTGGTATTTCTGCACTTATTACATTATCTATGCTATGAACATGGATTTTTTCATGCAGCCAAATTAAGATATGAGCATGTGGGAGACCACGTTTTTGCCACTCTATTGTGTACATAAAACATTGAACAGAGCCAAATACTTTTCCTTTGTTGATGAGAATCATAAGAGCTCTTAGTTTAAGATGAAAAACTCTTGCTAGCAAATCATGTCGATCGTGACTTCTCTGCCTAGGCATTAATTCATTGGTAACCTCCTGCCACTGAGGATTACAGGTGAATGTAATAAACAAATCAGGCTTCCCGTAATTTCTAACATATGTCATCGCATCTTGAGTTCGCTCATGCATGTAGCGTGGACCACCAGTAAATGTAGAAGGTAAAATTACCATTTTACCTATATCATGAACACTCCCGTCTCTGTTTAGGGCATCCTTGAGATGAACATACTCTTCAACACGTAGTTTCTTCTGGTTCAAGCGTACAAACCTCAGTCGCTCAGATTCAATTTTTGCGAACATGTCCACAATAAATTGATTAAAAAGTTCCTTGCATCTCAAAATAATATTGAAATTTGCAGCTCGAAACATAATTCGATAGGCATAAAAATCCATTGCTGAAATTTTCTTAGAAGTCGGGAAGCCAGTAGTTGGGTTTACTTGCCTTAGTTCAAAATGGTAGCCGTCTTCACCTTGCCAGAACATCAAAGGATACTGCAATGCATCATATGCTCGGTGTGTTTCTGCAATTTTTTTAATTTCATTACTTTTTAATTCCAATACTATATCTCTGCTGCTGTATACATCACCTGCAAGAATAACTGCCACCTCCGATGTATTTGGAGCATTAAATCGTCTTTCATGCTGACCGACAGGTGTTTTATCTGCCTGAATTATAACTTTTAATTCAGGAGTCATTTTCTCCATGGCCAACTTAAAACTTCTCACGTAATTATTGTGTTCATGCAACATTTCTTGCAAACTTGAAACTAATGCTTGTTTTACTTTCAAAACATTCCTGCAACGTTGTTCGGATTGCTTTTCCTGATCACCTACAAAGTATAATTGAAGAAAATTTGGCTTATCATTTATTTGTGGTTGTAGGCTTCCTATTCTGTGGTACACTTGTCCCTGAACTTTGAAAGTAGGCATAAAGCCTTGTTCCCGAATTTCACTCCCAGATCCAAATGATGTCATCTGAAAGCATGAATTGTATCTTCTGATGTTACTCTGAAAATGTACTGTTTCAATTGAAGAATCTGTTAACAATGCCAGTAGAGGTTCAGGAGGTGTTTGAAGTTCACATAGCTTAATTTTTCCATTGCTACAACACATACTTGGTGTTTCACCTTTCCATTTTAATGCCTGGCAAGAAATGCATTCTGTTGCCATTCCGCCAATTTCTATCAATGGATCTGATGCATAACATAAAGATGGGTTGTACATAAATGCAGAGTTTTCCTTGTCTTGCCACAAATGCAATCGAGCTTGGGATGTTGAAGCACGATTTTCTTCTAGCCTTCTTCGACGTTCCTGGGATGTTTCTCGGGTCCTTGCATTTCTGGTTGAGACACGATTATTTTCTAATCTTCTTCCGCGTTCTTCAGATGTTTCTCGGGTCCTTGCATTTCTGGTTGAGACACGATCATTTTCTAATCTTCTTCCGCGTTCTTCAGATGTTTCTCGGGTCCTTGCATTTCTGGTTGAGACACGATCCTTTTCTAATCTTCCTCCGCGTTCTTCAGATGTTTCTTGAGCCCTAGCACTGCTTGTCGAAATTCGGTCATATTCCATCCTTCTTTGACGTTCCACAGACGTTTCTTGGGCCCTTCTTCTTCTTTGAGAATCTCTTAATGTCTTTTTCTTTGACAAAATACAAAGTTTTTTGGAAGGCGGTTCTGCCATATCAGTAATCGGGTGTTTAAGAAGTCAACGAATACTTTAGAACAGCAATTACTATGAAAGCAAATCATGAAACTTCAATATTAAAATCTAAGTGCCTACCTGCAAACTGAAACTTTCTGAAAATAACTAATTACATTTAATAAAAACTGTTAAAATAAAGAATAGAAAAACCAAAGAGATCCAAGGTAAGTGTGATCGTTCCTTCAAAAACAATTAAATTCCTATTTTATATATTATATAGCTACTACGCTTAAGAAAAAAAAAACGAAAATGCTAAATACATGAAAAGAACACGAAAACGAATTAATTTTTTATGGTATCAACTTCTATTTCTATATAATTTTTTATGGTATCAATTTATATATCTATATCGCAACAAAAATTATCGTTTTCGCTTAAGAAAAAAAAAAAAACAGAGCGTGGAAAGAAGAAGAAAAACTTATTATAACAATTATGAACAGCGACAAATATATCAAAGCGAATCGTTCTATTTACGTATCGAATATGTTGCCACATTTTTGACACAAAAGTTAAACTTTTCTCCACTTTGATAAATGTATGCTAATGCGAACCTTACAATTAAATTATTAATTCCTTTGTGTATTATTGGTTTAAGTTGTCGAAAATTAATATTTCAATTGTAAGGTTCGCATTAGCATACATTTATAAGAGTGGAGAAAAGTATATGCATTTTTTAATAGTTTTTTGAGTATGGCTCTTTGAAAACGAATATTACGTCAAGTGCTCAGGTATTATAATTTTGATCTAGTTGCGCTTGTATAATTTTGATCTAGTTGCGCTTGTATAATTTTGATCTAGTTGCGCTTGTATAATTTTGATCTAGTTGCGCTTTCTACGTCATTTTGCTAACATCGTTTGGTTTGTTATTTAACATCGTTTGGTTTGTTATTTCTAAGTTAACTTTCAAAAAATTAGCTGGCAACAGCAACGAAAAAGCAGAGATTTTCTTACAAAATGACTGATAACTAAAAAACTAATCCAAATTTTTGAAAAAGAAAAAAAATACTTCTTCATTATGTCAAAACACAATTATGTGCCGAGTTTCGTGCCTTGGCGAGGCTTCTGGGGCGATATATTGTGATTACAGACAGACAGACACACACACAGCCGCGTTTATTATTATGTATAGATGTATAGATGTATAGATATAGCTACTACGCTTAAGAAAAAAAAACGAAAATGCTAAATACATGAAAAGAACACGAAAACGAATTAATTTTTTATGGTATCAACTTCTATTTCTATATAATTTTTTATGGTATCAATTTATATATCTATATCGCAACAAAAATTATCGTTTTCGCTTAAGAAAAAAAAAAACAGAGCGTGGAAAGAAGAAGAAAAACTTATTATAACAATTATGAACAGCGACAAATATATCAAAGCGAATCGTTCTATTTACGTATCGAATATGTTGCCACATTTTTGACACAAAAGTTAAACTTTTCTCCACTTTGATAAATGTATGCTAATGCGAACCTTACAATTAAATTATTAATTCCTTTGTGTATTATTGGTTTAAGTTGTCGAAAATTAATATTTCAATTGTAAGGTTCGCATTAGCATACATTTATAAGAGTGGAGAAAAGTATATGCATTTTTTAATAGTTTTTTGAATATGGCTCTTTGAAAACGAATATTACGTCAAGTGCTCAGGTATTATAATTTTGATCTAGTTGCGCTTGTATAATTTTGATCTAGTTGCGCTTGTATAATTTTGATCTAGTTGCGCTTTCTACGTCATTTTGCTAACATCGTTTGGTTTGTTATTTAACATCGTTTGGTTTGTTATTTCTAAGTTAACTTTCAAAAAATTAGCTGGCAACAGCAACGAAAAAGCAGAGATTTTCTTACAAAATGACTGATAACTAAAAAACTAATCCAAATTTTTGAAAAAGAAAAAAAATACTTCTTCATTATGTCAAAACACAATTATGTGCCGAGTTTCGTGCCTTGGCGAGGCTTCTGGGGCGATATATTGTGATTACAGACAGACAGACACACACACAGCCGCGTTTATTATTATGTATAGATTATTTCAGGTTATTTACCATTAGAATTTCCAAGCTCTTTAGACCTCAAAATACATTTTAATGAGAGGAAACGAAAAAGAAATTGAAACTGAAAATATACGAATAAATAACTCCCAAATGTACGTTTTTCATTTTTTACTATCTCGGCTACAGTGGTTACTTCTAGCTTCTTTTCTCACATTAATGTTTCCTTTTTTCCGTCGACAACTTTTCATTTTATATATCAAATCATTTTTGTTTCTTTTCATTCACGTCTGCCAAGTCCAGAAAATGGGTGCCTTTTTTGTACGCTTGAAACTTGTCTACTGTTATTTCCTATTTATATATTTTTAAAGCAAATGAAGTTTTTAGTCAAGTAGCACCTCAAATTATGATTTTTTGAAACTATGATTCGTAATATATATTCACATTAAGTTTTAATTTAATTAAAAGTTAGCTTTTAAATTAATCCATTCAACAAACAATTTCTAAATCACCACGCATTTTTTTGAACCGATCCTTAGACTGATTCCGATTATTTACCATTAAATTTTTCTTACCTCAAAACGCGTTCTAATGTAAGAAAATGTAAAAGGAAATGAAAACTGGTACATGAACGAATAAACAACACCTTAAATTACAGTTTTTAAAACTATGGCCCTTAATTTATATTCGAACTAGGTTTTAATCAATAGTTATGCTTCAAATTAATCCATTCAACTAGCAATTTCTATATCACCATCCATATTTACAACTCATCCTTCGATTGTTTCCAATTATTTACCATTACAATTTTTACGTTGCAGTGAGGTTTAAGAGATGTCCCGAGTGATTGACGCAAAGAAAAGGTTACATAATGAAATGCCTCTCATCCGGAATCCTTGAAGAGCATCCTCATCAGGTGCGGCCCACAGTAGGGGGAACCTAAGTAATTAGGTTCTTTGGGAACATGTTGCAAGAGAATGGGAGTGGGAAGGGAGTGTGAGTGCTGACACAATTCGCCTGAGGCCTGGTGGGTCGAGGGACTTAATCAAGAGACGTAATTTGGAAGGCGACATTGGATGAGCACCACCCATTGAGGATATCTTTCTTACTATTTTAACTCTAACTACTACAACGAAGTTTGGAAATATCACGGGTGAATTATCCCCTGAAACTATTCTCTGCGAATAGAAAGTTAAGAGATTCCCGATTGAATGCCTGAGTACTCTTTTCGATTCTTTCCTCATTCATCACAGCTTATTACCCGGCTGATTTTTAGATTCTCTTAAAGTGCGAATACCACAATAGAGTGATTTGGGAAGCAGTTAGAAGAGGTTTTGGATATTATAATTTTTCCTTCACGATTATTTACTTATTTTGAATTATATAAAGTGTAAAATTATTCAATTTTTTTATGGTTAGATTTTTTTGTATTCCATAGAATGTGTGTACATCGGTTGTAAAATAATATATTTTAAAGGAATTAATTATGAAAGGGAAAAAATTTATTACATATTAGTAAAAGAAGATTCTAAAATGTCTCCGAATGAATGCCTGTGTACTCTTTTTGATCCAATCCTCATTCATCACAGTTCATTATTACCCGGAAAATTTGTAGATTCTCTTAAAGAGCGAATACGACAGTAAAGTATTTTGTGATGAAGTTGGAAAATGAATTGGATATTATAACTTTCGTGAGGATAAGTTGCTTATTTTGAATTCTATAAAGTGTAAAATTATTAAATATTTTAAGGTTAGATTTTTTTGTATTCCATAGAATGTGTGTACATCGGTTGTAAAATAATATATTTTAAAGGAATTAATTATGAAAGGGAAAAAATTTATTACATATTAGTAAAAGAAGATTCTAAAATGTCTCCGAATGAATGCCTGTGTACTCTTTTTGATCCAATCCTCATTCATCACAGTTCATTATTACCCGGAAAATTTGTAGATTCTCTTAAAGAGCGAATACGACAGTAAAGTATTTTGTGATGAAGTTGGAAAATGAATTGGATATTATAACTTTCGTGAGGATAAGTTGCTTATTTTGAATTCTATAAAGTGTAAAATTATTAAATTTTTTATGGTTAGATTTTTTTGTATTCCATAGAATGTGTGTACATCGGTTGTAAAATAATATATTTTAAAGGAATTAATTATGAAAGGGAAAAAATTTATTACATATTAGTAAAAGAAGATTCTAAAATGTCTCCGAATGAATGCCTGTGTACTCTTTTTGATCCAATCCTCATTCATCACAGTTCATTATTACCCGGAAAATTTGTAGATTCTCTTAAAGAGCGAATACGACAGTAAAGTATTTTGTGATGAAGTTGGAAAATGAATTGGATATTATAACTTTCGTGAGGATAAGTTGCTTATTTTGAATTCTATAAAGTGTAAAATTATTAAATTTTTTATGGTTAGATTTTTTTGTATTCCATAGAATGTGTGTACATCGGTTGTAAAATAATATATTTTAAAGGAATTAATTATGAAAGGGAAAAAATTTATTACATATTAGTAAAAGAAGATTCTAAAATGTCTCCGAATGAATGCCTGTGTACTCTTTTTGATCCAATCCTCATTCATCACAGTTCATTATTACCCGGAAAATTTTTAGATTCTCTTAAAGAGCGAATACGACAGTAAAGTATTTTGTGATGAAGTTGGAAAATGAATTGGATATTATAACTTTCGTGAGGATAAGTTGCTTATTTTGAATTCTATAAAGTGTAAAATTATTAAATTTTTTATGGTTAGATTTTTTTGTATTCCATAGAATGTGTGTACATCGGTTGTAAAATAATATATTTTAAAGGAATTAATTATGAAAGGGAAAAAATTTATTACATATTAGTAAAAGAAGATTCTAAAATGTCTCCGAATGAATGCCTGTGTACTCTTTTTGATCCAATCCTCATTCATCACAGTTCATTATTACCCGGAAAATTTGTAGATTCTCTTAAAGAGCGAATACGACAGTAAAGTATTTTGTGATGAAGTTGGAAAATGAATTGGATATTATAACTTTCGTGAGGATAAGTTGCTTATTTTGAATTCTATAAAGTGTAAAATTATTAAATTTTTTATGGTTAGATTTTTTTGTATTCCATAGAATGTGTGTACATCGGTTGTAAAATAATATATTTTAAAGGAATTAATTATGAAAGGGAAAAAATTTATTACATATTAGTAAAAGAAGATTCTAAAATGTCTCCGAATGAATGCCTGTGTACTCTTTTTGATCCAATCCTCATTCATCACAGTTCATTATTACCCGGAAAATTTGTAGATTCTCTTAAAGAGCGAATACGACAGTAAAGTATTTTGTGATGAAGTTGGAAAATGAATTGGATATTATAACTTTCGTGAGGATAAGTTGCTTATTTTGAATTCTATAAAGTGTAAAATTATTAAATTTTTTAAGGTTAGATTTTTTTGTATTCCATAGAATGTGTGTACATCGGTTGTAAAATAATATATTTTAAAGGAATTAATTATGAAAGGGAAAAAAACTATTACATATTTAAAGCAATAGCAGATTCTAAAATGTTACCGAATGAATGCCTGTGTACTATTTTTGATCCATTTCTCATTCATCACAGTTTATTATTACCCGGAACATGTGTAGATTCTCTTAAAGAGCGAATACGACAATAAAGTAATTTGTGATATAGTTAGTAAATGAATTGGATATTATAACTTCCGTGAGGATAAGGAGGTGAGGATTCCGTGAGGAATCTTCTATTGCAACTTATCCTCTCTATCCAAAGTAGTATACGTTGCTTATTTCGAATTCTATAAAGTGTAAAATTATAAAAAATTTTCAGGTTAAATTGTTTTGTATTCCATAGAATGTGTGTACAACAATTGTAAAATAATTTATTTTGAAGGAATTAATTATAAAAGGTAAAAAATTGATTTCGTATTTAAAGCAATAGAAGATTCTAAAATGTCTCAGAATGAATGCCTGAGTACTATTTTTGATCCATTTCTCATTCATCACAGTTTATTATCGTTCTAAAATGTTTTCTTAATGACTGCTTGGTTAATCTTTTCGATTCTTTGTCCTCTCAGCTTTTTACCTGATTGAATTGGCATGGTAATAGATTAATTTGTGAAACAGTTTCCCAATACAGGTTTTAAGTATTATAATTACTGTTGCTATGAAGATAATAAATTGATTTTAAATTAATTTATTTTTAATTATATAAAAAATTTTAATTAATTAATTTTAAATAAATGTTTTTTTTAATTAAAAAAATAGCAATGGAAGGCTATTAGACTCCCAACTGAATGCCTGAGCTCTCTTTTTGATTCTTTCTCTATTCATCACAGCTTATTAGCCGGTTGATTTTTAGATTATCTTAAAGTGAATCCGAAGATTGATATATTTGAGCAGCATTGATGTATTTGAATCTGGATCAGGTATGTCTTATTCATCCAAAATATCAGACTTAATATGTAGTAAATATAAAAAAGGAGCCTTAACAATGCCTTAAACTAAAGTAACCTACTCCATTGAAAATCAGGAATTGCTTTGCATGAATCTGCAAATATAATGTAAGTACCCTGCCAAAAAATTAAAGTGTTATTTTAGCAGGGTAGGAGAGGAGTAATCTTTGCACGATCAGTTTTGCGTTATTCTTATTTAACTTCTTGTTTAACTATTTTTGTTTTTGAGAAAAGATAGTAAAAAATATGAAAAACTCTGAACTAATTTTTTTTTCTAAAACGTTGTACGAATGTAAAAAATTAAATTATTTTTTAAAATTTAAGTAATAAAGGTGATTCAAACTATTAAATAAGCTTAAAAAACTAAAACGAGTTTATTTCAACTTAATTTTTTTTTAAAAAATAAGCGTGATTTTTTTCATTAATTCTAATTACGATGCCCGAACCGAAAGTATTAACCAACTGCAAAAACTTTTATGCCATTTTTATTCTTAATACAATAGTTTCCTCACTGAAGCGTTCTTCGATAAAACTTTTCCTCATTAAAGCATTAAAAAATTTAAAAATTACTTTTTTTTCCAACCCACTCTATCAAATAGGCAGCCATACGACCAGCTTTAAAAAACACAGTAAAAAGAAATGATGAAACTGTTTGAAGTATATTCACTGATATACTCTTTGAAAAATCAGTTGAATGTTTAATCATAATATAACTTCCTTAAACAAAAATATCTCAGAATATTTGTCAAACCTTTTCCAGTAATCGGAATCATAATTTCGTCGAACAATATTCGCTGGCATAAGTTGAATCATAATATTGTGTATTTAAGTAGAAAAATTATTAATTTGGACACTATGGAATGATTCATTTCGTACCAAATTACAGTTGCAGCTAATTCCAACGATATAGCTGTCCAATACGCTTCAGAGTTTTCATTCAGTTTAGATTAACTGAAAGTTTTATGATCAGGTGAATCATTTCAAAGGTATAGGTCCTGCATTTTCTCAGTGGGACTGCATAAAATGTTAAAAATTTTGGAAAGTATTGAACCATAATACCACGCATACTTGCTGCGATTTTAATATAGTACGAAGTTAAACCATCTTACCATACTTCTGAAACTTGATTGTTTGGTAACATTTCGTAACGTTATTGAAACCGTGGTCCACTTTAACACCTTATGAAAAAGTGTCACAAATTTATCACTTTCATATTGTTCAAGGTACCGATAATATAGTTCAAAGTTTAACCTGTTTTTCTGAGAATATAGTGAATTGTTCATTCAAGGTGTATTTGTAGAGCAATACCACTTTTTCCTACTTTTGAACGAATCTAGAGTACCAAAAGGTAGTAATTCTTGAAGGAGACAAAAGTCTGGTAAAATTATTAGAATGACATGCTTGGTAATGATATTTCTGGAAGGAAAAGGTTTATAATTCTGGTTGATAAAACCAAATAATATGGCATTTTATTCTCTCATTTAGTGATTTTTCCGTTTATTTGGTAACGGTTTACTGGAAATTCTGGTTTTCAAAATTATAGTTACTATTACCACACATTTAGTAAACATCACGAAACTAAATTAAAGCAAATAATTAACCAAATAAATGGTTTTTATGCCATGCTCTAAGATAAATAGACATCATATAACGAAATAAAACTACTAATTTTTATAATATATTGTAAAATTTTTGTTTTTACCAAAACCGCGTCGATAAAAATTGGCAAGCTTTTTGATATTCCCATGCAGTCGGAAACACGATAAATTTGACCATGTTTTAGTAGTTTTGAAAATACATTTTTCCTCAATGTTGATACCTGAAAAGTACTCTAAATCTTTTTAAATTTTCCACTACTTTTCCTTTATTCCTGCATAATTAAAAAACTAATCTTTCTGTTTTTTTTTCTCGTTAAATTAAGCTTTTTTTAATTATGAGTCAATGAAATATTAGTGAAGTAATTTCTTCTTCACTAATATTTCATTGGAATAGAACGAGTAAGTCCTTTTATTTTACGGTTTCTTAAAAAAATTAAAATAAATTCAATATTATTCATAAATCAGAAATTTTTAAATTTTATTTCTTGTCGCAGTATATTTTCGTTTCTTTTTTTTTTAAGTGTCATTCTAATCATTTTCTTTCCTTTACCAGATAATTTGATTTTCCTTTTTCCGTGATTCCGAAAGCCAAAGCTAGGCGGGCTCTTACTAATGCCACCATAAGAGTTATGACTTTATACTCGAGGTTAAAGGGTAAAATTCCTGCAGAACATTTTCTTTTTTTTTATTCTTCCATTTTTTATGGGCTTATGTAAATCTTTAAGGTACAAACAAAATGGTTACTGGTCGTAATTTGAATTTTAAATCCACCACAACTCATTATGCAAATGGTTTTTGTTAGGTTTGATGTTCTTGTAACTATTCCTAGAGCTATTTTTATTCACTTGTTGCAAAAAAAAAAATTTGAAAAAGAAAGAAAAAAGCATAGCTTTGCCCATGTTAGGAAATATATTAGACATTATTCGGAAAAATTCAATTTCCGGAATCTCTTTTGTAAATTTAAGAAATAATTTATTCTTCAAGAAAAAAGGTTAAAATCTTATGGTAGCTTTTAATTATTAATGAAATATGTAAATGAGAAGGAAATTAAATTAATGGCAGCCATTAAAAGTTCTAAAGCATTATTAAAGCGGATATACTACACATATGAAGTAAAGAAGACAAATTATTAAATGTATATTCTGTATATTTTTATTTTATATCTAGATTTAAGGTGTTTGAACTTTATTTATCTCTCCTAGCCTGTTATTTAGCATTTACTTATTGATTTTCCTTCAGGTATATCTTTTTTTCTTAATTTTGAGTCTTTTTCTTGCAAAATTTCAGTTATTTTTCTACCAAGAAGAGTGTTTTTTAAAAAAAAATAGTAAAAACTTGAGCTGAATGTTTATTTTGTTTTGCCAATTTTCTTTTTTTGCTTTATATTTCAGACAAAATATTAAAATTTATACTGTTTTTTTAAAAAAAAAATCACGTTTGATTAATGTTTTATGCACATAAATGTGTTGCATTTAGAGTCAACTATAGAACCTTTCTACAGTTGACACTTACTCAATAGGACTTTCGTTCAAAAATTATTGCATCCATGATTTTTTGACGGTTTTACTATAGATGGGTTATTAGTCACCAGCACATCGGTAATAGTAAATCTATAGAATGGTAATATGAAATCAAATATTTCTTTCAATCCCCAGATCTTTCAACGATCCTACTATAGATGTTTTCTGGGTTATTAGTCACCAGCACATCGGTAATAGTAAATATATAGAATGGTAAAATGAAATCAAATATGTTTTTCAATCCCCAGATCTTTCAACGATCTTACTATAGATGTTTTCTGAGTTATTAGTCGGCAGCGCATCGGTAATAGTAAATATATAGAATGGTAAAATGAAATCAAATATGTTTTTCAATCCCCAGATCTTTCAACGATCTTACTATAGATGTTTTCTGGGTTATTAGTCGGCAGCGTATCGGTAATAGTAAAGAACAGAATAGTAATATGAAACCAAATTTTCTTTTGAATCCCCAGCTTTTTCAATGATCATACTAAAGATGTCTGCTGGGTTTATGGTCACCAGCAGAGTAGGAATTGGAAAAAACAGAATAGTAATGAGAAATCAAATTTGTTTTTGAATTACCAGTTCTTAACATTTAAAAATTTTACTGCTGCCAAAAGTCATTAATTTTCTTTTTTTTCATAACTTGCTTTATCAATCTTACATATGCTCTCCTCTGCTCACATCTTCTTTAAAAAATATGCAAAATTCAAAAGAGATAAAATATTATGTATCCGACTTAAAATGTCTGAATTTGATACTCCAAAGTATTTTATTATTATTATTACACATTATATAGATGAGATAGTTTGAGCAGAACAGTTTTTTTAAATACAAGCTTTTATGAGAAAAATAAGCGAAAAATGGAAAAAAACGTATGTTTATCGTTACAAAACTGAATTTTAAAAAAATTAACTAAATAATGAAACTTTGCGTGATCTAAAATATTTTTCATGTCAAAAAAAGTGTTGCAATCATTTATTCATGTCTGAAAATTAATAAAACTTTCCCTTAACTATTCTTGAGAAATTTTAATTTTCTTTTTTTTCCTTTTTGTCGATTTGTTTCTATGATGAGGTTTTTTTAAAACAATTCAGAATATTGCGTTTCGAAGTAAAAGTTTTTGACTTAGCGAATGCAATTTATTATTTCTTACTGAATATTTAAATTTGTAAGGTAAGAAGGTTTAAAAATTATGTTTAATAGATACAAATGTTCATTTAATGTTTAATGAATATACTTCATATATTGAAAAAAAAAATTCAATAATTTCGCAAACGTATTTGAGTCAATTTTTTTATTTGCATTTCCAAACATTGATAGTTTTTCTTTTACTTCTTTTTTCACTGTTATCAGAAAATGAATTACGGTTAAATAACAGCCTTAATTTCGAGGAAATGTAGAAGTATTTGATTATTTTAAATGCTTGAACTACAATTGTACGTATACAGCTATTAATTTTTCCATGAGTAACAAAACTTTGAATTCGAAGAAAATTGGCAAAATATAACAAAGATCGCATAATTACAAAACAAAAACTCGAATTAAGAAAAAATCAAAGAATTGTTTTTCATTCTAAAAAGAATTATAGATTTAAATTATTAAAATTTGTTTAAAAATGCTTTTTGTGCATTATTGAATTAAGCTTGTTATGGATATATCAAACCATATTACTAATAATCATATGATTATATTTACAGATAAAAAATAAATGCGCATTATAATTTAACTGATTAATGTTATTTTTATTTTCTACACAATTAAATAAACCTTTATCAATTTCTCGTTGCAAAATTACGAAATTTTTTGAATATGGTAAATTTGGCATAAATTAAAACAATATAAATGAAATAAGAGCTCCTATTTCATTTTTGAACTAAAAAACAATAAAAAAAATCTATTTCTAGATCAAGGGGAAAAATATTTATTGATTTCTTTAGAAAAAAAACTATGAAAACATGCATGAGAAACGCATTAATCGAAGTGTAATTTTTCATTTTCTGTTATAAGGTCATTTACCCATTATAAAAATACCCTCCACTTAATTTTGAACCATATATAATAATTTTCATGACGTTTTTGCTAACTGTTGTCTTTATATTACACTTACAATTATTTGATAATATTTTTTGTTAAAAAAATTTACTTATATTTTTATGTTCTGAAAATTTTCTCGCTCATTTAACAATTTGGTGTGAGAAAAATACACGAAAAAACATAGAATTTCAAACTTAATAAACTATTAAGAGAAAAGAAATATTCGGAAAATACGTTTTAACGTTGAAATGATAAAGTTTGTACCATATGAACTATAATATGGTGCTACTTTTCTGGCAACTTATCGATGCGTAATACTTAGCTATATTTCCTTTCAAATCAATCTATAGAATCGATGATATGGCTCTGCCTACCACTGTATTAAAGCTATAACCAATTTGAAAGATATTATAGTTTGCATGACTACAATATCTATTAGTGTAATCGAAATGAGAATTTGAATTTTTTTCCCACTAAAACTACTCGAAAAAATTAATTTCAAGATAAGAAAAGAAATATTGATTCTCCAAGCAACATTTTAAGTACAATGAATAACATTAAAAATAATCTGAATACTGTTTAGAATACTTCTTTTGATATATATAACATATATATATATATATATATATATATATATATATATATATATATATATATATATATATATATATATATATATATATATATATATATATATATATATATATATATATATATATATATATATATATATATATATATGTATATATATTTTTATATTAATAGAAATATGTAATGGCATTATAAAGAAAGTATATATCCTATAAATTATACTTAATATTTAAATTAATTAGTTTTTAAATAATTAATTTGTAATTAATTAATTTATAATAATTAATAATTAATTAATTAATTTAATAAATAAATAAATTAATTTATAAATTTTTTAATTTATTTTTCAAATGAATTAATAAGTAAATTAATTATTTTCACTATTTAAAAAGTGAGGGAATGACACTAATTGTGAGGGAATGATATTTTATTTTAATACATGTTTTCATCTAAGTTACATCTACCTAAAGTTTGAAAATGATAACATACTAAGTATATCTAATATTTATTATAATTTAGTCTTATATATTTAATAGTTTTTACAGGTTTGGGAAATAAAATTGGCTGGCACGATTGAACAAAAAAAAATTTGATAATATACTCATCTTGAATCATTCCCTCACTTCAGCGTCATTCCCTCACTTTATACACTAGTGAGGGAATGACGAATTCAATGAAATTTAAAAATAACAGTTAGGCCTAATTAATTTCTGAAGTCAATCACATACAATTATATCCATACAAGAAAGCAACATATAATTATCCACTTTCTCGATGAAGTTGTATTTTATTTTACTCTAAAAAATGACATGAGGGAATGACAAATGTAAAAAATTTTACCTGGTTTGATTCATTCAAATTTATTCCACAGCAAAGCTTCTTTAAGTTGAAGATGGAGACATACTGCAATTTTGTTCTATGATGCCAGTTGTTAACTTCTGAAGTTTTTATTAAAATATTTTTATTCTAAGAAGATTGCAGGTGATAAGAACATTGTTGTGAGGGAATGACGCGAAACACTGGGGACAAAGTTTAAAATAGTGCTGTGTTAGTATTTTTATCAGAAATTAAATATAAAATTGATTTTCTGAATTCTATATTTCAGTATTCTGAAATAAAAAACACGAATTTGTAAAAAAAAAAAAATTTATTTCAGAAACAATTTTTTTCTTTTTTTAAATCAGCAGTGGGGACAAGTGAGGGAATGACATATTGGTATATTTTAATTACCTAAAATAAATAAAAAATAAAAATTGATAATTTTATTTTTATTTTTTTGTTAGCTTGCATTCCAAAGGACACTTTCCCTGAATTTTTTTTTTTTTCGTAAGCTGTAAAACAAGCATAAAATATACTGGGGAAATGAAAATGACTGTTTTTGTGAGAATGACCCATATATATATATATATATATATATGATAGCTCTAACAATGTTGCCATAAACTGTAAAGCCGGGGTGTTATTGAGATAGATGGGAGTCCATCATGATCTTGATCGGGTTGTAATATTACGTGGGCGGTCTTCATTAGGGGTTGATAATGAAAAAAAACTTTTCTTTGTGTTTGGTAAAATATTCGAAGCAATCAAAGTTATTTATCACGTCAGTTTGAGTATTTAACTAAAATGATGAAATTCCTATAAATGTAAAATTGTTTTATTCTTCCATATTATAAATAAATGTTAATATATACATATGTTCTCATCTCAAGGGAAATTTTGAATTAAAATAGGTCCTCTATCAATTATAAAACTACCGTTCATTAAACATTGTATCATTGTCTACTACTATTGTCTTTAATTGTCACTATTATCTTTAGATTCTTTTTTAACATGTCAGGGGAGTGAAATAAGAAAAACTTCTTTTTTTAATGTCTGACTTTTCCTTTATAACGTGAACTCGATATTCAAAATGAAGTGAAACTTTGACTCGAAATAGAAATCGAAAAAATAAGTGTGACTTCAAAAAAAAAATCAATTGAAGTAGCTAACATTAAAAACAACGCATGTATTGTTCGAGCATGTATTGTTTCTGGCATAAAACTTTTGATTTCTCCTGGGATAAAATTTCATTATAAAAGTCTTTCCTCTATTGAAGAGTAAACTATTATCAAATTTTTTATCATCTGCTGCTACTGTTATCCTTGGTTGTTGTTATTGACCATATATTCTAATTAAAATTTGATAGTATATCTGATAAAAAAATTAAAATTTTTATGTCTGACTTAACTCTGATGATTTGACTTGAAATGTAAAATAAATAGAAAACTGGGCTTGAAATAAAAGTGGTGTTGTTTTTAATTGAGGAAAAATCAGTTTTCCCAACAGCATTTCGAACACTACAAATAATGCATATGTTGCTTTGAGTCATGTTTCTTATCTTCCAGCATAAAATTTGATTTAAAAGAAGTCTCCTTTCGATTATCAAATTACCATTCATCAAATTTTGTTTCAGCTACTGCTCCTATCTCTATTAGTCATTGTTATTATCCCTAGATTCTTGTTTAAACTTGATGGTAGAACTGATAACAAAAACTTACTTTTTTAACGTAAGAATTAATGAACTTGCTTTGAAAGTTTTAAAATAAAATGAATATTGAACTCGAAAAATAATAAGAAGCAATAAGTTTCATTTCAAAATTAAGAAAAAATACTCATTGGATCCCCTGAAGAATAATACTGAATACTTCAGCAACATTTAAAATAGATAACATCACAAATAGAAATAGTGTTTTGACAAATGCTTCTCATATTCCAGGATAAAATTTGATTTAAACTATTTTCTCACATATAGTGCAAAATTACCATTCATTGAATTTTGCATCAGATTCTGCTGTTTTCATTCTTAATTTTTGTTGTTATGCAGATTCTTATTTGAGCATTATAGTGAAGCAGATAAGAGAAAACTTACTTTTTTTAATGTCTAACTTTAAATTGATTAGTTCAACTTGAAATGTCATAAAAGGAAAAATTTTATTTAAAAAAAATACTAAATTAGTGTTATTTCAAAATGCGAAAAAATATTCATAAACTTTTTTCATCGCAAATACAAATAGTATTTGGAGTAATGCTTGTCATCTCTTAGGATATAATTTGATCAAAAAAGAAGTTCTCACATCTATAGAAAAATTACCATTCATCAAGTACTGTATCAGTTTCTGCTGCTATTATCCAAAGCTGTCGTTATTATCTTTAGGTTCTAATTTGAACATGATAATAGAGCGGATAAAAATTTACCTTTTTGACATTAAATTGATCAAATTGGCTTGAAATGAAAAAAAAAGTGAAAGTTTGACTTAAATTAGAAAATGAAGTCGTTTTAAAATGAAAGAAAAAATATTCCCTGATTTCCCCAGCAGCATTTAAAGCAGATAGCATCAGAAATAACACGTATAATATTTTGAGTAATGCTTCTCATCTCCCGGGATAAAATTTGATTTAAAAAAAAGGTCTCCTATCTATTGTAAAAATATCATCGATCAAATTTTGTATCAGCTCCTGTTGCTATTATCCTTATGTTCTTATTTACGAATGAAAAAATTGAGCCTGATAGGATCGATATCTATAAACCAAGATGATTTATGATGCATTCCAAAGTCTTGGCTCAACAAAGCGTAAAGCAATGGGTTGTAGAATTCAGAGGTAGATGAAGAGATAAGTGAGTTTTGACAGAATACATGCGTTGCACTTTTCTTTTAAAACTCCTTCTGACGGGAGATGCTTTTAACTAGAGAGCCAATTCTCCTTTTTTCTCTCTTATGAATTTATTGCTCTTATACAAGAGTGCTGGGAATAAAAAAGTGATTTATATTTAATGAGAATAAATTCCATTTAGAAAAGGGCAATTTTTGATGTGGATTAGTCAAGCGCAACAGGAAGATTTGTTTTGATGCTATTACTACTGAGTGGCAGAAAAAAAAATAGTTTTTGAATTCGCTAATGGCTTGGACGAAGACATCAAGTTGCCATCAACAGTTTTCAACACAAAATATTCAATGGCAGCTTTCTTCATTTAAAACAAAGTTTTTTTTTTGTTTAATTTAGATTATACCGAACTCAAATTGTATTTGTCTATGCTCGTCCAGAACTTATTCAATTTTAATTTGGCTTATCATCCGGGGAATTATTATTTGTAAGATTAAATTTTATTATTCATTAAAGATATAACAGCCATCTACTACAAATGCAATTTCTAAAAAGGGTCACATGTCACCGGGTTTCTTTAAAAAGTTAAATCAAATTTGTAAATTACAGCTTTAGTTTGATTTTTAACTTTAATTTAATATTTCCAAAAGAAATTTCATAATGTTTGAGAGACGCATCACAAGCTAGACTTATAACAAGATTTATGACAATTTAAAGAGACTTATTATTACACAAGAGACTTATTACAATTTAAATAAAATAGGCGTAGTATTAGGCAGGAACTCATGGATGATTCTTATGAAGTATTTTTCTGGCATGCTGTTTGCGGAAGACTCTAAATAAGTAGTTTTAATTTTTATGTAACACAGACAATAGTTAATTCCTTTAAAAAAAATTTTGCTCAAAGACATATTCCATGTCATTCAGTAGGATTAAAAGTTGCAAAAAGTTTGTAGCAAAGATTTTGTAGAGTTAGGAAAATATTCAACTTAACACTTCTGTAATGAAACATTTTTCAAACATCAATATTTTTTTATTGGAAATCACCTGAGGGCCATATGCATAATTTTAGGTCATGACATTTTTAAACGAAATGAACTATTTTAACTAAGTGTTTGGTATTTATTTTAACTGCATGAGAAACAGAGATATATTTGTTTGCATAAATTTGATTTATTCGAGTTTCCTTTTAAAACCAAAAAAAAAAATAGTATATTTAAAAATACAAATTTGATGACGTTTCTCACAATTTCAATGTTATTTTCATTAAAGAAAAACAAGATTCCTACAGTGTACCATTTTTTCGCAGTTAGTTATGAACATGGTGGAATTCGCTTATAAGCTAAGTTCATAAGTTAAGTTCACAAGTTAAATACAACATAAGTTACGTAACTACAGTGTGTATGTGCACATACTTCAAAAACTAGACACGCCAACACAATAGATCACATTTTTTCCAGCATTAGAGTACCACGGAGCAGAATATCCAAGCTAATTATTCTTTTCCGCTCTATTAGGCATTCATTACCAAACTTTTTAACTGAAATAGAAGGGCCATACTTTATTTATTATTGGCATTCATTTCCAAAATATAAATCATACCATCACTTAGATAATAATAGCAATTTATTGATAAATGCAAAACTCCTGTTCCATTCATCACTCATTCATTCAGGTTAGAGACGAGATAAAAGCTACAGGTCGTATGCAGTCCCCAATCTCTGAATGAAGATGCCAGCCACCGTCGTTATTTAAATATTCGTCATCCTTTGTGCTCTCTTATCAAAAACCATTGTAGTAAGACTCATTATTACAGAAGAGCACTGCTGAAAGGCTTGATAGATGCGAATTTTGTTGCTGGCCGTTTAATGAGGAAAAGGCTCGTTTCTCAGTTGCCATAGACTCGAGGGCAAGAGTTTGCACTAAAGCAGCAGTGAAGAAAATAAATAAGGTGAATGGGTCCGTGAGATGAGATGGTCGGCCTTGATAAGGGCCTTTTCAAAAAAAGGAGAACAAGGCTACTTTCTAACGGGATACCAATTTTCCTCTCAGCTCGGGGATTTTTAAGATCATTAATAAAGATATAGAAGCCAGGTAATTGAAAGAGAAAACGGCAAATTTTATGTCTTAAGAATATTTTGAGGCAATGTTAACGTAAGTCGAAATACTTCCATTTTGTTTTATCACAGCATTAGTGCCTCGGTAGAAATAAATTACGAACAAAAAAACAAAATTAATGTCTTTATGTACAATATAAGCGTTAGATATGCGTTTAGTAAACATTTCATTGCAATACAACAACAACAAAAATGTTTGGGACATACCAGTGATTATAGTAATTCACTCGACGATTTGAAAAATATATTTAAAAAATAGAATTTGAAATTAAATATTAAGTTCTTTGCATTATGCTTCGGTGACTAGATAGTTATTCTCATGTGATTTCTCAATGAGTTCATCGAGAGGTGGAACTTCTTGCTGAAAAATGCTATAAAACAAAGCTCCCATAGTAGTCACTATTTGAACCCGGAACATAATGCAGTTTGGGGATAAATTAATAGATACTCGTAAAATTATTGCAGTTGGACTAGTGTGAAATTCAGTGGGAAATATTCTTTTATAATTTTTCATCTAGTAGCGCTACCTGTTAAAACGATTTTAAACTAATTAAAAAATTTGATGGGAAAAATAAGTGATCTAACTTGAAATACTAATTTCCTTTATTGGAACCGTACGTTTCCGTCTTATTCCATTTGTTCTTTATTGATTTTTAAGATACTGTCTGTCATTTTTTTACTACACCATGTGTATGAATATTTGTATTTACTAACTAAGCAAAGTATTTTTGATAATCTGCTTTAGTTACCACATTTTTTCTCATCGTAGTATTAGATTAAAAAAATTTCAAACACCTATAACTTATTTTTTATTTATAGATATTAATCATTTCCAAATGACTATTTCGTTATGAAATACATTTTTTCTCCTTGTAAAGACATTAATGTTAAAAATAAGACTTTTTTTAACTTACTAATACTTTTTTTTATGAATTTTTCATAAATTTTATTTCATGTTCTTTTTATAAGTAATTGAGATAAAAGGAAAGTATGGTCAAAACTATCATAATGCTGCAAAATTTACTTTGTTTTTGTCTCTATGGGAATAAAAAACAGGTCAGTAATTTTAACCGATGTCTCTGGGTAACGATTTCTCTAAAATTAATAATAAAATATAGTTTTATAATATGTTATAAAGTTTTCAAATGTGGTGAAACTTAATAATTTTGTCATGACACCTTATAATTTTGCATAAAAACCTTTTATTCAGTTAAATTTACTTTCCAGTTTTGTATCTGTTACTAAATGCGTGGTAATAAACTATAATTTATAAAACTAAAACTTCTGGCAAACCACCACCATAAGAACGGAAAAACTACCACATGTATGATTTAAATGCAGTATGTTTCGGTTTTATTAACCAGAATAATGTTTTTTTTTTTTAACCAGAAATATCCTTACCAACAATACAGTAATTTTACAAGAATTTTCCGTATGCGACTTATTGTTTCAGATGACCATTCCTGAATCAAAATATTTTTTTCCATGTTTGAATGAGTCTAATTTAACAGAGCGCCCAACAGCACCCAAAATAATGATATACTTAACACGGCCGTCCAAAGAAAGAGCTTTGAAAAGCAGGGCTAGGTGATTTTGGAACAAAATAACGAATATAAAGTAAATTTCACAGTAAAATCACTTAACCAATCTAATTAAATAAATATTGCTGCAAAAATTACCGAGGAATATCTTACGGTAAAAAAATAGATTATATGGTAAAATAGATTTTGCGAATGATGCATCGAAGTTTTCGATACTTTATTTGGCAATTTGATCCGGAATATCTTACAGTGAACATGGAAAATTGTTATTTTAATAGTTAAATCTCTACGTTATAAAATTATTATATCTTTATTACAAATTTTATTAACTTAACTTTCAGGTAAAATATCTAGTATAAATTCGTACATATTTAAATACATCATATACATAATAATTTAACTCATATAACCATTTATATAGTAAGAAAGGGAAATGCAAGTTCCATCATACCGATTTATTTAATCTCAATTCAGTATAAAACTGAAATGCTTGATAACTAAATCAGCAATATTTTGTAATTAACTTATAGATGATTCATAATTTGGCCTTAAAATAATGACTAAAATTGATCGGAATTTCTAACCATTAATTATTTCATACATCACTACACTCATAAATCGATCGATTGCTCTGCGTCGGTGATAAAGTAAGATAAAAATATGCGAACAAATCTGTGCTCTAATACATTAAATCAATACTACTTGAAATTGCAATACTCTTATCAGTTCTCTACACAATATAAAAGTAAAATGAATTTCAGTTTTAAATCAAATAAGCTTCATGAATATTCAAATACTTTAAGAAATAATAACGAAATTCAGTAATTGAAATTCTGACAACAAATGGAATGCTGTCATCAAAAAATGACAAGTCATAAAGTAAGTAAGATGAAATATTTCTGGTCTTGACATCGAACTGAAATGAGATGGAATCATTTTTATTGCTCCCTTCCATTTTACTGTTTTATTTAACTCGTCAAAAAGGATAACTTAATTACGAGTATAAGAGTGATCATTGAAATATTGATTTATTGAAGCATCACACAGCTTTTAAATAATAAAGTAATGGAAAATGAATTTCATAAAATATGAGGAAATTGATTGCTTTGTCAAGAGAGGTAAGGCACAAATCTGGAATGAATATTTTATTTCCTTCAGAATTATATTTGAAGGAAAATGATAAATTATTTTGTTTTGAAGCAGACATCTTGACATGAATAAGTATATCTTGATTGAATATTATTTAGGATAACGAAAAAATTGTTAGATTTAATTTTAAAAAATCAAGTTATGTTAAAATGTAATAGTTAATAATTACTACTTTTTTAAAATGTTACTTATTTTTCTCACTAATTCCAAATCCTTCAACAATAATTTGATTACATTCGAGCATAAATATAAAACAAAAAAAGCAATTTTTTTTAAATTTTTGTGCTAAATATTTAATAAAATACTAATTATATTACGTATTTATTTTTAATGTATATTTGTTAAAACTTATCTGTTTACGCTCTTCATGAAAAGAGGGTGCAAATGATTGTTAATATATGGAGCACTCCCTCTTCTGATAAACAGCTAGCGCCATATTTATGCTCTAATGAGAGAAAAAAAAGGCATCCATTTTCTAGTTGAGGAAAAGACCATAGCACTGTGGACGACTCCATTATTTTCGTGTGTTTGTATATTTGTAAATATGATTAAATACTCAAATATTAAAAATGTTATCCTAAACATTTGTCGATCCCTTATTTTAGCCGTTTTGATTCGATACCACCTCTTACAAATTTTTGAATTTAATTTTTTTGGGCGATGCTGCTCCACCGCCGTGGCTTCGCCACAGGTGCCCACTGGGTAATGAGAAGAGAGTAGCAGTTCTGGCATTTCTGTGGCCAATGGGACAAATCCCAAGTGCCCGCCATTAAAATAAAAATTAAAAAAATTTAAGGGCTCTAGCCAGTGGTTAGAGAATCGTATTTCGGTTCCAAAGAATCGGGGTTCGATCCTCGACTCAGCTATGACCCACCAAGTTCATGCGATACACGTGCTCTTCTAATCTGACGAATCAAAAGTTCTGTGGTCGAACACTAGGCAGTACCGCAGGTATAGGGGTCTATATAAAGTTTCCTTCCCCTTCAAACCTATGCCAAAACTGAAAAAGTAGCCTCGCGATTATGTGGTTCTATCATCTATCTGTTGGGTTTTGCTCTAAGACACACTTTCTCCCTTGTGGTGCTCTTTTGAGGTGCACCTACCTTATTTAATTCGCAAAAGTCCAATGACTTGTTTCAGAAAATATATTGCATTGCATATAAAAATGTAAGTAACAAAACAAAAATATAAACAACAATATATATATATATATATATATATATATATATATATATATATATATATATATATATATATATATATATATATATATATATATATATATATATATATATATATATATATATATATATATATATATATATATATACATACCTGCCAACTTTTAATCCTTTCCATTATAATTTTTCCCAGTGGTATTAAAATGGAATTAAAACTTCAATTTTAACCAAACAAATACGTTGTATTTGAGAAAACTTAAGTTGACCACCATGATAGTAACGCATATTGATATATGTGCTTAATTTTTGTAAGAATAGTGGTGATCAAAATCATTTAAAAATTAAAATTATAAAAGAAAAAATAGTATATATTTACTACCACTTTAAATATAAAAATCCGGAAAATCCGGAAGAGTTGGCAGGTATATATATATATATATATATATATATATATATATATATATATATATATATATATATATATATATATATATATATATATATATATATATATATATATATATATATATATATATATATATAAATCAACAAATCAAATTTTGCAGAAAGCAATTGTTAAGTATTTCTCCAAAAATTATCTAAGTATTGGATAAGAAGTATACATTTTCATATAATCCTCTTTTATTTATTAGCATCATGGCATAGTATTAGCATTTTTGTTTAAATATTAGCTTTTTTTTAGCTTTTTTATTATTTTCCCTTTTAATGTTTTAAACATAATTTTGAAAAATATAGAAAAATATGATTTTTTTACTATTTTGCATAAAATAGGCTCACTATTTTTTTAATGAAAATAAATTTTAAGCACTTAATTCTCTATGCAGGTGTACTTTTTCTTTGTTCCATATACAGATTATTTTATATACATTTTTTCTTATAGAGTTTTATTTTATATTCCTTACTCCCATTACAAATTTTACCATATGTGCAATATGTTTACTCTATGAATGTACCATGTGTTTACTGCATAACATTTACAAATTACTTAGTTTTTGTCACAAAACAAAATTAATTATTTTTAGGCAAATTTCGTACAAGAGTTTTTAGTTAATAAAAAATATATTTCTCCATAAAAACAGAATTAAAGTTTGTAAAAATAACAGAATTTGAATTTTATGAATAATTTTAGAAATATATTTTTTACATTAATTCTTCTAAGATTAATATCTCAATAAGAACAATATTCTCTGCATTGCAACCTAGGAAAAAATATTCAAAGAACATTTCTTAGCTAAAATATCATAAATATTAGCTTCATAAATAAGTAAGTCGATAGAGAAAATCTAATTTTCAAAATTAAGGGCACTGAAATCTTTAGAAGAACAGAGAAGAGCTCATAAAATTCAAATAGAAGTAAACAAGAAGGACTTACCACATTATTCTTAAGACATTACCCTTGAATAAGGCGTAACTACTATTTTATTTAAAGAAGACATTTTTCTTAGAAATAATGTGATGAAGAACTTTTCCATGTAATTTTACAACCCAAGGAAACTACTAATGTTGCACCTACTAATGTTGAACGATTAAAGACTAAAGCTGGGCCTTGGCTATTATCATTGGTTGCTGGACATTAGGACCCGAGCCACTTCGCAATTTCCGAGTTAATGACCAGTACTGGCCATCATCATTAGTTACGCCCCGAGTCAATTTTACGCCGCCTTTCTTTCAGGAATGAGAAACTCCAAGCTTCTGGAAGCTCTATAGAATTCTGGAATTTTTCGTATTTTCTTCCAATTGATAAAGCAAAGTTTCATTCTTACAGATCTCAAAAAAAAAAAAAAAACACGAAAAATAAAAATGCATTATTCGTATGTTATCTTGGAAGGTTTAAACAAAGATATTTTTGCTACCAAATGTCTTTCGTTTAAGACAAAGAAAAAGAACAAAAAAAAAGATAATCTAATCGTACATTTATCTAATTTCTTTGTAAATGACTTATTTTATATACAGGATTATTCATAATTCCCTCCGGGGTTTCGAAGCGTTATAGTAAAAAAACGAAGACGAATATGGCAAAAAAGAACATATGATATTATTCCGAAAGTATTCAAGTTTTAATTTAAGCAGTTGCCGGTAGATGGCAGTATCATGTACCACTGAAGCCATTTGTGGTAAAGAAAAATGGCGTTGGCGGAGGGAATTATGAATAACCCTGTATTATTTACTACTAATATTGAGCTGTGGTGGCTCAGGGGATAGAGAGCTCGACTCCCATTGTGCTGACCCGGGTAAGAATTCTACCGATGGTTATTCGATAGGAATTCCGCACCCTGCTCACACCGACCATAGTATTGTTGCAAAATATCCTCAGCCGTAGACGGATCATGGGTTAGAGTTCCTTCGCCAACAGGCTAACAGCGGAAGGATTTCAGGGTTTTTCTTTACATGTATCGCAAATGCGGGTTAGTTCAATAAAATAAAAAAAAACTGTACACGAACTTTAGTTTGTCCCAATTTTTGATACAGGAGTTGCCTTGTTTTCTGGGTTGGGTTAAAAATTCCGGTGTTGAACACTGGCACTAATAAAATCAAAATTGGGTCGACTGTTCAAATTTAAATTTTTTTCATACGAACAAAAACAAAAATTTTAACACTTTTCTTCCGACATTTTGATATTTAGAGCATTCAAAATCAAGGAAATTAACCGAGACAATTCAAGTGATAGACTATCTGATCCATGAAAACAATTTTAGAGCTATTTTTGGAAATCAAGAAACATATGGTTGGAATTGTGAGATGTTTTGCGGTTTGTATAATTACTTGTTGTTACTTCTCTAATAAAAAGAGCGATAATTAAGGACTGCAATAATTTAATCATGTTTACTGTAATCATGCAACTAAAAAAATTCTCTCATTACTTTCTTTAATTTTTCCTCAACGCTCAGTATGTAATTACTGCAGATGATTTGATTTACAGTGATTTGCATAAACTGTTTTTCGGAACAATTGGATTTATGTCTTTATTTACAGATAAAATTAAATGCGGGATTATAATTACAACAATTATGAAATTTCACAAACATTATTCATGAATATCAATAAATTATTTACAGTTTCACTGCAGAATGCATATATCGCTCATGGCCTGCAATAGCGGCACAACTCAAAAAATCATGTTTCGAGATAAGTGGGTTTAAAGTTTTCATTGCTAAGGAAAATGCATAAGAAATGCTTTAGTTTGCTTAAACGAAGATTACCTTCAAGTTGAATTCTGAGTTGTGCTGGTATTGCAGCCCATGGGTGTTATATATATATATATATATATATATATATATATATATATATATATATATATATATATATATATATATATATATATATATATATATATATATATATATATATATATATATATATATATATATATATATATATATATATATATATTATTTAAAGAGAATTAATCATTAAAAGTCGTAAAGGAATTTTTTGCAATTGTATTTAAATTCGGATAAAATATGAACATGTTGTGTTGATTCAATCTTATGAAAAATATATTTACTGATGCATTGCTTACAGTTCAAATTTGAGGCATTTTTACAAAATAAGATTCCAAATAAACTTAAGTATTAAATTTAAACTATATTTAAACCTATATTTCTACTTATATTGAGCCCTAACAAATAAAAAGTAAATTTTAACTTTTGAAAATTCTTATAACTTACATAGCTGTCAAACTTAAGAAATCAATAGTGTTTGGCTAAGTTTACTTATTCATTGCTTACTATTAAAAACATTACTTAAACGGATGAATTCTAGATAATTTAAGAGCTACATTGATGCATCTTGTTTTAATCCTCAGTAAGAATAATATTTTTTTTCAAAAAAGCAAACTTTTTTTACTCAAACAAGCTGCCGTATTTGTTTTCACTTTTATCCAACCAAACTGATGGCATTACTTAATCCTTAATACGTCTCACAAAAACAATTTTTTTTTTCCATTCTTTGACAACATCTAAGAGAAGAGAGGCACTTCAGCGTTTTGGAAATGAAGAATTTTTTTTTCTTCAGAGGTAATCCTTTTTATAAGAGCTTTTTTCTCGCTTTTCTCACCACACACTAATCTTCTGACGAAGAAAATGTTATTTTGTGAGAATCCGTCCCGGGAGGTTGCCCCTTGTCAAATCATCCAAGACGTTCTAAAAAGCACCTTTCACTTCTTTTCTACACATGGAACTTCCCATGCACTTTTTGGTCACCACCCACCCATAACTTTTACTTCAATCTTTTGTTGTTTTCTTTTAGATCTTTAACTAATAAAGTGAATTAAATAAAGCAGAATGTGCTTATAGAGGTGGAATATATAAAGATCGAGGACTGTAGGTTAATTCTTGTCCCCAGAATAAAACCGCGTGACTAAAGGAGTGAGGAAGAGAGAAATTTTCTACCTTCTGTTTCTCCTTGTTATTGCAATATAAGAAAATCGATGCGGAAATTGTTAAGTCAAAAACTTTAAACTTGGTTTCCTAATATGCTGCGCTTGACTGTGCAGAATTGTTTGCTAAAGGAGTGCTTGATGCATTTCATGGAAAAGTCAATTATCTCTTTTCGGAATTACAGTCGTTTCCTTTACATCGTTACGTTAAATTTTTTACGCGTTCTTCTTTTCCTTAGAAAATATAAACTGCGATTATCCTCTTTCATTCGCTCTAAAATCCAAATCTATACTTTTAAAACCCTCTTATAAGTAAATATATACGGAAAAAAATTGAAACATAAAGTAATGATTATGTAGAAGTATTCATTATTAAAGCACATTTCTTTTTTTTTTATCTTAGTGCAAAAATGTTTGGCGACATTGCTGTTCCTTTCTGTTTTTTTTATTTATTTACGTTTTTTTAAAACTATTTTTAATGTTTTAAAAAGATTATTTTGTTTGAAAATATTACTACCGTATAAACCTATTAGTTCATCATACGGTTTATGTCCAATATAAAAATGCAACTAAATGCTCATTTGGAATGCAATTATTTTAGAAAACAAAGGATATTGTTTGCATTCAAATTAATTACATGCATTTTTAATCTGTAAAAATTTTCTATTTTATTCTTATATTTAATGATAATATAAATTTTCAATTTCCTTCTAGTGTATAATGTTGGACAATATTGCTAATTGAGAAAAGTAATTACAATTCTTCTATTTTTTTTTAATGAAAACAAGAACTGAACTAATTAGAAACACATATTTTTCTCATTTAATTTAAAAGCGCATCAGAACTGCAAATAGTTATAGCATTACTTTATTTATAAATTAGAAGTGAAAAAAATAATGTTGAAATAAAATCCTTATTATTACTTATTCTTAACTGCTATTCTTATCCAAAACGTAGTCCTAATATTTAACGAATTCTAAAAATTTATCGGGATCCCACGTTGTTTGTACATTTAGAAAATTTAACTTTGCACACTATTTTTATGAATATGAATAAAATTATTTTCATGTATTCACACAGGGTGAAAAAAATTCGGATAAAACTATCGTACTGTTTGCTATTGACACTTCTGATCAAAAAAACCCAAATGTACGGCATTTAAACCATTCATTTGGTAATTTTCCCATTCATATGGTAACAGTTAACTGGAAATTCTGGATTTCAAAATTGTAGTTCTTATTACCACACAATTAGTAAGAAATACAAAACAGAAAAATACATTAAACCGAATATATGGCTTTTAAACCATCCTTTAGAATATCATAATAAAATTATCAATTTTTACGACATTTACCAAATTTTATCATTTATTTTAAAAATATATTTTATTAATAATTTTGCCAAAATCATTATCAAAGCGATTTGGTAAAAATTATAAAGTTCTCCCGCCTTCCCATAGAGTCAAAAACTCGGTAAATTTCACCATATTTTGGTTGCTTTGACTAAATTTTTTTCGGTGCTAAGATTTTTTAGCCAATGCGTAATGCTCAAGACAAAACGTTAGAATATTCCAATAGTGCTTCTGAAAAAAATACAAAAAATTAGCCTATTTGTTTAAAAAAAACTTGAATTGTTCACTTAAAAGAACAAATAAGGGTAATGGTGCGTTTGATCAAACGGTGTAATTTTCTACGAATTCAATCTCAAGAGTCGCACACTTTCTATAATTCTCGACAATCCTGAAAGAAAAAAAAAGCAATAATGTTGAACAATCATCCTAAATGGGGAACATAATTACGGCTCTTCCATTTTCGTGAAAGCTAGAATCGAAATAATGAGAAACATTGAAGCTCTTAAACAGCATCATATCACCCTAATATCTAACACCGCATTAGAAATGCAAATATTTACCGAATTGCTTTGTCTTTAAAACAGAGGAGAACAATAAGAAAAATCTTTATCTAAAAGGGAAGAAAGCGGAGGAAAAGAAAAAAAAGAGCTGAAGAAATCGCATTTCGACTCTTATCGTTGCAACTGCGTTATGTTTCGGCCTCTTAAGGCATTTTAAAAACACACAATAGCCATTTCAAGTATGAGATAAAGCAGGCATTGTGCGCCATTTTACCAGATTATTGGAGGCATAATACAATGCTTTAGGAGAAAGCTGCTGCTTATGATAGCCTCCTAAACAATGTTGCGCCAAGCCATAAACTGTTCTTTATGAAATTAAGGGGCCGCTGTAACGCCGCGGTGTTATTGAGTTAGATGGGCTGCCATGATCTTTATCGAGTTGTAATATTACGTGTGCGGTCTTTATTTGAGGTTGGTAATGAAAAATTTGCTTTGTGCTTCGTGAAATACTTGGAGCAATCAGAGTAATTTCTCATGTCAGAATTTAATTAAAATAGTAAAATACTTATAAATGTAAAATAGTTTTCTTCTTCCTTGTTATAAATAAATACTAGTATATCTATCTATCTATGTCTATATCTATCGTTCTCTCTCTGTATATATATATATATATATATATATATTGATTTACTATCACATAAAGTTTCTCAACACACACACTTGTACGTCATTTCACTGAAAAACCCATTTGCTCTTTTACTTCATTCTTTTCCTTGTTTCCTTCATCAATTCCTTAAATATTTCAATAGTTTATATCTTTAAATAGTTAAATTAATCAAAAAATTTAAAACTCTGTCTATATTGAAAAATATAAAATCAAACTTTAACAACAGTTTTGGAAAAAAGCTTTTTTAGATCAATAATTAACAATATAAATCGTTTTCAGAATTAAGATGTTTAAACACTGTCACCAAGTGAAAAAGGAAATTTTTAAAAATAAATACGAGCAAGAAATTATAAGATCAAAATATAATCAGAGTTTAAAAAGTATTTTAGCTCAATGAATATTAAACGGGAAATTTTAATTATAAAAATAATAAAGTAAATAGAAAATTTTGAATCATAAATGTTATAGAATATTAAATTATGCAGAATACTAGCAGAATACCCGGTTCTTCGCATGGTTTGAATAAAGAAAAAGAATCAATAAATCTGTACCGAGAAACATAACGCAATCATCGTCAAAATTGAAAGGCATATACCGACACAATTCAAAAGCTTGACGAAAGGGAATGGAATTAACAAATAAAAAATATAACATAAAGTGGTTGCGTCAATATGGGTATGTTTAATATAACATAGGTGATGTTAACGGAACTGATCTTAACATAACTAATCGATATTAGTTGTTAGTATTCTTGCATGATTTTTATTTCTAATCAGGCAGCAGTGGCATCTAATCAAATAAGGCGAAAGATTGTTAGTCCTACCTTTTAATAAATTGGTAATAAAATATTTCGGATACAACCTCTTTTTTCGTTTCTGAAAATGTCACTTACCTTTTTTTTTCACTGAGTTTTTCTGTTAATATAGCTAAAATAAGTATTTTAATTTTATATTGCATGTTGTAATCTTTGATGCTTTTACGTTATTCAAGTAAGCAAAGTTCGTTGTTTGTAATTCATACCATTGGAACAAAGGTAAAATGTATTCAGCATCACTTGGCATTATGCCATTGCTCGCAGCCAATTCATTATAGTTAAAATTTACCACTATTAAGTGATATTCTGGAGTACATATTCCTTTCGAGGGTAAGTAAAATACTTAATTCTAAAGTATCGGTTTTAAGACTGCTTTGTATTGGTGCAGTTTCAATAATCACTAAATATATCAATGTAATATTTTATACCAATATTAGTATATTTGGTACTTATTACACATCCCTTCAACTTTTGAGTTTATACATATTTGTCAGTGGCAGCCAACAAAAGCAGAATTTTTTTTCTCGAAAAAGAATTTAGAGCATGACCATTCTCTATCTGATCTTTTATTTACTGTTAAAATATTTATAAGTAGTGGTGGAAAAAGCTTCTTTTAATTCAAATTCATTAAAATATTAATACATTATCTTAGCTACCACTGGAAAAAATATTTTCTGAAGCTGCAGAAAATCCATTTTAGAATTCTTATAAGAAAACAATTCGTAAATAACCATAGTACCAGTAGTACATATTGCCGTCAGTGATACATATGAATAAAGCGTCATCTGTGAATGCCGATTTTTTACGGTTTTCGTAAGCCATTTTCCCATTAATCTCTCCTCCATGAGCTTGGCTTTTTAGTCCATCGCTTATTTTATTTTATTTCAATTAACACACATTATCAATATTAATTGAATTAATCGTCAATATAATTATTATCAATATTAATTAAAACATTATCAATGAAAATAATTTTTTCACGTTTACCCAAAACACTAAATAAGTATTTTTTTCTCCTTATTTTAGATTTTTTATTCAGAAGTTACTGTTTTTATTTCAATTAATACATATTACCAGCATTAATTAAGCATTATTGTTATCAATGATAGTATGATGATTTCTTATGGTTCTTCTCGACAAATAATAACTTTACTTCATTACGTTTGCTTTCTAATATCTATTATATATAATTCTCTTACGTGGCTCCCAAATTTTGGCTGTATTTCTTTTCCGCCGGTGGCAACGTTTGCTTTGTTTTGAAAACACCAAAGCATTCTGCCTTTTAATGATGTGTTTCTGATCTAACATATATAATTCTCTTACGTGGCTCCCAAATTTTGGCTGAAGTACTTTGTACAACTAAATAAGATTATTTCCACAACACTTAAATATTTACTTTATTTTCTTCATTTATAGAGAAAACAGTCGGCAAAGAATTCTGTTAGGTTAAAAAACATTTCGCTAAAAAAATAACGAATTCTAAAAGAAATAAAAATAAACAACTTAAAAAATAAAAATGCTGTTGCCAGCCATAGAATTTTGTGAAAGTTAACTTAGCAACATAAATCCAAATGACATAGAAACGCAACTAGATCAAAATTATGATACCTGAGAGCTTGACGTAACAAATCCTTCAATTCTAAAAGTGTTGTATCGCCAAATGCCCAAATTAACAATTGTGTTCTTAACGAAATTCTATAAAAAGTTTTAAATAAACAACCTACTTCTACAACTGCTTCTTGAAGAACTTGGCTCATTGATAAAAATTTTGTTTTAATTTTACAGTACTAACTTTACTTCTACTTTCATTATTGCTATGACCCTCTTTCATAACATTTTACAACTTCATGCTAAATTTGAGAACTTTAAGTTGCTTTGTGGTTGAATACTGACATTTAGAAATTTGTACATAAAAAAAAATAATATTTAGAGGTTCAGAGTTGCCTCAGAAAAATTTGAATTGTTGACATTGAACTTAACAATGGAAACAATCGTTTTTGTGAAAAATTGAATTGCATTGTTGACATCAAAACTAAAAATATTGTGTTTCAACTTAACAATACTACTTTAACTTATACTTTAGAATTGCCTCGGAGAAATTTGAATTGTTAGCAATGACTTAAGCAAGAAGTTTTATTTTAACTGACAAATACTATATTATAATTTTAAATTTTTCTATGACTATATATACTCATTTTCTTACTCTTTTCTTCGTTTTTCATACATTTTATATTTTTGTGATAAAATAGAAAACTTATAGTTGTTCTGCTTCTGAACACTGATGAAAACACAAAATGATGGGTTTCATCAACAATAAAAAATATATACATTTATTTTGCAAATTCCATATTATTAAGGTGGCGCCCTTCAGAGAATTAAAAATACAAAATTGTCTTCATCAAAGCCGATGCTTTACATCCGGCGTTCAGTGGCAGACTACTATTTCATATTGTTTTACAACACATGGCTTTAGCCCTCTGGTGGGAAAGACTTTAAAACAAAACTTACAACAGTTATTTTTCTCAACAACTGAAATTTAGAATAGTGTGATTAAGGAAAATATGTGAACTGTTTGCAATTTCAAATTAATATTGAAATGTACAGGTTTAGAATTTTCTACAGTAAAAAGTTTTCGGAACTTCAGTATTCAAAAAAGTATACAAAAACTAGACGATAAGAACGTATCCAATGAGCGAGCAAAGCGAGCATTGGATTGCGAAGCAATCCGAAATGAACTGTGAAAGCAGTTCCGGGGGTTGGTGAGCGCCAGCGAGCAGGGGGCGAAGCCTCCTAGTATTGTTTATTTCTTTTATTTCAATATGCATACATTACCTTTACTAATTAAGCATCATTGGCGTAATTAAGCCTCAATGGCATCGTTTTTTTTATGTTTCTTCTAAAACAGGGTTCCCATCTCTTTTAACAAAGAAAAAAATTAGCTCTCTTAAGGACTTTAAAAAAAAATAAGGTTTTTTTTGAAAATTTAAGGACTTTAAAAATAGTATGATTGTTTATCATCGAATATACATATACCACCAACTTTCTTTAAAAAAAAGTCAATGAATAAAAAAAAATAATTAAAGACAACTTTCTTATAATGTAAGCACTGATATAATTGTATTAATTAACAGGTCTTTTTTAAGAAAATATATTTTCAGATTGTTAAGAGTTAACGACACGTATGAAACTAATCCTCATTTCATTTTTAATGATTTCATTAAGATTCAGGTTTGCATCAAAAAACCAATAGTCCTCAGGTTTTTGTTGAAAAACGTAGGTGGGCTGAGATTTTTCAAACCCTAATTATTACAGATCTGTTACTTTTTAGTATATTCATGAATTTCAATGTTACTGCTTCCGATAAATTTACAGTTACTTATTACACAGCGAAATATTATATTTTATTTAATTCTTCAAGATTTTCGGAAATAGTTTTCGTTAAGGATTCTAGTTCAAAAAAATTTTTACACTCATTTTCTTACGGTTTTACTTTGTTTCTATAAGCATATGAGTTACCAGTAGAACTGAATTTCTTAAATTACATTAATTTTGAAGGCTAGTGTGGGTCTTCTACTTAGGTACTTTAAAATTGCCCCCCCCCCCAAATCACTATCTCATCCATGTGCAGTGTCCTCTTCGTCCACACTCTATTCTTATTCTTTCTGTAGAATGCTTCACTCTCCTCAAAGAGTGCCATTCTAAACACAAGGCAAAATATGCTAATTAAAGAACCGATATATTAGTGAAAGATCATGCCTTCTTCCCCTTGCTGTGCCCCCTCACACACATTCCTTCTTGTCTCTCGAAAATGCTCTACCCTCAATGCATATTCTAAGGCGATAAAAGAACGATTTTTTTTTTGTTTTAAAAATTGTACTGAAAAATTGTTTATGAGCTATACCAAAGCTAAAAAATTAAGGACTTTTAGGAACCTTCTACCAAAATTAAGTAGTTATAAGGGCCCTTATTTTCCAAAATAAAAATTAAGCAGTTTTTAAGGACTTTTAAGGACCGTGGAAACCCTGTAAAAGAATTAGTATCACTTTTCAATTAAGTTTGCTTTTGAATACCTAAATATTTTTTTTCTAATCCATTATTGCTGATTTTCAATAAGTAATGTTTTAGAAACATGTTTAAAAGAATTAATATAAAAGTGCCTTGTATCAGTATAAATTAATATACCTCTAACAAAAGTATAATTTCGGTGACGTGAATAACGCGTGTTACCACGAAATGCTCATTGAATTTTTCTGACATAGCGAATATAAAATAATTAAATATTTAAATTCGTGCCATAAACTATTTTTTGATCAAAAAGTGCTATAAGCCAGCTTATATCACTGATTTTATCTATAAATATAGGAAAAATTGAATCCTTGAATTTAAAACAAAGGCTAGATATCAGAAATTTAATCAGAAACTTTTATTTCGTTTTTCGCTGATCCCATTAGGATGGTTCGTCGTAGAACGTTCAAATGTCGACAGTGATCTTCTTCGTGCTTTGAACTATCAATATGCCAAGTTTCATAGCTTTCGGTCGGTTGGTTTAGGAGTCTATAAAGGACATACCCACACACAGAGAGACATTCATTTTTATACATATAGATTTAATATAATTACTTTTAATTTGACTTAATGAAACAAAAGTGCAAAAAGTCTAAGAAGTTACCCTGTCTAGTTGCAAATAATTAAATAAATGAATTTAAATTTTAAAAAAAAACGTAAGTAAATAATTGAGTAAAAGTAAATGTATAAAAATAATAAAGTAATAAAAGCATAATAAATCAAAATAAACAAATAAAAATAAATTAAAGCAGCAGCCATCATACAAACAAAAAAAAATTAAACCGCCCGTTCCTTCTTCGATATTGGTCAAAACTAATTTTAAGATTTCTTAGCTCCCAACTGTCTGTAATTAAGTATATACCTGAAATAAATCATAGCAATAATTATATTGCATAGTTTGATGTAATTAACGGAATTGCAATGCGTTTAAACAGTTTGAAATCATTAAAATTCCGTTTTTTGTGCGTATAATGCTTAGATACAAATAAATACAATTCCTAATTCCCAAAATCATGCTGAAATTCTTCCTAAACTCAAGATGAAAGTAATGATCTGAAACATGTTAATTATGTCGAATTTTTAATGTTATCTACATATCAAAATGTGCAAAGGATCTTCGCTCCCCAACAAACATATTTCATAATGTTTGAATGATAGAATGCAAATTTTTCTGGGTATGAAACTAAACTATAAAATATTCCTGAAAAATTACAGTTAACAGTACTGACAAGCACGCTTCCATTATTGTTATAATGGTAAGAAAGTAAAAAAATGGAGAAATTTCGAACCCTTGCTCTCTTGGAATGAATCAATCAACCCTCTCAAAGAGTAGAATTCGAAGAAACTTCTAAGCAAGACAGAGCACTAACCCCTGTACCACTCCGTAACGGAGAGGTGATTTTTAAACCAGATCTAAGCATTTCAGAAAATCAGTATTAATTAATGAGAAAGAAATGATCATAGCTGCCTGTTGTCATTAATTTAGACTACATTTCATGTAAGTAATACCATACAGCTGTATTCGTTATACTAAAAGTTGCAAAGTGTTGTCAAGGTTTTATTTAACAGCAATATTTTTTTTCCAAATTTTTAAAGTAAATAACATAAGGTATTTCAAAATCACATCTTCTTGAAACAAACTATAAAATAAAAATAATGCATCAATAACTATGAAACAAAATGAATTAATTCTATGAAAGAAAAATAATACCTCAATAAAGCATTTATTGATTTAAAAACTTAATATAGGTTTCAATTTGGATCAAATTTTAGAAAATAAAAAAACTAATCGAGAAAAAAAAAAAGAAAACAACTCCGTCATTGTTTTCAGTATTATCAAAATAAAAATAATAAATAAATACATAACGTAAAGGTTCATTAGGAAATTAAATTAATTATCGTAAAGTAAACCATAATGAATTTTTTATATAAGAAATGCCAAAGTTGGTTACGTGAAACAACATTACTCGCGAACTTGTACAATGATTTTGATTAATGTTATTTTCAATGTTACATAATTATTTAAACGATGAAAAAGTCCTTTTTATACTTTGCTTGGGAATTGAAAATATTCGAAACTAAGAATATTTTGCCAAACATAATCCATTTCATTAGTTAATCCCTTAAGTATGACTTTTTATATAAATGGGAATACTCATTCTGAATACAAAATTGCCATCTTTCAAGGAACGTAAAAATTGAGTATATGTTCCTGCAAAAAACAAGACATTTTACTGTAATTTAATTATGTAAGCTAAGTTAATATATTACTTAAATAATTAACACTGAAGGTCAATTAAAAGCGTGTTAAATGCAAATTTGAATTTCCTTATTAAATAAGGTTGTTTTTTAGTTGTTTGCAAGTAACTATATTTTCATTATGGCATTGTTTCTAATTTTATTTAATTATTAAGTAAACTGAGCTATTTCAAATGTAGAAAAAAATTAGCTTTAATTAAGAAAAGAGAAAAATAATTTTTTAGTAAAATTTAATTTTGTATAAGAAAAACTGTAAATTACATGATACTCATCTCATATTTAACTACACTTTTTTACTTAAAACAGAAAAATCTAATTTAATTAACTGAAATATGGTTTCTTAATTTCTATTAAAATCCCAGTTCTATTAAAATCCAATTTCACCAAACATTAGTTACATATAATTTTTCTAAACCAAGTGAAAAAGAAAAAAAAGAAGATGGTAAAAAATCTATTTTTAATGTTTATAAAAACATTTTATTCTCTCTTAATTATATAATTTATTAAGGACAATGAAAAACAAATGTGAAATATTGTACATATATATTCTCAGAAATAAAACTGCTCTGTATTTCGCTAATTTTGAGAATCATTTTTTTATGAAATCATATGATTTTTGATTAAACGTCAACTCTCAAAAATTGATGACAAAAGTGTTACATCAACTTTGAACCTCATAGCAATGCATTGTGGGTAATTGACAAAAGTGTTACCTCAACTTCGAACCTCATAGCAATGCATTGTGGGTAATTGTTAACTAGAATGAAGAAACGAGAATGAGGACTACACGATCAAAAATAAATTGACGAAATAATCCGACCGGTGCATATGGTGGGCAAAAGAATTGGTTTTCTAGAGAGAAGATCCCGGGTTCGAATCCCGCTTCAGGCAGGGGTGTGATTTATCTATCCGTTTTTCGACCCTTCTCGTGTTATTGGGGTGTTATTGATCCACTATTATAGTGGAGTATAATATTTGTAAGTCATAAACGCAGATTTTCACTTTTGTCATCATACTGCCATGTAGTATTGAACAATTGCTAAGAGCTGCAATTTAAAATTAATTGAATACTTTCATCTATTTTTCTTTTATGTCTCATAAATATTGCTAATTTATGACTGAAATGGGGTAGAAGCTATCATGCTGTCCTACATTTATTAATGAATAAACTAATATATTAAAAAGCAAACAATATACAAGAAAAATAAGTAGGGTGACCTGGGGTGATTCCTGATCAAAAAATGCAAACATCTATTTTGTGAAAAAACTATTCAAGATAGAATTTTAATATTTACTGGAAGTTTGAGGCTATATGAGATGAGTCCTATGTCTCCTTCTTTTATTTGGAAATCTAATTAGAATTTAAAAGATTTTAAATTTTTAGTGATCAGAAATTTCCCCTGGTCTTGATCATTTCTGGAGTAATTCCAGATCACTTCTGGGGTAATTACTGATCACCAGTTTTTATTGTAAAGGGGCTGTTTAAAAATAATTATATAATGGTAATTAACAAATAAGACATCAAATTCAAACAAATAAACCAAAAAGATATGTTTAAGCAGCTAATAAAACTATTTATTTAAAAGCAAGAAGAAAGATTAACACTTTAAATTTTCCAAAAATCTTTGCATCATGCCATACATTTTAGGCAATCAGCAAACTCATTCTCCTGTTCTGCTGAAATATAAGAGAGTTCCCACATGGGTTAATTTTGCTGGATTTTTTAGCTTCATTAAGTGAAAGTGTAAAGTAAAGTAAGGTATGTCAACTCAACAGCTCTGGCAGCAGCTCTCACATTGAAATTTTCATTTTCAATCATTAAAAGAAATTCACTAATTTTGCTTTCTAGAAGCTTAGTATATCCTTTTTAGGCTAATAATTTCTCACCATATTTATACTAAGCTGATTCATAAACTTAAAAATGTTTCTAACAATGTACACACATAAAATTAAGATAGAAGCAAGGTATGACAAACCAGAAATGGTGCAAATCAGAATACAGTCTTGTATACCATTAAAAATTAAATTTTGTGATGAGAGTTAAAATATATTTGATAGTTGTTCCAGTTAATAAATATGAACTGTTATTTAATAAAAGACAATTAGCTATTTATTAGCTATATACTATTTATAAGGAGAAATGACAGTGATCTGGAATTACCCCAGTGATCAATAATTACCCCATCTGTAAGGGGCAACATTTGATACAGTTTTCTATAAACAATTATAATGTTTACAGTAGATGTGAAGCAATTAAACAAAAGCTTACACTATTTCTATATCAACAAAATATAAAGTGACTCAAAATATTTATTATTAAGAGAAAGAGGGGGATCTTTGCAGAAATGTGCACATTTTGAAACCCATATTTGAAATTGAAAATACAGAAAGCAGTTTAAAAGATACTTATTTTGTTAGATAAAACAAAAAGCTATTATTAAGTAAATGTAGTTATACTTTAGTAAAGTGTACAAGCATTCTTGTCCATGTCTCAAATTTAAAAAAAAATTTTTTTTTAAATATAACTTAAGTGATCATTATTTACCCCAGAAACAGAGTGATCGTGAATTACCCCGGGTCACCCTATCATGATTTTATTCATTTGTTGCTTACTAAATTATAACTTCCAGCTTGCTATTGAATTAATATCTAAACAAATTAATATGATAAAAAGACTTACACAAACAACTGTATTATATGCAACTGTAAATAAATTATGTAAGAGTTTTAAATTTAAATAATGAAAGTACAGTTTTGAATGGGATCTAGTGTATAGATTTTAATTTTACAAAACATTTACACGAAAAAAAGCATGGCACAGTGCAAAATTAGGATAAAGTGAAAATGTTTTGGAATAAAATTCTAATCATATAAAAACACCTTACCATTTCATAGAATTAACATAAAATGTTAACTTATCCATAGATTTTTTCTATTTAACGAAGCAGTAACACATTAAAAATGACTCTTCTCTCACCATATCTTGAATTTTAAATTAAGTTAATGACTTAGTGATGAAATAAAATTTAATTGAAAACAACACAGTAAAATCACGAACGGTAGAATTTTATTGAAAAATTTATATGCTCTTCGTTACTACTTTGGTACACTTTCAGAAGTAGGATAACAGACGGAATGGTAAAAACAGAGAAAATTTATCCCAACAGAGGTTCATCAAACAAAAATAATAAACATACAGTTAAAAGATAAAATGATAGGAGATAAAAGAAATTCAAAAAATAAAAATTTCCGAATATTAGCTTCCAAACATCTAAAATTTTCATAGAACACAAATTCCAAATTGGCTTTTCTTTGAACAACAAAATCCCTTTCTCGAATCTCAAATAACCAATTCAGTACTTTTAAAAATAGGGAATATTCAAAATGTTATGCCAACCTGGACTGTCATTAATAGGACAAACTAAATAAGAACTCGGACATCCTTCGAAGTACAGCAGGGCTCTGTCAGGAACCATGAACTCCACTATTTATTCCTTGCAAAGCATCGCTGGACAGAAAGTTGAAGGTTTGATTTTTTTCAACTAATATCATTTATAAATGTATTTTGTGGCGTCCATGTATTTTCCTTCAACAGCTAGCTGTATCGAGCGAGAGCACGCTGGGCATGTGGAATGTTTTGTTTAACTTAAATAAATGTTTTCTTTAGTTATTAGAGTCTTAAGTCTTATTTCCTAAACACAGGATAGTTCCAGAGAGTTCACTAGATGAAACTACATATTTCATGCATTGATCTAATTTTTGAGTGAGTTTCTTCATCATTGAAAAATTGCTAATGACGCATTGAAAAATGCAATGACGCTAATAATTGCATTATTTTTCTTAATCTTCTGTCATTTTAACTTTTAACTGCATATTTATTTATTTCGTATGCACTGTGGACCAGAAGACCAACTAAAATATGTGTAGGCAGTTTTAATATCGCTCCAATTAAGTATGCATAATCATTCCAAACATTATAATTTACTTTTTGGACCAACAAGAGTACAATGTAGTGAAAAATATGCTTAAAAAAAATTTTTAAATGTAACTTTTAAATTTATGTTTCAGAAATATATATAATAATTTCACCTTACTGTTGCATTTTTATCAGAGCAATTATTCTGAAATTATGGTACAATTTTTCAATTTGTTGGACTAGTTAATACTCCTTGACAAACTTATAGTTTATATCCTATCATTTGACATTTTAAAATGTTGGAATCACTTTTGAAACTTATCTCCAAAAAGTTCCACGAGGTAATTAGCTAAACTTTTTTTTATTGTCTTCTTTAACGTTTCTTCTTTTGAAAAAACCTGCCCCGTTTTGCCCATATTGTAAAGGTGCACTAAATATACCGAAAAACAAAAATTATGTTTTTTTTTCTTCATATTTTCGCGTTATTTTGTAGTTAATTCACGTTATTTTGTGATTTTACTTCGGAAATATAATTTGCTTTTCATTTTTAATATAAAATTACGAAAATTGTTATATTTTCATTGCTATATTTAAACGCAGTGTATAAATTTTTTTTCATTTTTCTCCCGTATTTCAGCTGCCATTTTGTTTGTTTTTGTTGGTATTTTTAGTGTACTATTTTAAAATTTTAACTATGTATTCAAATTACCTGCACATAAAAACCTCCAAATTTTGAAACAAATTTTATCGAAATACTAATTTTGGCCACAAAACCTTGAATGCTGGCCCAGTGTGGTATGGCTTAACCTCTGTCGGATTAAGTAATCTTTGTTTTTTACCATTTCCTGTCGCTTATCGTACTGATAAAACTGATTAAATGCGAAGCATGCATATGGTTTCAATAAAATTTTACCATTTGCGATTTTAAAGTAGCTTTTAAAGAATTTTATTTAATGATATTTTAGTCATATCTTGACGTTTATTTATTCTTAACAATTTCTCGCTGATTAGGTTGTTTAAATGCCCAAAAAAAATTAAAAAATAAATTGCTTAATTTGGTAACAAGAAATAACTTTTGTAACTTAAATGGATTTTTTTTCTAAATGTAATGTAATATACTTATGCGAGTTATTTTAAATGGGCATTTTCATACTGTACGTTTGTCTGTCTTCTCAAAATTTATTTCTGATTAAATTTTTAAAAAAAAATTTTTTGAAAGATGATAAAAAAAATTATTTTATTGTTAAATACGCAAAAACATACATATTATTATTCAAAAGTCTAAACGCTTGGAAATTTAATATCATTCGAGTCGCTTAAACTGAAAAAAAAGATTGATTTGAATAATGATAAAAAATTGCCTCAGCGTAAATTGCTCAATTTTTTTTCTTCAAAATTCTAAAATGCGTGAAAAGTCTAATTTTAAACTATTTTTCAAAAGATGCAGTTCTCAGAATTGTATTGATTCCATTTTATCCAAAAAATCAATAAAGAATCTAAAGTACGGTGCACTATATTTCTCAAATTCTGATTGAGTGTCAATTTTGTATTTTATATATGCGAAAGATATTGCCAAGAGTAAGTATCTACAATCAATTGGATAGTGAAAATTAAATAGAGACGAGTAAAATGATATTTAGAATTTTCCACTCCGTCTCTACCCCTTTAAAATTTGAGATGTGCCAGGGGAAAGAGGCATTTTAAATTATTTAATCACGCACATTCGGTAAGAAATTCTACTTTTCATATCTACCTTGACATTTTACTTTTGACCTTTATCGTTTCTTCCGAAATCGATGCAGGCAATTTTTATGAAGAAGATCTCATTTTCTTATATAAAATTCACAAACTCTTCGCGCAAAATAATTCGTTTATACGAACACCGTTCTTTCAATTTCGAGGATAAAATTTTTATGATTCTTTTCAACAGTTTTTTTAAATTAAAGGTACAATAATATTTTGTCATGAAAATTGCGAAAAAACTGATGTAGCTATGCCGACCGTAAAAGTGTTTACAAATAAAATCTAAACCCACACTGAGATTTTGATTCTGAGGTAATAATTTTTATGTCAATCTAAGGAAAATTGCAAGATGCACAGACAGTAAAGAAAAAAATTAGAATGTAATTTATATTATTTATTATTAAAAAAACAATATCTGTACTTAAATTATAAAATAGGAAAAAACTATGTTTTTTGCAATACATCTCATTTAAAAAAATAAGTAGTATTTCCTCTTAACTCAGAAATTCTTTTAAAAATAAATAATTAATAACTCAACAAACAAATAATGTTGCGTCACATCCAATTGATTTCAAGATTTATTTATTTATTTTTCATGTATAAACTTTTTTATTGGGTTACACAGATCACAGTTCAGATTTAACTTAAACTTCAGAACAGCGCTACAATTTTTTGGTAGTTTTGATCATTCTTTTTCTTTTTACGCGTTTAAAGAATAAGAGTAAATATTATATATTGATTGCTTGTTTTCAATTTCATCATAATAAATCTTTTCATTATAAGAATGAAACTTCCCGAGAAGAATTTAGCATTTCTTACTTAATTCTTTAGCATGCATTTCTTTACTTAAAAACAAAATAAATTATAAAAAAAATATTATACTTTCTAAAGTCATTTATTTATTCAAATCTCTAGACTGTTTCAATTTCTTTACTTAGCATTTTATTTAGTTTTGTATTCAGATAGATCCTTCAAGCAAATAAATAAAGTTGAATTTATGGAATTATTTTGCATGTTTTGAAAGAAAGTAAATATGAAAATGCAAGAACTTGGTATTTTCTTTATTCCACGTTTCTGAGAAGAATTCGAACACTTCATTTTTTGCTTCGTATTGTTTTTATGTAGCAAATGAAAGATGAGCAAAAAGAAAGTAAATGAAACAAAATATAAGATATTCAAAAGTCATTTGAATTCTTAAAAGTAAAATAATCCGCTCGTAACTTTTGTTGCGCAATATCGATGATCGCAAGAAAACTAAAAAGTAAGCAACATTTATCAGAACAGATAAAATTGCTTAACGGCTTGAATTTAAATTCTGTAAGCAGTACTTAAAGTAATTACTCGTAATATATATCTCAATCAAATATGTATAATTGCATTGTAAAACTCTAAATTAATTATAGGATGAATAGATTTAAGTTTTCTATGCTTAAGCATAAGGAAATAGTTACGCTATAAATACATGATATTTTTTTAAAAGAAAGCGAAACATAAATATTTATCCAATTGAATATTACTTAATGTATATTTTACAGAAAATTCAATTTTTACTGTATTATTGCCTAATATTTTTACATAAGCATTGAATCCTTGTTTTCGATGACAAAAATTGAAATTGACTGAAGATAAAATTTACCAATTTTCAATCTATAGTAATTCGACGGAATATTTATTTGAATTTGGAGTGTTCTAAATGCTTTGTTATGATTAAGAAAAACATGCATGATTTTTATAGCAAAGACAGTATGCTGAGATAAAAAGTATGGTCAAAACTACCAGATTAAGTAAACATTTACAGTATTTCTGGTTCTATAGGAATACTAAAAATTCATTAATTTTACATCGAAGTACTTTGGTATAGATTTTGGTAAAATTAACAGTAAAATATGGTTTTATGATAAGTGTTAAAATTTGGTAAATGTGCTAAAGTTTGATAACTTTATCTTGAAACCTTTAAGCATATAGCATAGAAATCATTTAATTGATTAGATTTACTTTTCATTTTTGTGTTTCTTTACTATATGTGTTGAAATTAGAACTAAAATTTTGAAAACCCGGATTTAGAATTCCCGGTTAATCGTTTTGCAATATGTAAGGAAAATTACCAAATGAATGGTTTAAATACCGTAAATTTTGTTTTCTAACCAACTTTTTTTTTTATACAAGAAATGTCACTAATATACAGCGTGGTAATTTTACTACAATTTGTTTTCTCCGTGTAAATTATAAAAGGGATATTATGAAAATAATATTATAAAATAGGTTATAAAAATAATCATGCCGTGATTTTATGTTAACTATTACTGTAAAAATTACGGTATATGAGATTGTTTTTAGTTTCGAAACCTGCTCTAGTAAAACCGGCTCCTGTAAAAAGAACCTACAACTTGAGAGTCGGTATTTTTCACTTTAATTTAATTATGGATTTTTTTACAATGTACTTCAGACCATACAAAATTTATCGGAAATACAATGTGAATGACAAAATCAACTTAAATAATGTACAAAATTTGCAAGAACAATTAACTATAGCTAACTAAACCATTCAAAACTTATCGGAAATACCAAAAAGATGAATAAAATGAACTTGCGTTTAGTAATAACTACTCTTTCAATAAACTGAGATTTTCACCAATTTATTTACGATAACCTTCTGATTTCAGCAATCCTAGCAATATTCCATTATCAAAACCAATTACTAAGAGATTGTGCAAATGGCTATAATATATTTAACATTGATAATGGATTATGCAAATGCTTCAGCTTTTGCATGTTATAGTATATGCAAATAAACAACAAATCATAAATTGTAAACATATAATTAGATATGATGATATATTGAGCGAAATATTTGTATCGTTTGACATTTTCGTTGTTCGACAATTTATGTCCATGTAAACAATGAAGTTTATATAATGTAGACAGATAATTAAATCGGACATTTTGAGTAACTGAATAAATATAATCAATGTTTACAATAAGTGATTCAATTAATGATAGTTGATTGCTTTTCAAATAATAATTACGTGTGTATTTTTGAACTACAACATTTAATTCTAATAGGGGCTTTAGATAAAAATATTAAAGTGCTTGCTTATGGTAAAATAAATCAAACAATTAAATATGTTTGTCACTTGATTGATCATTTTACAAGTTGAAAAACACGTTTTATCCTTGTAATTTAAATTGCTTTCAAAACAGTATTTAAAGTTATGAAACAAAACCTTTATCATGTTTCATAAATCTGAAGAATGTTAATGTGGAATAAAAGTAAAAAATAAATAATTTTTTATTTAATTTAAACATATATTGAAGTAGGTTTTATGTTTTAAATAATTTTATAATTATAAAGTTGATAAGTTTAGGTGCGTTGCCAAAAAAGAAAAGTATTAGCAAAATATGAGTGAAACTTTCAGAAATCTTAAGAAAGCTTCAAATATATAAAACCCATAAAATAAGTCAAAAATACAAAGAAAACACGTAAAAAAATTTTTTTAAAGAGAAGAATATATATATATATATATATATATATATATATATATATATATATATATATATATATATATATATATATATATATATATATATATATATATATATATATATATATATATATATATATATATATATATATATATATATATATATATATATATATATATATATATATATATATATATATATATAACGGAAAAAAAGTCTTCTGAAATCTGAATTAAAATTATTTTTAAGAATTACATTTTCAAAATTCTAATTTACTTATGATCACTGTGAATAAAAATGAATTTCTTAAACTTCGATTTATAACATTTATAAATAGATTGATAATTGATTTCATCCAGTAATAAAATAAATTATTAAAAATTTCCTAAGCTTTTCTCTAGTTTTATTTTTGGAAAAATAATATTTCCCATGAGATTGTTAGACTTACGAGGGATGCATATATACATGGCTACAGTTACATCTAAGCTCTCTCTGAGTTCTTTTTTTTTTCTCTTGCCGAAGAGAACTCTTTTATTTTCAGCGAAATGTTCTTCATAAACTTTTTGAACTTTCTTAACAGTTTTGCTTAGCTACTCGTGCATGCAATTAAGTATGCTAAAAGCCCTTCATTTATGTATAATTAAATATTCATTAAAAGTACAAGTAATTCAATATATAAAAATGAATATTATATTAGAATAAACTTTTGCAGGTGAGGAAGCATTTTTGAGGCACTTAACTTTTTCTTGATAAAATGGAGCAATGGAGCAATTTAATATTTTAAATATTCGAAAATAAATCATCAGAAATTGTGAAAGTGATAATTTATTTACAAGAAATGTGCACGTATGAGTCTATTTCGTTTAACAAGTATTATTCTAAAAACGATTGATTTGAATGGATAAATAGGTATTTTGAAATGTTTGAGGAAATAAATAAAATTATTCAATTGCAAAACATTTCGTTTTCTTCAAATTTAAACTTTCTTTGAACGTAAATTTAAATTAAATTGTTTTGTTAAATATATATGATACGAAATAATATATTAGTATGTTTATCAACAAAAGTGTTGCCCTAAGAAAGAAAATTCTAGTAACATTACCATAATGCATGGTAAGGGTATTTCCTGTAAAAAAAATATTCTGGCAACGAAAACCATTTATCAAAATCATCAATCATTAAAGCCATTCATTTGGTAAATTTCAGTTCATATAGCAATGATTTACAGGAGATTCTGGGTTTCAAAATTACAATCAATTCTTCCCACACATTTATGGAACTGAAAAGTAAATTTAACGGAACAAATGCTAAGCTCAAAGGTATCATAATTAAAAAAAATTCCACATTATCTAAATTTTTCTCTCAGATTATAAAACCATATTTTATCGTAACCAAACTCAACACCAAAATCCTTCGTAAAATTAAAGCAAGCTTTTTGGTGTTCCCACAGAGATCGAAACATAGTAGATTTTACCATATTATGATAGTTTTGATCTTACTCTTTTTTCTCAGTGTAGATATTCTTCATTTAAATACAAATTCTATATCACTTTGTTCAAATTTTTCTTCCATACTCTGTTTAAAAATGTCGCGTGAAATAGTAAACAAACAGAACTTAATTTGCATGTCTACATTAAAATAGTCAAAGAGAATTAAGCTAATGTTTTCGTTATTTTAAATATTGTCCGCCTTCGGTAAAATAAGAAATCGAAAGTTATCGCAGCCGATATTTTATAAACAAGTGAAGGAAATGTTCTAATGGACTTTTCTAAATCCTTTCTAGTATGGATATAATCACAATCTTTATAAACAGCAATTCTGTTTAATGAAACAAATATAAACGGTATTTGGATAATTCTACCGTTTATATGGTAACGTTTACTGGAAAAACTGGTTTCCAAAATTATAGCTCTTATTAGTTACTTAATTTAAAATACAAAACAGAAAAGTTAATTCAGCCGAATAAATTGTATGATGCCGTGCAAATATTTCCACACTTAACAAGTTTCATGTAAAATTATCAAATTTTTCCACACTTACCAAACCTTATCGCATATTTTAAAACCAATTTTCTTTCGCTAATTTTACCAAAATCATTTCCAAAGCTCTTCGGTAAAAATTACGGAGCTGCTTGGTTTTTCCATAGAACCAAAAACACGATAAATTTTACCAAATTCTTTTTTTTAACACACTTTTTTTAACAATGTAGAGCATACAGCATACTTATTGGGATGCTTTACTTTGAATTTTAATTTTACTTCAAACGCAATACCTTCGAATTTGTTGAAGTGTCGTAAATATAACACTAAAAGAAAGTTTATTACATATGTAAAATGTTGATACACTTTTTCTGGCTGTATGATAATTAGAAAATAACAAGCATATCCCGAACACTTTAATTTGAATCGTGATGAAGGCACATGTCGTGAAAACAATTTTTTTTTATTAAAAACTTACGAGCTGAATTTTAATATTGAGAGCAAAATTTACTTCTCTTTTTAAATATACAGTACGTAATTTATAAATAACAACATCCATGTAGTAATTAGAAAATAAATATGAAGTAATATGATATGAAGTAAATAAAAATTATGGTTGCAAAAAAATGAACTTTTTATATTTTTCAACTTAAAATGTTTATTAAACTCTTAATAGCATTTATTGATGATTTACAAGTAAACGTTTTATAACAAATGAGTTTTTCATATCATGTTTTGAGTTGATGATTTCAGTTGTTAATTTAAATCCATTTTCTAACTATTTTTATTTACGATAATTAAATCTTTGTCGTTTCTAAAATTTTCAGTTGAAACAAAATCGCTACTTTATTCGTGAATGTTAATGAATAAAAGTATTTGTTGCTTTTTTTTTACTCTTCCATAGATTAGTTCTTGGAATAATAAATCATTTCAATTTGACAGTTCTAATTTTCAGACGGTTTTAATATTTTCAGAACGAGACCTTAGATTATTTTTTTCTTAGTTCAAAAGTCAGTTGCTATATAGCCTAGTTATCTAAAATAAAGGAAATTTCCTCCTTTTGGAAGTTTAAGGAAAGATGGTATTAAGATTACACATAATTCAGTCTATTTTTATCAATTTTAGTTATGGTTGATTAATATACAGACTTTGCAACTTATTGTGCATGCAATCTTTTAATTCACAATATATATATATATATATATATATATATATATATATATATATATATATATATATATATATATATATATATATATATATATATATATATATATATATATATATATATATATATATATATATATATATATATATAATATATATATATATATATATATATATATATAATATATATATATATATATATATATATATATATATATATATATATATATATATATATATATATATATATATATATATATTATGTTTTTAATAGAATATAAAATTTCAGGATGTTTACTTTATATTTGTTTTGATGTTTACATTATTCAGCAAATAATATATTTTTACATTACTTGATATTATTCAAATACTCATTAATTATGAGTTAGATGGAACAAGATTTAATTATAAATAGGAGCAATAAAAAATCAATAAATATATGAAACCACCTGTTACGCAGCAAAACATTAAGATATAAAAAAGAGAACTTACTACGTCAATAAGCTGTGAAAGCCGGAGACCCATTTTAACTGTTAACCTGTCTGAGTTATTGCCAACAGGTCGTATGAGGGAATTATAACCATTAATGAGATCATCATAGAGTCTCTTAGTATCATCATTTGCGTGGATCGGGCATAAGAGCAATAAAACTGTAAACGAAAACAAACGCCTGGAGAAAATCGATCGAACCATTTGTTTCGGGTGCGAATTTCATTCGATGCTGCAATGAATTTAAGACGATAAATATTACGTCCAATAATGTCACTCTATGCAAATTCACGGTTCGAAAAAGTAAACATTGTTCGGCAATTTCTTTTCTTCCGGGGAAAACTATCGTCTGCAGCTTTGGAATATAGCATATCGAACTCGGAAAAGAATCGTAATCGAATTCCTCTTTTAGAACTTAAAAAACTTACTGCTTTTCCTGCATTCGGCAGTAAATTTTAAGAAATTTTTAAGAATTCAACATAAACACGTGCATAAAACTGTTTTCACTACGCAGCTTTTCACCATGGGAAGAAGGGATAGATTTCCCAGTAAAGCGCGCCAGAGTGTCCTTCCAAAGGACGCGCCCTCTAACGGAGAAAAGACGGCATTTTCTTTTGGTTCTTAGTTTCCATCATTATTATAACTTTGAACAAGATTCCCATTCATAAGTAATTAATTCGTTATTACGGTCGTTATTTTGATTGCCTATGATTGAGGTAATTCGAAATGTTCGCGTGCTCTGAGAAGTGAAACACATATTCTTTTTGTAAATTAGTCATTACGTTGAACCTTTTATACTTTTCTTTTCACATTTTATGCTGGAAAAAGTGCATTTTTTGTCATACATATTTACAAAACACGTTTTTTTGCTTTATTTCTTATTTTAGGCATAAATGATTATTTGAGGTAATAAAGAATGCTATATACAGCAAAATAATAAACACATTCTTCTGTCAAGTGTTCTGATGTCATAAATTGTTTAAATGGGGATTTTTTAGATGATTAACAGGAACTTTAATGACAAGAAAATATATATATATATATATATATATATATATATATAACGGATAATTCTACGTTATGTATATATATATATATATATTGCCCTAAATTTCTTTTGTTTTATCAATGGAGAGAACAAAAAATTTACACTTGTATATAACTTTGAAGACTAGTGAATATTCAGCACCAAATATGTGTGGAAAGATTTCCTAGTGGTTATATATTGTTTAAACCAATTGATTGGCAAATTGATAATTTAAAATAAGACAATTTAGTTTTTTGTAGCAAAATAAAAAAAATTCTTATAAGGAATTTCTTAATGGCATTAAATTCTATAAATCAGTTTTTTTTAGTGGAGTCGGTAAGGCATGAATCAATAATACGAAAACTGACCCTACCTTTCAGAAACTAATTATAATATCACTTTGAAATTGCTTAATTAGAGATATTTGAGTTTTTATCAGTTGTGTGCTGTTTTAAAGTTTTGTCGTTAACAGGAATGCTTTTTGAGTTATGTATGATTTATGATTAAACATTTAAAAAAAAATTAAGGTTCTCATTTCATAAATATTTAAAGGAATTTCTACCAAAGACATGTATTGACAGTTATCACTGTGTAAACATGTAAATATTCTGCGAATAAAAAACTAAAGCAATATCTTGTTTAGATGCTGAGTAAAGGTACATCGAATAAGGTCCGTTTTAGCATTATTGGCATATGTTCTCCCCTTAAACACATATTTATTTTACAAAAGAAATTAGATCTATGAGCAAACATATTTTGCATTTTTTATTTCACTATATAATTTGTGATGTACAACCAATTAACATTTCTGTATTATCCAAATGAATATGATCTACGTTAATCCCAAATTTGTAAACTGAAAAACTCCCAAATTATACCACAGAAAAATTCGAATTTGTGACATTCCTTTAAAAGAAAACAGCCGTGTATGCGTGAAAATGAGAAGAAAAAAAAACACTTTTCGGTTTTCAAAAATCTAATCCCGGTGAAGTCTGTCGAAAATTCGCGATAATACTATGAACGATAAAATATCTATAAACGACAAAATAATTCATTTTGATCTATATTTCAGTGAATTAAAAGCTATTTAACAATAATATTTCACATTAGTTCAAATGAAGTTGAGAATAAATAAATTTTAAATCATTATCAACAGCGTGCCGAAGCGCTTATATGCCCGCGGCAAACTTCTTGATTAGAGACCATGTTAGATGCCTCTGTAAAAAAAGAGAGTATTTATTGTAGAGGATATGAGAAATTAAATGCATAATTAATTTTTTTTTGTACTGTTACTTAAAATTATTCTAAGATAAAGCATATATTATTTTCAAAGGAACATAACCTTAAATTATTTCTTAAATGCACAGAATATTTAAATTTTAATATTCCAAAACTTCATTATCATATTTCTCATACCTAAAATTCATATTAAATTTTTTATAAAATATTTTGTTTGAACTAAATAATTAAACGTTAATAACATGACAAAAAAAAGTAATAAATTTCAAATTTCAGTGCCTTTTGTATTCGATTGGCTAGATGCCTGGTACTACGCCTTCTTCCACTTCATTTTAAATTATGTAAAGTAATTTGGAGGATAAGATAAAGAGATGCGTGCCAAATTATAAGATGATTAAGGCCTACTTATAACATCACAAACATCTTAACCCAGTTTAATATCACAAGCAATTGACCTTCGACACAATATGTGCAGTGCTTATAATGATATAATTTAACTGGCATCCTTCCTTTAAAGCCTCAAAGCTTACCGAATCTGTATATGGATCTTATTTGGCTTACTTGTAAGTAACTGAGTAACTAGCTGAATAACTGAGAAGTCAACTGATCACGATTGATTCACGCAAGTCTCTGTAACATTTCAGTGACTTCCATAGCCTTAAATCATAATTAGGTAAACTTCATTCGCTTACAGGTTATTTATTTATATAAATAAATCTAAGCATACTATGGACGTACATTGAATTTTCAATTAAAATCTAAATTCGGAGGCACAGCAACAAGGTATAAGCAAATTCCACTAATAATCTTTAAGTTTGACAATAATTGGAACGAAATATTTTTCTCTAAATTTTGTAATATCATCTTCCTTTAGGTTAATATTGGCGGATTTGCTTAATAAAACATAATCTTGCATTAACTGTTACTGAAACGCAGATTTTTGATTGGACAAACTAAATCTCAAGTGGTTAAGTGGTTAAAACTTAATTAGAAATATTCTCATGCGCAAAAATAACGTGGGATGTTGTTTTGTATGAAAAAATATAGTTAAACGAACTTTCACGCAGGTAAAATACGGCTGAATAAAATCTCAGTGTAACAAAATATCATGAGACGTAATCTCATATGAAAAAAAAAATTATGGTGCGATATGATCTGGATTAACCATTATCGTAGGACATATTTTTGTGAAGGCAGAAATTCTCACGTGGTCAGAACTTAAGTAGGAATGTCCTAATCAATGAAATTAAAGTGAGTACTTATTCTTCCTAATTCAACAAAATTAAATGGGATATAATCTTTAATTCACTCAATATCGTAAAACAGATTTTTGCATATATAACATATTTTTGTCGTGAACCATCTAAATCCATGAGTGATGTATAGTGTTTCACTACATCATTTTGGTGTAAAATAATTATTATCATTTTTGGTGTTGAGATACACTAACAGCTACAGCAACTAACTAATACTTTGTTACAGTGCAACACTATAATGCAGACAAATATGCTATTTATAAATTTAAAAAATAAAAGTCACACATAAGGTTTTTTTTAAAAATCTGGAATAGTTTTGTTTTTAAAGAAAAATTTTAATGAAAAGGCTTATAATCATGGTATTTAGTGACCTTACCAAACCAGAAATAAAGCTTGAACTCCAAATTTATCTTTCTATGTGAACCAAACGGTTTAATCTTATTCTTTTGACTAACATGAAATGATGCCAACTTTGATGAGGAAAGAGAAATTGGAGCATCGGTTGACTGCATTCCATTTAAAAAATGTATTTTGTGAACATAAATCTTCCCGATTCAGTACAAAAAAAAATATAAAAAAGCTAGCTTCCGAAAAAGTGGCCAAAGAACATGTTTCCATGATATTTTTTCCAAGGAGTAAGAGAAACTCTTTTAATTTGTAGGAGAAATAATTAATATAAATAAAACATTTTTTTAAGTTTTTTACCTTTATATCTTTCAACATTTAAGAAATTAAATTATTGAAAAGTTAAATTATTGTATTGATTATTTATTCGTATATTTTTCATAAATTTTTATTGAACATATTTATATTTATTGGATTTTACCCTTAAAATCAAACATTAAACTTAAATTTTTGTTTTAAAATTATTAACTCACTACATTGAAATTTTAGAAATCTTATTTAGAACTAGTTTGCAAATTTTAAAGCATTAAAAACATTAGATCCGTGATTAGAATATTGCAAGTGAATGAAATATCCCTCTTTATCTAATAATATTATACTATTAAATAATGCTACTGTGATGAAATAGCATTGTAAGTTAAGGTATTGAAACTTCATGGTGAAGAACTAAGGTCTGATGAGCTACCCCAAGCTACGTCAAGCTACCCCAGCGGTAGCTTGAAGTCCTCCCAGCATAATGAATCTGTATATGGATAATTTAAATTTTTAAAACATTTATTTATGCAAAATGTTCTGTATTTTGCACCTTAATTCGTATGAAAATATTATTAATCATGCATATTTAAAATAATATAAAAAATAAATAAATAAAATGGTATAAAAATAAATGACTGAAATAATAAAATAAAAGATTCTTGATAGAATTTCATTCATGGTAGAGTTTTTGTTTAACGGAAGAACTAAAAATTGTCTGCGCAGGAAACTCTAAGAGAATTTTTTTCTTTTAATTAAAAAAAAGTCATCCAACTGAAATATTTCTAAACAATCTATGCAAATAAATATTTAGGGTTTAATATAAGCATATTTTCAAGGTCCAAAAAGTTTATTTTTATTTTGAAGTTATGTCTTAAATTTCATTTTGGGAACCATATTGTTTTTTATTTTATGTAGTGCCTCGTAAAATACAGCATATTAGATAAAATACTAATTTCTCCGTATAACTAAAATCTTGGAAGTTAGTAAAAAATATTATTCCTAAAATGTTCGTCTTCGTATTTATATTTCACTGAGAAAATAATTAGAGTCCAAACTTCAATCATGGGGTAATATTTACCGTATTTCTGGGTTGAAAACACCAAAGAGTACAATATAGTTTACCGAAGCACTTTATTAATGATTTTAGTAAAATTAACTATAAAATATAGTTTAATAATATGTGATGAAATTTGGTAATATTATCTTGAAATCATAGAGAAGGGCATCAAAACTATCTATTTGGTTAAATTTACATTTCAGTTCTGTATTTTTTACTAAATGTTGGGAAATAAGAAGTATAATCTTAAAACCAGACTTTCTGGATTACCGTTACCATATGAATAGAAAAATTCCCAAATGAATGGCTTAAATACCGTAAATTTTGGTTTTTATTAACGGAATAATGTTGTTGTTTTCTTAAATGAAATTTCATTGCCATAAAGTACGAAAATATTACCAGAATTTTTTTCTCCATGTTAATTGAAACAATAAGAAAAAAATCTGTTTTGCCTGGTACAAAATACCTTAAAAAAAGTTTTTCTTAAATAACTTAAGATATATTTTAAAATCCAATTCTATTTTTCGAAGTTCGTATGATTATAAAAGCTGTAATAATGATGTTACTTCAAAAATAAGTTTAAAAATTCAGAATATATTTCTATTTTTATTATAATCCTCTTTAATTAAAAAAAAATTAAACTTAACATTAAAACAAAAGAGTATTTCTTACAATAAAAGTTCAAAGCGATATGCATTATTTTGTTACAGAAACAAAAGTCTTATTATGTTTAGAAGTACAAAGAAAAGAAATTTTTATTTTTTGAAATTCAAGCTCGGCAGATTTTTAAAGATTTACAAGCGAAGATATCAAATTTATTTTATACTTCAGATACATAAATTTTATACCTTAACAGTATTATTCAAAATAAAATAACTTTAAAAATTTTTTTCAGTTTTAGTAAACATCAGAAATAAAGCTTGTGTGAAAAACTTTTTTTTAACCACCGTATATGTCACTTACCATAGAGGTAATAAATTAGGAGGTGATAAATTAATCTTTGGAATAATTAATTCAAGAGATTTAATTATGTCTTTTTTAACACTGTAGCTATACTAATTGTATTACAGCAGGAATGTGAATTAGAAATAATAAAGCTAAAACAAATTAAATAAATGATGAGTGGTTTGGACTAAAATGTTAGATAGAATTAATCTAATTGTATGGCCGCGCCCATTACCAAAGTATGTTGCAAAAATTTATTTTACTGTGAATTAAAAGACACTCCAAATAAATTTGTAAATAAATAAAAAGGGAAAGGAAAACAATTTCATTTGTAACTCCTTATTTACTCAATAAAAAAATAATTCACGAGGAAAATTTTTTCACGAGGAACAAAACAGTAAACTTGAAAATAATTTGTGAAACATTTTTAGTTTTATTAGAAGGCTGTGAAAAATTTTAAATCTAAATAATAGAAAATATAGAACTAAATAATCTTTATAAGCAACCATAAACGTTCTTTTAATATTACTCCGTGTATTAAAATCAAGGAATTTATGCGCGAAATACTATGTATTTTGCCATTCAGAAAGTTTAGGCACTGGACATAGCTATATGCTGAGAAAGAAAGTAAAGCTGAATAATGCATAATTTGTATATATTTGTCACAATAGTAGATATATCTATACACATACAGTTTAGAAAGTATTACATATACATCTCTGAAAGCAGTTAAGTATTATGCATGCAGTTTCAAAATGTTTAAGCACCCGTTTTGAAAAGAATTAAGTAAACACACTTCAAATATGCATGGATCTTTCAAAAGAATCCTCATGCATCTGCAATATGAGTGCATGTGCATTCAAATGCAAATCATAAACATTCAGAACAAAATGTGTAAAAATGGAATGTACGTAGATAGATTAAAAAATAAGGAGACGGAAAATATTTCTCAAACACCACAAAGTAAAAAATTAAAAATAAATAATGAACTAAAATAAATAAAAAAAATTGCTAAAATTTTGATAAGTCACTTTAGAAGAGTAAGAAATTTTACACAAAATTTTACACAGAAGAGTAAGAAATTTAAAATGAACTGTTGGACTTTAGATTATTTGAATTCATTATTGAGATCTAATTTATTGAGAGTATAATTTATTTATAATACTTTTGAAAAAAGTTGAAAAAATATTTTTTAACAAAAGGCTAAAATATTCTTAATTATGATAAATTTTAATAAAATTTCCATCTGTTAATGAGCTAAGGTTCGACTCGTTTTTTAAACGTCAGGAAAAAATTTAAATATTGTTCGAATTGCATTAATTAACAGCACATTTTAATAATTTCAAAAGCATTGTTATTAAATTATGAAATCCAACAAAAAACTTTTTTGTTTATTTTTATAAATTATTGTTTTTAATAAATTAAGTGGTTTTTATTACAGAAAGCGAATAAAAACTGTTTTTTTCGTTCAAAACGTAACATAAAAACAAAACAAAACATAACATAGTAAACATAAAACAAAACAAATGATTTTCGGGAAAACTTTTGAAAGTGGCCCTTTCAAAAGAAACACTGATAAAAATGTTCTTAATAGGTTACTCGTTAAGTTTAAATATTCTACCAATTAATTATCTGTTTGTATTTTTCCATATAAAAATGAAATCCTTTAATATCCCCAAAATATCACATTAAGAAAAATTACGTGAACTGAAATAAAAGATTCAATTTTGATAATTTTTAATTTTACTAATTTTATCATTATTTGCAAAACGTTGTTTTTTTCTAAATATTTTAAAAGTAAGTATAGTTGTTATAAATATTCAATTTGACGTTAAAATATTAATATTTGTTAGTAAAACTTTTAGGCAACACTTTATTTCACAGTAGAAATTTTTTTAAGTAACCATTTTATAATATTTTAATTATTTTCGAAAATGTTCGTAAAGAGCATTTCAAACGAAAAATTTTAAATTCTTAAGTAACATAAAAAACTTTTATCTTCTTGATTCTCATAAAAACATTTCAGTTTTGCTTTCTTTACTATGTATTAAGTTGTTAATCTCAAAATTTTAAATTTGACTCAAAGTTATTTTGACGAAGTAATTTTTTCATTTAATATTTATTTAAACTCTTTATGGGGAAAATTTCTATCATTTTTAAGAACAATATCTTCTTTTCTAAAAGCTTTTGCAAAACAATATATGAAAGTGCATTGTTTTTGTACTCTTTGAAATCGCTTTTTAGTTTTTTTATGAAACTTTAATGCTTAGAGAAAAAATATTTGTAATTAGAAACCTTCAAAACTTAAATAGAAATCGAAGCAAAAAAAAAAGTAAGATTTCTAGAAAACCATCGATTTTCCTAAAAACTATTCAAGTTAATAGGAAAAAGCAACATAGTACATACGGAATAGTTAACATTTATGAACTACTATATCCAAATTTAACAAAAGTAAAAATGGCCTAAAGCAGCGGAAAAACCAGTAAAATGTTGCTTGCAAGTGCTATTCCTAATGATATGACTTTATTGATGTCTCTAATTATTTTAATTTAAAAACATTGAATAATGTATTTTAAAGACACCAGTACATTAATATATTATATGTAGGGAATAGTCAAAATTTATGAGCTTCATCCATATGGAATAAAAGTAAAAACGGACTAAATACGCGGAAATGCCAGAAAACTTTGCTTTTTTGGTTAAAAAAAAAATATGATTTCAGACATTTTATCTCAAAAACAACTCATGCTTTGACCAACAAACACTGTATTACTGTTTGTTATACTAGTCTTACTGATATTTAATGGTCTAACGACGCTAGTATTGGAAATTAATTCTGTTTTTTTTTTCCTGATTATTTCAGCTTAGTGCAAGAGCTATTCCCAATTATTTGACTTTATTGATACTTAATTATTTTAATTTATTTCAGTTTAAATTCTATTTTTTTCAATTTATTTTATTTCAAATTCTATTTTTTTATTAATTTAAATTTGAATACAAACCTTTTTAATTTATTTTAATTTAAATTCTAATTTATTTAAGCTTATTTTAATTTAAATTCTAATTTTTGTAAACTTATTTTAATTTAAATTCTAATTATTTTAATTTTAAAAAATTTAATAATGTATATTAAAGTCAACAATATATTATATAAAGGCAACAATTTATTAAACTATATTTGTAAGGGATTACATATTACAAATTGTCATTTTCTAAACCAGACATGCTGACACAAAATAATATTCGAGATCGAATACTAATTCACTTCCTTTAAAGAAATCTTAAAATCTTTTATATCTTCAGTCCTGTGATACGTTTTGAACGATATGAATCGGGGTTACATGATAATGAAAATAGTCTTATTATTAAATTTAAATATTCTTTTTAATTTCACGCAAGTGCTACTCCTAATTATTTACTTTTGTTGCTACTTCTAATTATTTTAATTTAGCAAAATTGAACAATATATTTTGAAGGATTACGATTACTTTAAAATTTACATTTTCCAAATTCGTAAAGCTAGTGCAAAATATAATTCGTGTTCTAATATTAATTCATAACAATGAAAAAGAGCTTACAAAAATCTATTATATCTTCAATACTCTAGTTCGGGATATCCAGGGAGATGTCGTGGGCGTCTTGATGATGTAAAAATTCCTTTGTCTTTTATCAAATTAATTTTGATAGTACACTAGGATTAATGCTTTTGAAATCCAGACAGCTTATTTCCATTTTCCCATTACATATCATAGACAGTTGCTTCATTCGCTTTTTCCATTTAATGATAGTTCAAGCTTATGTCCTGGAAAAATCAATTTTTGTTTACACGTTAAAATAATAGTACTCTAAAAATACTAAAATTATAATTTGGAAACATTTCTGCATGATGACACGCACACACAAAAACACACACATACACACACACACACACACACACACACACACATATATATATATATATATATATATATATATATATATATATATATATATATATATATATATATATATATATATATATATATATATATATATATATATATATATACAGAGAGAGAGAGAGAGATATTGATTAAAATCATATCTGAGTGTCATTATTTTGCAGAAATAAATTCATAAAAATAAACTCGCACCATAAAATTATGTATGCATTCAGTCATACAATTAATTACTACCTACTTAATAATCAAGTAAATAAAGCTAATGATTTGCATGATTCATTAATATTAGATTAATATATTATTTCGCATTCCTTTCGTTATATAACTATTGTAATAATTTTTTCAGGGTCTGATTAGTTTTCTTTAATAAAAACAAAATAATTACTTTTATTGCAAAATAACTGAATCGAATAAAATCGAAATAATCCACAACATTTGTTGTTCTGAGTTTGATTTGTGTTTTAAGAAGTCATTTATTACCTTCGCCAGAGTATTGTTCTCTTGATATATATATATAATAAAAATAGACATTAAACTAATTATAACATTGCTTTAAACCACGAATTTTATAAATTGTTTGCAGAGTAACAATTATTTGAAATTAATTTTAAAAAAAGAGATATTTTCAACACTATTTTTATAATGTTTTTAAATAAATCACACTTTTTTTAAACAAAATACTAAATATGAATATTCCAAATATAAATTTTCTAAAACCTACAAACAAAAACTTGTAGAAAATAAAATATGCCTTAATATATGACTAAATCATACATTTTGCTCATTATAATACATATTTAACGGTCATTATTTAGGGTGTTGAATTGCCACTGTAAAAACTAAAGTTTTTGCAGAAGTTATGTTTATTTAAAATTACTTATTGGAGAGATTATCATAAAATAGAAAAAATATTTTAAACCTTCAAATTACTGTCTTATTGTAAAATTATCATGTTGATATTTATTTTGCCAAACTAAAATAATCCCATACCAATCAAACAAACAAAATGTGGCTAAAAATGAAAATTGTATTTTAAAATTTAACATTTTTAATGATAATAATAAAAAAAAATTTTGAAAAAAGCCTAATTTGGGAGCGTTTTTGTGAAATACTTTTGACAATGACTTTGGTAATCATCCTAAAGATCCTTATATAATCCTTATGAAAATATTTTACCTTTTATTAAAACAAAAATTTTAATTTATAACTTATCATCTAATCATGTTTGTGAAATAAAAACAGTTTTCTTTTATAGTTTATTGTTAAATAAATAATTAATTAAAATTTATTTCATTCCCTATTCGTAATTAAAACTTCTAATAGTGTCTTATCCAAATACTGTTTTTTGGTAAAATTATCATTATCTTATAAATTTTGTAAATTTAAAACATTACAATGTTTTAAATTGAGAATAAAAGTTGGCTAAAATTTTTATTTCAAATGCAAAATTTATGACTTTTTAGCAATTTTAAAAATTTTTCTCACAAGACTTCCTCATAATATCTTTTAGATATGAGCTTATGAAAATCAAGTAAAACAGAATATTTGTCTATTTTAAATTTATGTCTGCATAAATCTAAATTGATTATTTTAGAAATAGTTTTGAATATCTGTTTTTCGTTTAGAATATTTCGTAATCGATTTTCTAGTGAAGCGACTAGTAAGGAAATATATTTTACGATATTGAATGAATATTCTGAAAGCTTTAAAATATTAAAAAGTATGAGCTATGTTTTTATCTTCATTGTTACTTTTTTCAATTTTTGTTATTATCTGTACAAAAAAAAAGCAAAAACATATAGATTTTACAATTTTATAAAATGTATAAACTTTCGAGTGCTATTCAAAGCTGATGCGCATACTTGATTTATCCACTGAATATCATGATTTTATTATTCTTATTATTATTTTTATTTCATTTGTCGAAATACCAATAACTGTGTTTAAATTCATTTTGCTGCAAAACCATAATAGGTAAGCTTTTCAAAATGTGTTCAGTAATTAAAGATTAAATAACATTAATTTGTTTTTATTTGATTGTTCTCAATCAAAGAAATTATAAACAATACCTCTATAAAGTTTCATATTATGCAAATATTTAACAATTAACTCTATTTCTGTATTAATAAACATATAAAATTGCAACATTTTTTCTCCAAATTACAGTAACACTTTCTTAAAATAGTTAAATAACGTAAAGAAATATGTTTAAATAAGTTGCTTCAAAAACATATAAAGATGCACTTAGGTAATTTTCTGTACGTAAAATATTATTTAACATACTACACGGTATCTACGAAGATAAGCAAAAGTGTGAAGTGGGTTTTTTACTTAAAACACATAAAAAAGATGAGCTTGTATCAAGACTTTATCAATATATATTATCTTTTTTTAATTTTTTATTTTATATAGTTTTTACGTTATTTTTTATTACATTTTCTTTGTTTACTTTGATCTTCGCTTAGGTTTGTTAATTTTTTTGACATTTTGACGTAATTTTCCAACGATGATAAAAAAAAATGCTATTGAAAATCTCTAGTAAAAATTAACATAACAAGGCTTTTTGTTGTAGTTCAAGTACTTCGAAAAGCAAAATTTTTCGAAAAAGTAATCTAACAATATAGATTCTGATAACACTGCTATAGTTGATACAAACTAATATTCCTATAACACTTCTGTAGATCAAGACGAAGATTTCTTGTAGTGATTTGTGACACAAGAAACAATGTTCGTACTTTTTCATGATTTACTCTTTCTTATATCATTTTACCAATGGCAAATATTTGAAATTTTTCTGAAATATATTAACTGAACAACAAATTTTCCTCTCATTTTAAGTCAAGAGGAAGTTCTAAAAATTTTATGTCAAAGGTATGTCGATTTAAACAAAATATAAAAAAAAACGTATTATGTAACATATGTTTAATTTAAAATACAATTTATATTCAACATTTCCATTAGAATTTCCATAAAAGAAATAACCTTGAATAAAAAAGAACATGAAAACTTAATCAAGACTTTACCATTAAAAAAACGCAAAACGTCAAAAACGAAGAAGTAAAGAAACATTATTCTTTGTTTAAGAAAAATTGTACACTTAGTTTTTTAAGGTAAGAATAAAATAAGTTATCTTAACAAGATAAAATTAATAACATTAGACAGCCTGTAATGTTTAACTTATTTGAAAAAAAGTTAAATAATATTTGATATTTTGTGATAAAAATTAAGAAATGTAATTATTGATTTAATATTTCTTTTTAGAAAATAAGGTATTTTACTATCCATTTATTTGGAAACTATCGAACTAAAAACCAGTTTTCAAAACTTCGAAATTCTACTTTAGGAGTCATTGACAATTCTGAAGCTTTTATATCTTCTATTTATTTATTTGCCTGGTGAGAATTTTTATTTTAATTAAAAATCAACTATACTATTTTTTGTTTTTGCCAATCAGTTGAATATGATTGATATTTTTTTTTGTTATTAATATTCCAGTTTTTTAGGAAGAAAACAGCTATGTTCATATCGAATAAAAAATTTGGAGTACTCAAACGGAAATAAGTGTCGATTTGAAAAAAATAGGCGGAGTTATAGTACGTTAAACAAAACTGCATGTGAAAAAATATAAGTTGACCAGACGGTTTTAATCCGTAAGTGATTAGGATAAAAAAACAGAGACAAACCATTTTATCAACTAAACAGCTTCAAACCGTCAAATATACTAGAAGAATCTGAACAAAAAAACGAGAATTTTTTTTCAGATTGATTTACCTTATACCCTCAAGATTTACCTTATTTTTTAGCATTCTCAATATTTATTACGAATGTCATTATTTAACTAATAAATTTTATTAGATTATTAAATGCCTAAATGAATTTACATGCCCATACAATGCCCATATTTTAAGTATATTGATGGCTTTAATTTATTTTTCAAAGTGTTTATTTTTTATTTCCTTGCTACAATAGTTTACAATCTAAAACTATCTTAAAATAATGTTCTTGCGACAAAACTCATGCAGATGCAATTGACATTAGACAAATATTTTTTGCCTGATATGAAGCACGGTTTCAAATTTCATTTTACAATGTTTCTTTTCGTTACAACTTTAAATTCAATTTGTTAAGCAAATAGACTAAAAAAATTCTGCAGAATAAACAAGAAAGTACATATTTGATATATTTATAAAAACTTATTTAAGAAAAGTTTGAAGAAACAATTATGGTTTATTATTAGCTATATATTAACAACTGCCTTATTTATATTTTGCAAATAAATAAGATAAAAAAAAACGCTTTTACTATCATAAATTTTCGTAAAACATTAACTACGTTGCATAAGATTAATTATTTAATCAATCAAAAGTTCAGTCAAGTAAGATACTTAAAAAATCATTAGTAAAAAGAGACTTTCCATTAAAATCTTCAGTCTGCTAGAGACTACATTGAAAATGAATTTTAAAATTTAATACTAAATGTTTCAGCGAAATTGGATTTTACTAAATGACGTATTTACAAAAAATATCTTATTTAAAAGAATTTTCTTTAAACAAAACTTTTTAATGTGTTGTTATAAATAATAATTTCGTAATTGATTATATTTTTTACTTAGAATATATTTCATAACCTTGTTTTTCTTCTAGGAATATTGTTAACAAAGACGTTATTATTAACAAAACGTTATTAACAAAACATTAATTTGAATAACATAGATTTAATTTAGTAAAAATATAAGCTTTATATTGTCAAAGTTTTATTTAACGGTTAAAAATGTTTGAACATTAAGGTTACAGTTTTTTTAAGGAATATACCGCTATTATTTAAATTTTACTTCCTTACGTAAAGTGACTTGAAGCACTTTTTAAAGTTGTTTGTCTCTTTTTTTTCAAATTGAGATTTCTATTTCTTAAGGCCTAATAAATCTCCAACATGAGCTCTTTAATATCATCTAGCAGCTGAAAATGAAGCAACTACAAAAATTTCTTTCACTTTTTAAGACGTTGAAAATTGTGAAAAAAGGCGAAGTTTTTGTTACAAGCTACTTCAAAAATTTTAGGAGTTTAATGCGTAGTTACTTTTTCTTATTTTTTAACCGTGCATTAAAAATATTTTATCTAAATATTAAAAGAATAATTAAAATAATTAAATTAAGTTTATATCTCAATGCAAGTAAATGTTAGCCGAACGAAAGAGATTCTATGCAAACTGTAAAAGGTATAGCTTTCTATGCACTGTATAGAACACAATGTTATTACAGTTAAACAAACAGATCCCAATGAATTGTGGAAAATGCCTATTAATTAGAACTTAATTCCTCATACACTGTAAAAATTTTCATAAACTAATTTTGACTCGACAAAAATGTTTCCAAAAATATCAGGGAACTTCATTTAACATCATGTTTTAGATCAATTGAGAAACATTTTTTTTTTATTTTCAAACACAAGAAACTGAATCACATCATAGTAAGAAATAGAATCAATGACAACGATTCAGTTTCAGTGTGTAGCGTAACTACCACTACAACTTTTAAACTCCAATTCACTGGTAAATAGGACATATGCTGACTCGATTATATCAGGAGGTAAGTGTTGGTAGATGATGAGAGCCATAGTCGGTAGTCTAGCCCCACGTGGATAACTCGCGGACGTGATCTAAACACGCCTCCCTCGACCAACACGCCTACCTCGACTGAAACACCCACTTCGATTTAAATACCCCTAGTTCGACAGATAGTTCACTGTAAACAGTTGACTTGAAATTTGTGACTGTGACATAGCACTTCAGTCCCGATAACAAACAACCGGCGCATGTACACATTCGACTGCTAATTGCAACACAGGAGCAATCACTCTCAAAACCGTGATCCCAGTACAGCTCTCACGATGAGTGCTTAAAACCCGTTTATCTTAATACAGTTCACCCAGCCTCTCTCAAATTACAGCAATGAATCACCCAGTGGTATCCATTCATCGAATTCTGTCCCAGATAAAATTCTGGTGGGGGAGTAATGTGTCGTAGCTACCATTGCAACTATTAAATTCTAATTCACTAGTATATAAGACGTGTTAACTCGATTCTATGTTGAGATACCTTATGATCGGTAACGGTTGACATTGTTGGTAGCCTAGCACTACAAGAGGAATTACGAAATATTACGAAACGTTTTTGAAAACTACCTGCACTGTAGCTGCCCCATGCATTTAGAAACTTTTCGGTATTTTCTTTCTTACAGTGTAGGATTATAATTCATTATAGGAATTTAATTCATCAAATGAAATCATATAGATCATAAGAATAAATTGTATCAGTATGTAATCTCACATAAACCAATATACAACATGTTTAGTAAAATTACTAGTTGTTTCTATTTTTTCATCATTTTACATCTTGACATTTATAAAAATGAAATTGTGAGCAGATATGTTTATTTCTGCATTTATTCTCGCATGACCTCATTGATCCTAAATATGAATTGATAATAATGGCTTTCTTGTTATGAAGAAAATATTTTAAGCTAAAAAAATATTAAGCTTTAAAAAAAATTGAGTAAATATAAATTAATTTCTTTATTGACTTTACGAATATCAATTTCAGATAGGTCACAAACTCCAACACCTTCTTCTAAGTTGTTTAGGAACTTAGTTTAATTTCTTTTTGAATTTCATAGTTAGGGATACGTCACATATACTTACCGAAATCTCGTCAAATCCCAGAAATTAAAAGGACACCTTAATAGTATAGAAATATGTTTTAAGCTGTTTAAGGTCATATTAAAACCATTTTTTTTTTAATTTGTTGTTAGAAGCCTCGGTAGTTTAGGCGATAGAGCGTTCGCCTCATTATGAGGTGACCAAGTTCGAATCTCAATAGTGGCTGGTTGATATGAAATTCTACTCCCGACTCGCGCCAACCACAGTGCAGGCATAAAATATCTTCAGTGATAGATGGATTATGGGTTAGAATCATCTTGCCATCGGACTAACTGAGGAGTTTTGTGGTTTTCCTCTCCATTCAACCCAAATGTGAGTTAGTTCCAACATAGAGTCCTCCAAGACAAGTTAGTCAAAATGTTGGAACATTTGTCAAAATGTTGGTATCGTAATTACAGGGCTACAGAGTTGAACATTGATAGTCGTAAACTCAGAATTGGGTCGACTGTTTAGCGTCAGTTATAATCTAAAATAAAAATTTTGTTGTTAAGAATAGTTAATAGGGCAAACGAAATTAATATTATGTTTAATTTACGTTAAAAATTTTAACATATTTTCTTATATTTCTACTGCTATCTCGTATATTTCTATAAATAATAAACACGCCTCAATTATCAATAAAAAAAATTTTATTTGTTTTAATTCTTATTTTATTATTTTTTGAAAAAAATCACATGAAATCAATAAGTTAATCTAAATTAAAAATTATGATAACCTTACCGTTATCATTTTCACGTAGGTCAATCTCACACAGGTGCAATATTGCTTATTTTCTCAAATTGAAACTTCCCATGGAATTAGTAATAAATTAAAGAATGTTGCGAAAGCTATTTTAAGTTGCTTAAGATCTTATTTTGTTGATTTGTTTAGTTGTATGGTTAAAAGGAACAAAGTAAGCAGTTTTGCCAGCGCTTTGATCAATGGAAATGATGGATTCATCAATGTACGTTGGAATGGAATTTTAGTACAGAGATTAGAGCTTTGTGATATGCCACCTCAAGTAACAATTAATCCAACCACAGCTCTATAATTGATTATTTTTAGATATTTGCATCTGACAGGAGAACAATAAGACAATATATTATCTATAATTATAGATTTAATATAAATGTTAAATTGAGTTTACTTTGGTGTGAACCATTGTTATTTTTCAATGTTCTAATGAAATATTTATCTTAGTAGCTTCAACATCTTCTTTTAGAACACAATTATAAAGATAAATTTTTTTCACAAAATTTTACTTACATATAACTTTTAAAACAAACAATTTGTAAATTGTACAAAATATAATACATAATCTATTATTTTCTTAAAAATTGGTTTCTTAAATAATCGAAATCTATCAATCTATAATCATATCTTTAGACTAAATAAATTTCACATTCCGACGTAATACCGACATTCAGGGTACCGATGAAGGTGTTGAAGAAAAAGGACATATCATTGTAGAAAATACTTTATATTATTTTATGATAAAAATGGATTTTACTTCAAAATGAATTTTACGAATGATGTTCTCAAAGTGCTGGTATTTTATATTGTAGTTTGTCATGAAGTTTTATACAGTGTTACTTAGATATTGCTTTGTGTACATCTCTGAATTTATCTGCACTGTTAATATTCTCAGTAAAAGCACCAAGAGAAAATAACAAACTTTTTTAAAATACTTAAGTTATTTGTTTAAATTCATATAAACATGGGGCACGCTAACAGAATTACGAAAAATAATGGTTTTCCCTGTGCATTTCTAAAAAAAAATACTTTCTTTCTGACATTTCAGGACGATATTCAATATTCATTATTTAATGGCGGAGTCTCTCATTTGGTGCAGTTGTTATCTCACATGGCAAGGTTCCATTCCCCAGGCTAAAAATATGGATGTCTTTCTCGAATCGTGCCTTAGTGGTGTGGGCTCTACTCTAATACAATGACACTGCAGGTTACAGATTATTTAAAAGTATGTACAGTTTAAAAATTTCGTATCAAATTACAGTAAAACATTACCGGCACCCAGACTGTCATCATTTTTTGAACTAATTCCATTTTAACGGAACATGTTATGGAACAAAAAAATCTGATATACCGTAATTTTTACTGAAAATAATTACAGTTGAATCACTAAATCTCTCCAACTAAATAAATATTACTATAAAAAGTACGGTATAATATTTTATTGTGAATATTTTATGGTGAAAGGGAATTTACAGATGAAGCATCATTCAAAGTTCTGGTACTTTATACTGCAATTAGTTAATAAATTTTTTACAATATAGTGTGATTTAATCTGCATAACAATAATCTTGCATAACAATATGGTAGCAAGACTTCGAAGCAGAAAATACTCATTATCTCTAACCTAACTTCTTGTCCTTCCACTTACCGATAGATATTTTAAGTTACATAGGGTATAATATAGTACTCTTATTATTCTTAATATCTGAATTACTAGTTAATAAGTTTTGAATAAATATCATCAATGCACTAGTTTCTTGTTGTTGTGTAGTGGCGTATATATAAAATATACAAAAAATATAAATTATATGCACATAAATTATAAAATATTATATATAAAATATACGTGGCTTATACATAAAAAATTATAAGAACATTTTTGTGTATAATTTACTTAGCCCTACATAACACTTTAACTTCTGTTGTTGTTGTTTCAAATGTCCTTTGCCAATTAACAAGTAAGCCTGAGTGGTGAAACCAAGTGAATTTAAATCTGAGGGCACGTTTCTATTTTCTCAGTGGCGCCATCTATGACCAAGTATACGTCGCCAGACACACATGTCACAGCCCGTTTTAAAGGGTAGACACATTTATATATCAGTTTATTCATCCACAGATAGTAATTCTGACTCGAACTAGAGAACGATCAATCTCCAATTCAGTAACGATAGAGGTATTGATTTTTTACGGGAACTTGGAGTATTTTGGGACCCAAGAGATTTCACGTGCACCAGTCACCATTACCAACACAAGGAGTTTTCGGCAAGCGGGGATCAAACTCACTATATCACGGGCATGGGCCCAACGCACAAACCAGCCAGACTATCTTAGCCATTTTAATTTCTTAATACTATTGATGATAATGTACAGTAGATGAAATTGTTTTCTTTTTTAAATGCTGCTATTAGACTAAACAATGGAGACACTTCTATATTAACTCATTTTTTGGTATTTCTCAAGAAATATTATTTTTCGGAATTGTTTTTTAACATTATAGAAATGCTTAGGTCATACAATTTCTCATACATATCAATTAAGTTTAAAGCTTTTAAAGGTTTGAGGGCCCAGTAATAAGTTACGAGGGAAGAATGTTTATGGAAATTACATTGGTTATGATATGCAATAAGTGCACAAAACTTCATAAACCTAAATTCATGGATTCATTCATGGATATATGGACAATTTTTAAATTAAAATTAAAAAAAATTTTACTTACGTTTCCTTACTATATCTGAAGAAATTTCCAGTAAAATTAACAAATTGTTTAGAGTAAATTTTAAATAATCTTAAAAATATTATTTTAAAATTTGAAAAGAAAAAAAATTCGTTACGAATCGCGCAAGATATGAGTATTTAAAGTAATTTTCTACATACTATGCTTGCGCGGAAAACATTTAAAAAAATTTTCTTCATAGTTTTTTTTCGAATCGTCTTTGGTAACTCATGGAAAAAACCCGATTTGAATATCTTGAAAATGTAAAAAGTTTCGAATAAATTTCTAAGCAGCTTTTGCATTTTTTATTAAAAGCTCTAAATGACATGGGGTATTCCACAAATACAAATATGTAATATAAAACAAAGTTTAATATCAAATGATAATACCCCCAAAATCATGGTCTGAACAGCAAAATGCGATGATAACAGGAAATAAAATATAATTTAATAAAGTGCGCTTCTACATAATGCAGATGTCATTTTTACTAAATCTCGTTTAATGGTACGAAACTAAATTTGGAAAAACGTCTTACCATTCAAAGCTTTCTTTCCAAATCAATACGATTCCAGATAATTTCTTGAACAAAATAAAACAAATGTTTTCCACGCAAGAGCAGTGTTAAAAGATTACTTTAAATACTCGTGTCTTGTGCAATTTCGAACGAATTTTTTTTTCGAATTTTTAAATAATATGTTTGTTATATATTTAAAGTTACTCAAAGAGTTTTGCTTAGTTTTATTGAATATTTCAGCAGTTATAGTGCAAAAACACAAGTAAAAAAGATTTCGTTCTTTTTATTAAAATGTCGATGTCTCCATGAATATTTAAACTAGATTAACGAAATTTTGTGCAGTTATTGCATATGATAGCCAACGTAATTGACATAAGTAGCAAGTTTATTGCTATATTGTTTAGCCTAAGGTGTTGTGTTCAAATACTTTCGTTTTCGTTCGTAATTTTTTGACAGTCACTTAAACTCTTAAAGCTTCAAACTTTATAGGTAAGTCCTGTGAATTTTGAGATATGTAGCATGACCTAAATACTTTTAAAGTTTTAAATTAATTATCTAAGTATTTCGTGAGAAATATGATTAAAATGAGTTACTATTAAAGTGTTTCCATTACTTTGTTAAACCCCTGTACATTCCGGGTTTTCCGAAATCGACTGACAATTTTAAAATCAATTTTAAGAGAATAGAAATTATTGCTTTCTGGGCCTGTTCCAGAAACAGGAATACTATTCTCAAAAAGGTTTCAGAATTAGGTATAAAATTTGTTCAATCGATCGCACTGCTGTCTAGAAAAACTGCAAAAGAATGTTCTTTTTACGTTTACCAAGCGATACAGTTTTAAGCAAAGCTTTTTTCTTAAAAGTGGTAGTGACTTATCGATAAAAGATCATAATAAATATTTTTCTTATAATGTATTATAAACTATGTTTAATTACGCACATCAATGTATAGGAACAAATGAATAACTACCACTTCCGAATTATTTATATGAACAGTGAGCAAAACATTTTTAATTCCCATATATTAAACAAAAAATTTAAGATTGAAACATACATTTTGTTACCACTAGAAAAAAATGACTCTAGCTATAACGGAAAAGATGAAATCTATGCTTTCCCTATAATTCAAACCGTTGTCCATTTCGAAAAGGTGTTTGTTAGTTATCAATATGTTGCAAGTGATACTTATTTTGCAAACACTATTTTCTGGTTTTCCTCAGTAAACAGAGCCATCTTTCAATGTGTTTGAGAGTAATTTTTAATTTGGATAAAAAAATATCTAGTTTTCGAAGCAGAGCGCCGCAAACTTACATAATTAATTTCTAATAATTTATTAATTATTATTCAATTTACTTATTATGATATAATTAATACTTAATATCGTTATTTAATATTTATATATATATTTATTAATATTATCATTATTTAATATAATTAATTTTTATGTAATTAATTTTTTAATTTGACGGCTATTTTAATCCTGGTGCATATTTAGCAATTCAAAAAAAAAAAAAAAGAAACACTAACTTTAAAAAGAAAATTTCAAATTTAGTTTTTTAATCTATGGAATTCCGATTCAGTAGTACTATCTATAAAAATCATACATTTCGAGTACATAAAAATATTAAATACTAAAACCATATGTAGGGAATTTTTATTAAAAATCTTAATGCAACAATACAATAAAACAGTAAACAATGTTTGCAATTCAAATAATTAACAGAAACTACTCTAAAAAACTAAGGCAAATAAAAAAATTCAGTCTCCTATTAAATTTTAAATTAATTTTAATAAATAAAACAATAGTTCCTTCCTTTGCAAATAATCCCTGTGTTCTTAAACTTCAAAGAAAGAGCATAAAGAGCAAAAATATAAGAAAATAAGTATTTTTTGAAACTGAGGAGAGCTTTTGAGAAATATTTAGAAAAAATACTTATGAATAAGTAGCGTTCTAAATTCAGCATATGTACTCAGCATAAAAAAAAGAGAAAATACTAATTAATTATTCCTTTTTATTAGATACAGGGCCATTTATAATGCCAAGTGTTCTTACAAAACAGTAGGAAGAAATAATTGAATCTCTCATCTCAAAATGTTGTAATTAATCTAAAGTTTTGCGTGCTCTCTCTAATTTCTCATATTGTCTTTTATTTCTACATTCGGTAATTAATCTTTCCTAATGGCTCTGCATTTAACATAGCCATGGAAATAAATGGGTCACAAACTTATACATAGCCATAATGTTTTCAGCAATTACATACTAAAAGTCTTGAACTAAATGGTAATAAGTATAAGTTAATGAAGTTACAGAGTAAAATTAGTTTTAATTTATATAATTTTCGGCATTCCGTGTGGTGTTAATTCTATAATAATCGTCTATAAGTAAAGCCATGCGCAACAATACATATTTTTATAAAATAATTTTTTTGTTACATATTATTTCCGTCTTCAAGTTCAGATGGGAAATATAATGGCTTAAAATAAAAAATTTCAAAAACGATGTTTAAAAAGGAAATTTTCAAGATTTTTTCATTATTTTGTATGAATTGTTATGTATAAGTTATTAGTAAATTCAAGTATCTGGAATTTTAAAATTCTTAAAATATATAATTATCATTGAGCTATTCTAGCAAAAATAATTAATATTTAGATATAACCAGTAAATTATATAAGTTATTGGACTGAAAGCCTCAAACTTAGAGGGACAAAATCATTAATAGAAATTAAAAATATGTTTTTGAGCAAATTGCAGTGCAGTTTATTAAAATGGTATCTTGTAATTTTTTTTCCATTTTTCTGTCTTTTGGTATAGATGATTCGATTACAGATAAGATAATAAAATATAAATCACTTTGCCTTCACGAAATTTAAATAAGAAAATTTTTGGTAATTGAAATTTTAAACTTAAATTATTTTCTCGTATAATTTTTAACTTATTAAAATATCAAACAAACAAATAATTTTCGTGATCTAGAATTACTTAATTTGATATGGTATCTTTAGGAAAAATATTTAAATATTAAATTTATTTCAATAAATTTAAAAAAGCTTTATATGAATTAAATAAAGCAAATTTGAATAAATGTAATAAATTGAGATAAAAAGAAATTATAAAAATTTAAAGAAAAAAAGGAAATAGACAATAGAAAACTGTACTAATGCTTACTAAAGAAATCTTTTCAAAGAAATAAGAAGTTAACCATCTTTGAAAACTTTTTGAAATAAGTATATAATAAAACTTACTTTATTTATCAGTAGAAAATCTATTTAAAAAATGGAAAAATATTTAAAATATGTCAAGCAATTGCACAATCATGAGTTATGGTTTTTTAATATGAGATAAAATTCTATAACGAATAAAAAGCAACCCCCAAAAGAAAGATCAATACTCCATAGAATAAAACACACCAATTCCAATTTTCCTTATTAATAAAAGTTGCCAGTACTGTGAGAGTAATAAAAATTTCTTGCTGATACATTTATATAAGATCAAACCTAATAATCAATCTTAATCGAGAAATATAGTTTATAGTTTTAAATATAGTACGGCTATACTAGTCTCCTATCAATAGCTCTACGTCTTATCAATGTTCAAAACATTTTATCAATGTCTATTTTTTGAAAATTAACTATAACATGAAGACAAAAGATTGCTACAGAAAATGAATACATTGTATTCGAAAAGTATTTTTTATCCTACTGTAATGGTTCTTTTTTAACAGAGTATTATAAACATTTGTGTGACTGAAGATGCTATGAATCCTATGTAGCTAACTCTGCAGTGTAAATCTGTCAAATGAACTAAATACTATTAAAAGCAAAACTTTAAGCAATGCAAATGTATAAAGGAACAAAGTCATGAGATTCAGACGAAATATTTATTTTATAACAAAGAAATTAGTAAATCACTTCATTCTTTTTATTGCCGATAGCTAATAAGTCTTTGAAACGTCAGGAAAAGCAAAAGTTCTTTGAAAATGCTAAAAGCTTTCTAATCTATACATTTATATCATATCTAAGGTAATAATAAATCTCAACCACTAAATAAAGTCTAAGGCATTGCGATAGTACTAATCTCCAATCAATAGCTCTACGTCTTATCAATGTTCATTACATCTTATCAATGTCTATTTCCGGCAAAGTAACTATAGCATGAAGATAAGAGATTGCTTCAGAAAATGAATACATTGTATTTTGGAAGTATCTTATATCCCACTTTAATGATTTTTTTAACAGAAGATTATAGGAATTTATGTATCTGAAAATGCCCTTAATCCTATGTCACTAATTCGGCAGTGTAAATTTGTCAAATAAACTAAATACTAATAAAAGCAAAACTTTGAACAAACCAAATGTATAAAGGAACAAAGTCATGACATTCAGCCGAAATGTTTGTTTTATAACAAAGAAATGAATAAATCACTTCATTCTTTTCATTGCCGATAGTTACTAAATCTCTGAAAGGGACGAAAAAGCACTTAATCCAGACGTTTCTCTCCCATACAAAGCCCATAGGAGAAGGATAATGAATCCTAGTCACTGAATATACTGTTGAGCAATATATTACTAATCCCCCAGCAATGATTCTATGTCTTATCAATGCATGGGCCCACTTTCGCTATAGCAGTCGTAGCATACAGAGAAAAGATTGCTTCTGAACTGAATATATTGAGTTAGGAAAGATCTTTCACCCGCTTTCCCAATTCCGCACACGATCCCGAGGCGGAGATTCCGGAGTAAGGCAAGAAGAAAGGGGTGCGGAGAGAACCCCTTTTCCTCGTTTTCTTTTTCTGCTAAGCAAAGCAGAGGGGGGAAGCTTTCTTAAGCAAACACAGGCATGTTGGTTCTTGCAGGAAGAATAGATGATAGGAATCCTTTAGCCTGGATGTCTCGTCGATAGAAAAGGAGAAGCGATGGAGAAAAAAAAAGGGGGGACTAAATTCTTGGGAGCAATGATGTGGCAAACAGTTGGGACCCCAGGAATGTTAAAAATGTCGCACGTCTACCCTTTGAGTTTGTTAAATGCCACCAAAGACTTAGAACTGAGGGGCCATAGAATTCCTAAAAATGAGTTTGCCTATGACAGACAAAAAAAAATGAGGTTGCTATAAATGTACCATAAAATAAACATTTATTTACTTTGAAAAATTTCCAGATACTTGACAGTATTGAACTATGTAGGTCAAAGAAATATTTCACAAAACTATGTTTGCAGAAATTTACAATGCATATCTATACATGAATGCCAATTGTGCACAGTTCTGCTTTACATATTCAGTTGTGCACAAACTTAAAATGTATTTTTAAAATAAAAGTTTTTTTTTTGAGGTTTAAGATTTATTGTTCGCTATTATATTCTTTTTAGTTTTAGGATATCTTGAATAACACTCTGTGTTTGTACAATTAAAATTATTTTTGCCATGAAACAAACTACAATGCATTTAAAAAATGTTTAAAAAAATAAGTAAATTGCATAAAATTAATTGATTATACGAAAACACAGATTTGTTTCGATAAAATGTACTAATTATACTATTAATTCTGATATTTTTTTTAATTGAAAAAAAAAGAATTAAACAGACATGTATGAAATCATGGGAATTATAAATATGAATTTTTACACAAACTTAAGAAAAATAGCAAATAAAAGAACAGAAATATACTTTAAGTTACGAAAGGCGATAAAGAGTAATAACTAATAATTTATTAAGCAACCAGGATTTATATATGTAAGCATAGCTAAATGTATTATTTTATGCAAAATAGTACACAATGATTCACACTAATTTATCATTCTAAAGCCAAGTTGAACTAAGATTGAATGTAAGGTCTTAACTGCAAATAGAAAGCCGACTAAATATCGAAAAATTAACTTAATGTTACAATAAAAAAAAGAGGAAAAATTATAATTAATATATTCCAGTTGATACTATAAATTGTTATCTTGCACACTTCTGTTAAATAAACTATGATATAATAATATTTCAGTTAAGCAAATTCAAATCAGACTATGATTTTTAAAACTAATTATGATATAAATGTCAAAAATGTATCTTTTATCTATTGAAGCCAATTTCAAAGCTAAATTTTGTATTTTATTACCAAATCTAGAAATTAATATAATTGCTTAGTCTAAAAATTAATGGAAGATTGTTAATGATAAATAAGACAAACTTTTCCAAAAGTAAATAAATTCAAAATTTTGTATAATTTCATTTAAAAATTAAGTATAATACACTTAGAAGTATAGTTCATGAAACCCGCTTGATTAAAATGCTTGGATAGGTAGAACATTGAAAAGTATCTCTTCATTTAAAATCAAATAACTAATTCTTACATGAAATTAAATCAAACATAGCATGCTTTATTGCGTAATTTATGACCTATAGTTTACGAACTTTTTCCCAACGCAGGAAGAAAAATAACTAGAAATCAATATCGGAACTAGAGTAATTAATTACTGTCACCTAGTTAGAAAATTAAAACCTACTTTAATAGTTATTCATTATTTTACTCATCTACGTTAGAACAATTTGTCAGAGATATTTTTTTGGGTTTGGATGTTTTTTTTCTAAACTGAAATGACTGCCGGCGGATATATATTCCAGCTGCCCAGGAAGTAATGAAACGCATCCGTATAGTTAATGGTGGTATTAAGCTGAAGAAAAGAGTAATAAAATATGTCATTAATCTCTTGAAAAAAGAAAATTGTCAATACGATATTAATAGTTTAATTTGTTGAACAGAGAGAAAGCATTTGATTTTAGCAAATCTTATATTTTCTTATCACAAACAATTTTTATATAAAAAACCAAAAGAAATCATTAAACATCCAATGAAAGGAATTCCAATTAAAATTTTTGTTAGTAAAAATTAGATCATGATTCCACTTACACTGCTGAAATATTTAATATCCTAAATGTGGAATATATCTTTGTATACGCTCTCAGTAATAGTTTTGTCAATATGATATTGATAGTTTAATTTGCCGAATGGCGAGAAAATATTTGATTCTAGCAATCCTATGTTTTTTTATCCCAAAAATTTTTTTTATAAAAAAGCAAAAACAAAAGAAAAGATAAAGCATCCAATCAAAGGAATTCTAATTACAATTGTTGATAGTAAAAATTAGATCATGATTCCACTTACACTGCTGAAATATTTAATATCCTAAAAGTGGAATATATGTTCGGAGCAATATTTTTGTCAATAAGATATTAATAGTTTAGTTTGTTGAAAGGAGAGAAAATATTTGATTTTAGCAAATCCTATGTTTTCTTATCCCAGACAATTTTTTTTTTATAATGAAACAAAAGAACTCAATAAACATAAAATCAAAGCAATTCTAATTTTAATTTTTGCTTAGGAAACTGAGATATATAGCTTATATTTTGCTTAGGTTCCGGTATATATATATATATATATATATATATATATATATATATATATATATATATATATATATATATATATATATATATATATATATATATATATATATATATATATATATATTATATATATATATATATATATATTAATATATATATATATATATATATATATATATATATATATATTAATATATATATATATATATATATATATATATATTAATATATATATATATATATATATATATATATATATATATATATTAATATATATATATATATATATATATATATATATATATATATATATATATATATATATATATATATATATATATATATATATATATATATATATATATATATATATATATATATATATATATATATACTCGCAGCAATATTTTTCATGTATATTTGTATAGTTTTGAAAATAAGACAGTGATCGAGCTGTGGTTAAGACACTGAGATTGCCCCCCTCATGCAGTTTATCAATTGCCGACCCTTATCCGATAACTGGTAATTGCTGGTAATATACTGGTAAATGCTTGAAAACTTGATGGTATTGTTAGAAATATTGTGATTGCAAGAAATTTTTAAAATAAACGATAATTCTGATATGAATCCAAAATTTCTTCCTTGAAATGATTAATTTTCTGGCAAATTACAGTGTTGTGTTCTCATAAGAAAAGTTCTATCAGCCTCAACAAAATGTTTCAGAAGTGCACCGAAATTTTGCAGGTTCCACCGATAGCAATCTGCAACCTGTCTTGCAGAATTTCAAATGCAGGTAAAAGAGAAAGCGAAAGTTGTTGATTGCAAAGATTTAAACGATAACAATTTCTAAAATGTTTTCTTTATTAGTGAGGGAAAAAAATTGACGTCTCTTTTCTTTTATAGCTTTATTCATGATAAATCAAATAATTTTCGTTTGATCAAAACAATTTATTTGAAATCATTCTTGTTTCATTTAATCTGCTGCATTTAAAATATTTTTTGTAAAAGTTTTGTCTGAGTTCATTTTAACCATTTGCTAATCAATGGAAAAAGTACACTATCTTTCTCATTTATGTTCCTTGAAAAATGTTTGCAAATGTGAATTGATATTTTATATTGCTCCTCTTTATATTCATATTTTCTCACGCTGAATATCATTTAAATATCATTTTGTTCAAATTATTTAATTTTAGAAGCAATTCCTCATAAAAATATTAAATCACACTTTTTCTTTAATTTTTAAGAGTCTAATATCATTTGGCATATTATAATCATAACCTAAACTTAGCTTAAAAATCACGGGTTATATCCTTCAGATATTTTCACTTCTTGATTTGGAGACGTCAATTGAAAATCCTCCGGTGAAAGTTTTAATAGGTCTTCCAAAAGTATCTTGGAAAAGCAATATATTTCAACGCCAGTGGTTTTTGACATTCAGCCTTACTGTTAATGGGAATTTTATGTAACCCTCAATCATCCCTTCTCACATATTATGCTCTCCAGAAACCTTCAATTGGATTTAGGATGGATAGTAAAAATGTATACTTAATATATTACTTATCCAATAATAAATCTTATTATCGATAATAAAATATTTTGTTTCTAAAAAAATCCCTTTGCTAGTTTTATTTTATTTAATTTTAGATACAAAACTATTGTTCTGCCTGGCAATGAATTTTAGATACAAAACTATTGTTCTACCACTATATTACACTATAAGTATTGTACAATTGCAATGATAAACATATTATTAAAATAAAATGTTAAAGCGTTAAAGAATTTGTCGATTATGTTTATTTTCTTCTTTATGTACACAGTAAAAAAACCTGAATCTAATTAAGGTAAAAAGTCAGGTTCCAGTATTTTTACCGTAAAATCCATTTGTACCGGAACATTGCAAACAACAAAAATTCTGATACCGAAATTTGAGCAGTATTTTTTTACTATGTACATTTCGTACAATATTTCATCTTATTTGACTTCTTTTTCATTAATCTCCAGTAAAATTTTGCATGATCAATTACATTGAATACTTAATTAGGTTTCGCAAAATGAAAAAACCAATACGTAATTAGGAAATAGCTTATAATAGGGGGTCCTTCTTATATTTGTCGATTTTAAAACAAATAAATATACACCGAAGAGCCATTACATTATGACCACCCTGCTAATATCATGTAGGACCACCTTCATCCCTCAAAACTGCTAGCACCCACCGTGGCATTGATTCCACAAGGTGTTGATAGGTAGTCTGAGGTATCTGGTACCAAGCGCTCACCAACTGGTCCTGCAATTCCCTCACATTGCGAGGAGGTAGCGTGGCAGCACGAATTTGGTTTTCCAAGTAGTACCACAAATGCTCTATTGGATTAAGTTCAGGTGAATTTGGGGGCCAAGGCATGACTTGAAAGTCACTGGAATGTTCCTCGACGATTTGACCCTTATGACATAGGGCATTATCCTGTTAGTAAACCCCATCCCTCGCAGGAAAAACTGTTACCATGACTGGGTGAACCTGGTCTGCAACTATGTTTAAGTAGCTTACAGACGTCAGGGATTATTCTAAGAGGATTATGGGTCCTGATGTGCCCCATGAAAACATTGTTCCTGGGCGAGAAACCATGAAAACCTGGGCGAGTCCATTGTTATAGATGGAGAGTGGTCATAATGTTATGGCCCTTCGGTGTATATGAAAATAAATCCAGAACCAATCTCATAACGGTAAATAAAAATTACGGTAACCCTAATATGACATCCCTTAAAACAAAGATAGCAAAGAATAACATGATAATCAGAAACGGGTTTTGAGCAAAACGTGAATTATCCCCTAACTAAGGGCTCCGCGATTCTACAACTTAACCAGCAAGGGAATGAAATGAACAATAAATCGCTCAACATCATATTTTTATTATATATATATATTTGGAATAGTAATAAAAAATGCCGATAAATTCCATTTTACACAAACAATTCAGTGTATATATACTATATTATGAAACACTATGTCAGTGGAATAATAGTTTTGTTCATAACATTTGTTTTTTTACTATTTTTAAACTCACAGAATTCAATTCTCAAAAAGTGGAATATAATAGAATTACAAATAGGGCTTAGTTCCTAAAAAGTGCTAAAATAAAACTACGCATCAAGTTGAATTCTGTAACTAAAGTAATACAAAAAAACTACTGACGAAATAAAGTTAAAAATGAAAAGATACTATAAACCTACACCCAGAATAGAATTCCATATAAAGTAATGTAGTTGAAAAAAAGCGTAGTAATACTGAACACAGTATTTAATTCCAAACAAGGGGTTATAATATAACTATATATCAATTTAAATTTTTATTGAAGTAATGTAATTAAACTTTAGATTGAATTAAATTAAAGGGTATACTATAAAAATAGAGTTAGAATTTCGAAAACTACACACATATAAATAAATTTCAAAAGAAAAAATGTTAAACTATACATCGAAATAAATACAAAATGAAATGCTTTAATTAAATTAAGCACAAGATAAAATTCAATATACGGTAATACTTAAAAACTACATGTAGACTTTCAAAAAGAAGATACCATAAAATTATATAATTTAATTTTAAATAAAATAATTAAATAAAAATGCACACTGAATTAAATTCAAAGTGCGATTCTATAAGACTGCTTATAAAGATTTCCAATGAAAAGATTCCATAAAATTTTGGAAACAATTACATTTTAAAATGAAACATGCAAAAATACTTCCAAATATTATAATAACATTAAACAAAGTTTTTTTTATACTACAACAGATACTCCCACATTTTCATCTCTCTTCTCTGAGTATTTAGTTGTGAATTTAAAGTTTTGCTCACAATTTTATTCTACATTGTTACACGCCAAATTGACTACTACACGCCAAATTGATGTGATGAAACGCTATTCATAACTCTTGGATTTAGTGTTACCATACAGCAGTGTGTCCTAAACTTATGACTTTTGTGTACCCTTTCTAAATTTTTTGTAAAGCTGAGTACCACTAATAAGAATATGAATGAATTTTTTACAATAAAAAATTGCTTAAAAGTTAAAAATTACAACTGGCTGTTGACACCACTAATTATTAACTGTAAACTCTGTAAAAAATAACCAATAGAAAAATACGTAATCGCAAATTTTCACGGCTAGCTTTGTTCTTAAATAAAGAATTTTGAAATTTTCATTTGTTGCAAGATATTTCACATAAGAACGCATACCCCTGCTGAACTGTTCCCGTACCCCTGGGGTACGCGTACCACACTTTGGGAAACACTGCCATACACCAATGTTCTCTTACACTGCTTGATGTAAAGTGCCTACCACCATTTTCGTTAATCAGAAGCACTGGTATTTATAATCATTTCAAGATAAGATTCACCTAAGAATCAGTAAAGTTATTTTCAAGATGTATAAAGTAGGAATCATAGCAAAATAATAACGAATTTAACATGTATATATACTAATTCTTAAAATAAAATTAGTATGCAAATCACACATCCGCATAGAACGGAGACATTATTAAGAAGAGTTTGAACTAAGCTTAACAGAACGGAAGTGGATAGAAATTATACAGTATAAAATCATTTAATGCAGTTCTCAGTTATTTAAAAATCAAAGTATATAAGTATCTTTATTACACAACTAAAAAAATACTTACATATTTTAGCAGAAATATTTTGTTTCTGTTGTAGCCGTATTAATAAATAATACAAAATCCATATTTTTTATTTTTTTCAAAATTTTGAATTGAATACAGTTTAGAATAACTTATATCAACATAATAATAATGCTGCACATGAGCAAAAATAAATGCAAAACGAAACCTAGGACATCAATTCATATAAAAATGCAATGCTGATTTATCAATATAAAGTTACAAAACTAAACTAATCATGAAATTCAGCCATTTGTTTGATAAATGAGGGGAAAAAACCCGAATCATAATAATAATCAATTCCATAAATTCACATATTTATCTGATCCCACAACTTCTACCAAACAGCGAAAATGCATTCAAAACACGGGAAAAGCTAAACCCATTTACTTTTTTTTTTCTTCCTCTTTTCTGCCAGTTTTATGCTGAAAGAGAACTTCGAAAGTTTCAGACATTTTATGTGTTTTCTATAAAGGACAACATATAATCAATATCAAATGTGTTGTGTTAGAATAAACAAGAAACGGTAACAAATTGATTTTCCAATATCTGTGTGACCAGACTTTGTCGAACTTTGGATGAATCCGAACATTCATAAATTTCATGGCATCATTACAATCACAAGTTATTGAATGGACTGTTATTGTAGCCGCAGTATACAATATAAAATTGGAATGCTATTTTTTATTATTTATCTCGACAAAAGATCGGTTTCTATGCTTTGAAAAATTTAAAACTAGCTCCAGAATTTAGCGAACGGATTTTACTACCAGTTCTGATATTATTTTGAATAATTTAAACTTTTCTTTCAAAATACCTATGAAACAAATAATTTAAAGGTAGGAATAAATTAGTTTCACGTTTTTCTTCTTTTCTACTCTATTTAAATGAAATAATAATCTCCTTATTTGAAAATCAATTAAAACATGTTGTATACATGTTATTAGTAAACAAGTCACATGTCAATTAATAGTTTCTCAAATTCTTTTTTAAATATATTTATACAAAATAAAATTATAGTTAATAGGTCCAGTAACTTGCATAAATTAATTTTTTGTGCGTAAGCAATACAACAGCGAAGAAATAATTCTTCCCAAACCTAGCAACTAAATAATTTAGTTCTTTCTTCTTCTGCGCTTCCTTATTAAATGGAAATAATGATTTTGTAACCAAAAATCAAAGTAACCAAATCAATTTTAAAAAAAACTCTTTATATGTACAAACAGAATGCAAACAAATTATATTTTCAAAAACACAATGATTAAAAGTTTAAATTTTTTTACTTTTGTGCCTTATTGAAATGAAAAAAAAATTCTTAAACGGTTCAAGTTTTTGCATAAATTATTGCTCTGTTCGCTTGCAATAGAATAAAGAAATAATTTCTCATAAGCACAAATAAAAGTTTTTTATTCTTTGCTTATATATTTAAATTAGTTAAATGAAATTTAAGTTATCAGAAACGTATATCAAAATAAAGTGAATAATTAAAAAATCAAATTAATGCAAAGAAATTATTACAATAAACACTTAAATTAATAACTGAAATAAAAATATTCTTAACCAATTTAATTACTTGTATACTATTTTACGCATTGAATAGATGCGCAAACAAATAATATCTTAAACAAGTCACAACTAGTTTAATAGAGTAGAAAACAATGCTATAAAACACAAATAATATAGTTAAGACAATAAAGTGATAATGGAATACGCAAACAACAATATAGACAATGATATATATGGACAACAATAAAAAAATAATACAATATCTCTTAATTCTGCGACCTGTATTTCACTCCATTCTATCTCTTAACACTAATGAGAGCACTTTTCATAGAACCAAAACTATTGTCTTACATCTTTAACTATATTACTTGTATTTCACTATATTTTAGCACATTTTATTATACGCTTCATAATCACACATCAACTTTTTTAGGGATAGCAATTCATAGTTTTATGTAGTTGTTCATGTTTCTGTACCAAAACATAATAAAGGTCTCTTTTGCGATCTCTTTTACGTTTCAAGACGAACAAAAGCATCAAATGAAATATTATTATTTTTCCTTTCATTTAATTGAAATGAATATGAAGTTTTCTTTACTTTCGCAATTAGAAATAGTTTATTTGTTTAAGAGAAAGTATCAACAAGTTAACTAAACTATATCACTTTACGAAGTAACAGAAATTAAAGATATGTTACCTAAATTCTAGATACATTTTGCGTTTTGAGTTTTAATTAAAAACAAAAGAAAGCATCTATATTTACAGAAGAAGTAAAAGTTACTGGAATTTTCAAAAAAATATACTTCTAATGATACAGAAAAACTACCGATGGAAAATGACATTAGTTCCTGAGCGCAAATTATAAACCAAAAAAAATTTTCAATTATTTTAGCATTAAAAAATACATGAATCAAATTTTAAGTAATTAGTAACTTTAGACCATATCAAATAGTAGCAATTTTTTTATGAAAAAGGATATTAACGATGGTGTTTTTTTAAAGTATTAATAACACTTTTGATCTTCGGGTTTAATTAATTTTATTTAATAATTAAAGTGGAATGAAAAAAAATCTATAAATGATTATTAGTAATATAATAACGAAAGAATATTTATTAGAAACATGATAACATTTAATGCATGCAATGGGTGATCTTATAATTACACACAATTATATCATTTTTTAAGTGTTACTACGCATATTTAATTCCATCGTTGAGATATTTTCTGGTTCTGTAGTGATCCCTTTAGATTGGTGGGTATCTTTACCCACTTTGACCTTGAGTGACATATATGTCACGGGAATAGAGAGAATTCTATACGAAGTAGTCAGATTTGAAAAAGAATTGTTTTCTCCACAAGCAAATGTTTTTTTATTCTTTTCAAAAATCAACTAATAACTAACAGAAGAAAATAAAAAAAAATTAGCACTTTTTTGGTGGAAGCATCTTTTGCATCACAGCATATAAAATAATTCAGGTTTTAATGAGTTAACATACTCATGATACATTACTTGATAAATAGTACCTTTAGTAGAGGGCACTTTAGTAATTTTTTTACTCCTGAATCTAAGACTACACTGTAAAGCTGTGATGATGTAATATCTCTCGGAATGTAATGTTGAATTAATTCAACAACCGAAAAAATTGCACGAAGGAGCACTTTGCTTGAGTTATCACTTTCACATACAATTTAAAGGGTGTAATTTAAATCTAAGCACCCTAAATGGAAAAAGCGAATGGCAATTGCTTACAATTTAGTTCAATTCAGTTAACTTGACTTTGTCGTTATACCCTCTGCGCTGCCATACGCATACAGAAAGCACTATTCACCATCAAAATATTTATGTATATTTTTTGTTTCACAATAACGATAATTATATTTTATTTTTTAAATCTCTATGGATTCCATTAATTAGTTTTACAACGTACGAGGGTTGCTATTCATATTTCTGGCCTAATAATGAAAAAACAAATCTGTAGGATCGAAATTGGTTTTATTGTTTTTCAAAATATTCTCCATGATGATCAATACACTTTTGCATGCGTTTGAACCAATTTTCAATGCACTTTTTCCAGTCCGATTGAGGTAACTCCAAAACATGCGTTTTGAATACATCAACCGCTTCATCGGGGGTCGAAAATCGTTGTCCACGTAATTTATTTTTGATGTGTGGGAATAAGAAGAAGTCATTGGGTACCAAATCAGGGCTGTACGGCGGATGACCCATCAGTTCGATCTTTCGCTCCGTCAGAAATGCCTTTGTTTGAGTCGATGTGAGAGAGCTCGCATTGTCATGATGAAGAATGATTCGCCTGTTCTTCTGCTTTTTTCGAATTTCTCCGATGACTTCTGGCAAACAAATGGTCGTGTACCATTCAGAATTGACCGTCTTGCGTTGCTCTAACGCCACTGTTGCCACACGACCGTTAATGCCGAAGAAACAGGCATGTGTTTCGTCCTCGATGTTCGATGTGTTTCGTCCTCGAACAACTTTTGTTGGTTTTGAATCGTCTTGGAAGACGCATACAGTTGATTGCTGTTTTATTTCCGGCTCATATGCATAGATCCATGATTCGTCACCTGTGTAGATGTTGTACACAGCCTTTGATGTACCTTGAACGTATTTTTCCAACATTTCCTTGCACCAATCGACACGAGCCTTTTTTTTAGCGTTTGTCAGATTATGCGGGATCCAACGCGAACAAATTTTTTTTACGCTCAAATGTTCATGCAATATTTTATTGATGCTAGTCATACTAATGTCCAAAGACGCCTCTATCTCACTGTGTGTCACATGACGATCTTGCTTTATCAGTTGTTGCACAGCATCGATCTTTTCTGGCACAACAACGGATTTCGGATGACCTGCACGGGATTCGTCATGGATCGAACATCGACCACGATTAAATTCGTTATACCAATTTTTACAGTGCTGTAGGATGGCGCTTTATCGCTGAATAAGGAATTAAGTTTATCGAAGCACTCTTGTCTTGACAATCCACGTCGAAAGTTATGAAAAATAATGGCATGAAAATGTTCACGATTCAATTCCATTTTTTGAAAGAGAAGAACTTTTCAATTTACTGTCAACAACACAAATGAAGCTATAATGGTAAATCGTCTGATGAATTTATGTTTAAAAATATCAAACTTTCGATTAAAATCGTCTGCGGTCGCCTAGCAACACTTACTGTTGCCAAGGCCAGAAATATAAATAGCAACCCTCGTATAATTTTGATTTGCATCGGTATTGTTAGGCCTAGTTTAAATTCGTCGTCATATTCTGCTCATGCTACGCATGCGCTTTTCGTAACAAATATTTTTTTGAAAATTAGTGTACATATGCATCTTACTTAAAAAATCTTAATTTATTTTGTATCGTAAAATAACTTTGCTGGCTATTATGTGTATCTCATTTTATAATTACTATAACATTTTATTGTTACTGAACAGGAAAAATAATGACAGCTATTTTAAACAAACCAAGTAGTGTAAAAAATCATTTTCCAGGTGTAGTAAAACACCAAGAACCAAGAACTGTGCTTGGTATTTCACTACACCAAATTGGTCCTAGAAGTGGCGTGCATATTGAGACACCTAATGGTACGATTGATTTTGGGATAAGAAATTCGGACGCTTGCACTGTCTTTCGGTCTGGCCTTGTAGAAATCTATAAAGGACTATATATTGTCCACTGAACTTGCTTTCAAGGACATTTACTTTTTATCGGGCAGTCGTGCTTCTATACAGCACCTCTTTCAATGGACGACTGAAAGGGATATGCAAAGCCAGAATATTTTAGATCTTTCGGTTTGGATTTCTGATAGGCACTCTATATACTTTCAATGGGCACCTCCCCCCCCCATGTTGGTTTGATCGATAATGGAATTGCCAATAGTCTGGCCAAGAGTGCCTATACTAACATCCTGCATGCCAATGTCAACTTAAATTTCATAGAAATCTCCTCAAACAAAAGGATGGAACTAAGCGCAATTTGGAGAATTCCACCTGATAATCCATGATACTTTGGAAAAAGACCTCGATGGTGTCATCAGCTCAATATTTTCAGGAATGGGAAGTTGGCTCCCTCACGCTTCTTGAGTGGCCACATTAAATGACCTACCTTTCAAGAGGAAGGGGGACTTTTCTGGAGTACCATAGGAACAAGGCTGATCAGGCCTCCCTCAACCAAATTCTCAAATGCTTAAGGTTAGACAGTTCCGGAGATTTTAAAAGAACTGTATTTGTTTTTAGACCTTTTAGAGATTTTTGGTTTTATGGAGTTAGTGTAGCTAAACCATACCATTTGCAATTAGGAGCAACAACAACAGCTTTGGTATAAAGTTGTCCTGTTCTTCGGTATCAAGATACACTAAATTTTTCCCCAATGTCCGAGAAAAAAGTTATTTTATCTTACTAAAATTGATTTATCATCATTTTGTTTTGATTCTTTGATGAAAACTGAAATCTATAGTTTTAAGTTAATATCTTAATTATATTAAAATACTTATCAGTAACAGAATTTTCCTTCTTAGAACTCAACTGAGTGTGAAAGAGAATCTTTGAACAAAGAACTTATGTTGTCTTTGAACATCAAGAAAAGTAAAGTAAATGCGTTTCTGAATCTGTTTAAACAAAATTTTAAAATGAGACTCATTTCGACAATGAATTCTTACAAAAATGTAATTAGTTTAAACAACTATTTCCTTAAATACTTTATAAATTTTTTTTTTTTTTAAATTTTTTTTTTTTGGAAAAAATAGATCCGCATACTGCAGGTTTTAAAATAGTCTGGCGAAAGAAAAACAAAATAAATAAATTAGCAAAAACTTCACGGCAAATACATTTTTCAGAATTTTTCAAAAATATTTAATTTATTTTCTTTTAAATCGTCATTCAAAGACACGATGACTTAAGCTTATGTAAAATTTAATAGAAGACATCAAAGTCATAGAAAAAATATATCATAAATGCAGTTTAAAAGGTCATGCAAGAGCTTAAGATAGAATTATACCTTTTTTAAATATGATAAGTGTAACATGAGTAAGGGGTTTCCCCACTCCTCCCTCTCCATTATCATGATAACGAGAACTCTTAATTGTTATCCGCTCGAGTACATTCCGACTTCAAATTTAGAAGAATTACCATGGGAAGAAAGTAAGATTCGTCGAAATGGTGTGAGGAGAGAAAAATTGTGAAGGATGAGGAAACTACGTAACTTTGAGACAGCTATACTACTGACAACGAAACTACTTACAAGGACATGCAACATGCATGTGCAGAAAAAGGCTTGCATATGGACTGTGGGGGGACGCCTTTCAAACAAAAACTTATAAAATTTTGAAAGCTTTTTTTTTAAAAAAAAATTCATTCAAAGCATTTTCAGTTTCCTGAAAAAGCAATTAGCTCAGGAAAATAAAGCAATACGCATGCATTTTCAATGCACTGCCAAATTTACTAGACAAATTTCAACTCTAAAAATTAAGAATTTTTCAAAAAAAGTGATTCTTCACCCCTCGAAGAATACAATTTGATACACACGCTTAGATAATAAATGATGCATCCCCGGAAATGTCACCGAATACATCCTTATTATGAGCATATATTATTCAAAATAAGGATGCGTACAGATACTTTTATTTAGCATAAAATATAATATTTTCGTGTAAGTTTTATGCTTTCAGATGAACATTGTCTATATATGTATTCAAACGGGCTCGGAAATAGTTGATTTATCGTAATTAATCCCCTCCTTCGCTCCTGTGAAAATGACGGGATGAGGTTTCGTCCTCTATTTCTCGCTCCCGTGATATTTCCGGGCAGGAGTGTTCAGTAGTAACGCGCAATAGGAATAAAACTAATTCATTTCTTTTGTCCGGAAAACATTTTATTTCTCATTTTACACACCAAATGGCAGTACACAGTTAGTTTATTTCAAATTAGATGTTAGCACTAACCAATTTTCAGGGATAAAAAAATAGGCTCTTTTATGACCGTTTTCTTGAAAATAAACCGATCGTTAAAGGGTTAAATTATTTTACGTGATTGTCAAGATAGTCATCAAATCATTAAATTAAAATAAAACAGTGAATATTGAACTTATTTCAGTGCAATTTTAGACAGTATATATACAAGATAACGTAAATGATAAATCTCTCTATTCTAAAAAAAAGTTTTTGCAGTTAATTTTGTCCCCTGAAAAACTTTTTAACTACGTGATGAAAATCTAAGATTAAGGAATCAATTCATTCAGAATCTTTCAGGGAAGACATTTAGGGCATTCAAATCTTTTACATAATTTTAAATTTTTATTTATTTTAGTTTTAAAGCACGATTTTGCAGTTAATAATGAAGAATAACCGCCGTTCACAACAGCCAATCACATGTCTGAAAACGGCAAGCTTAAAAAAGCGATTTACAAGTCTGAATTTTCTTTTTCAGAGATGCAACCAATCACAAAATAGTTAGAATTTCATTCTTCAGTTTTACAACATCTCAACTTATTTCGTATTGATATATTGATTAATCTGATTATTTGTTTTCTAAAACGTTAATTCGTAAGTTTAATCTGGTTTTAAATCTTAATTCGATTTGTTTATTTACAAGTAATGCCTAAAAAGAAAAGACCTAACATTACTAAAAAGTCGCAACTCAATGCGAAAGCGGGAAAAACGTAAACTTCATAGTATAGAAGAAAATAATGCTCTATAAAGAAAATGCTATTGGTGCATTGTTTATTTTAATTCCGCAAAATTAATGTTTTCATTTATAGTTATTTTGCTGAATATTATTAAAATATTTTTTTAAAAATTACCCTGTTCTTAACAATATTGCTTATTGAAAAATATTATAGTGTTTGCATATATATATATATATATATATATATATATATATATATATATATATATATACATATATATATATATATATATATATATATATATATATATATATATATATATATATATATATATATATATATATATATATATATATATATATATATATATATATATATATATATATATATATATACATATATATATATATATATATATATATATATATATATATATATATATATATACATATATATATATATATATATTGAATTAAATGTGTTAAAAATATATTCATTTCTTTGGGACAAAGTCTGTATTATTGTGATTATCATTTTTTTTAAACAAGTTTCATATTAAGATTATATCTGCACATTGATGTTAATTTCTGACAATTTTGGCTCATTTAGAGAACAAATAGGACATAGAAGGAACTGTAGTCAACGAAAAAAAGTGACATTGATATTGACACACTGCTTATTCTGCATTTACAAAAATTAATTCTTTTCGATGATAACAGTTAATATTCAGTTTAATATTGAAATATATGAAATCAAAGCATTCTTGGTTTTGCGAAGCAAACCAAGCAAGAATTGCGAAGCAATTCTCCGGGGGTTGGCAAGCGTCAGCGAGCAGGGGGCAGGAGCCCTCTAGTTAGATAAATAAAAGTACTTGTTCAAAACTACACGAAGAAATATAACAAACACAAAATAGGAAAGAATTAGCAGTGAATTATAAGGTTTTCTGGTATGGTTTCCTATGCAATTCTTAATTACTAAGATAATCCCTACATTCTGTGATGAATGTATCAGTGGTGAACCTGTAGTATGCTAAGCAAATAATTAGAATTTTAAATTTTGTTTACTATCCAAATTATATAAATGCTGCATTTTAAAAACATGTAAAATATGACATTTTTATTGCATGTACTTATTATTATATAGATTTTTTGTGTGGAATATTTACCATCTTATAAGGCTTTCAAGAACATTATTGAATTGTAACAGTAGATTTCAGAATACCAACTAATGTTTGACTTCGAAGGGAGTTTTCTAAGACAGAAATAGACTAGTACGCTTTGAAAATTGAAAGTAATATAATGATTTTGGGTTCATTTGCATTACATTAACAACGGTTTAAAATATTTCTTTTCGAATTGTGAAGAAGTTCGGTAGTATTTAATGATGCTCATTTTTCTTGGGAACTGGCAATGTACTTAATGGAAACTTACTTTATGTATTTTTATTTAAATGCAGATCCTTCTTAGAGATTGTATCATAAAAACATTTATATTTTCGAAAATTACTGAAAGGGTATTGTTTTGCTTTTGGCAAATTTCCAATGTCGTTAACTGCTATGAAGCGCAAACAACAAACATGCAGTTCGGCATTTCTTTTGTGCATACAAAAAAGTTTCAAAAATGCTTTAGTGGTAATAGCCATTTTAAATAATAAAAAGTTTATAGCAAGTATAATATATTTGATATTTCCTCACTTTCTAATCGAATATTTAGAATTTTTAACTCCAAACAAATTGTTGTTATGCTTTGATACTGCAATATGCAGAAAACATGTGGCAATAAAACTCAACAAAAGCCATTTAACATGCTTTAAAGCTACATAATACCATTTAAAAGGTTTTAATTGCCATTTATTTTGTGTTATATATACTAAGTCAATTTTCAATTCACTGTTGTATTTCCTAAGAAACGTAAAAAAATTTAGAATTTCTCGACCATAACGTTAACAGAGTCTACATGATATTGGCAATAAAGTAACAAAAATATAAACATTCTCCGACTTTATGCCGGGATTATTATTGAAATTGGGCTAACGATGAACTACGTCATAGGTCTTGTTATTCCCAACAAATTTACTCAAAAAATGGCAGTATCACCGAGCCTTACCCTCTAAGAAACAAAACTCTCTCTTTTGTCGATTCAACAATACTTAAGCTGTATTTCGTTAATTTTGCGAATCATTTCGCCCCGAAATCGAGTGATTTGGCACGAATCTTGAACTTTTAAATATATGACAAAAATTTTTCTTCAACTCGAAACATCGTAGTGCATTGTAGTAAATTGCTAATTAGAATGACAAAACTAGACGATTGAAAATAAAGTGAGGAAATAAGCCGAAAGGCATGTTTGCGGGCAGGAAGTTATCCTCGTTCCAGGAGGATTCAGGGTTTGAATCTCGCTTTGGGCATGGGTGTGATTTATCTTTCTGTTCTGTGCGTTCTTCTTGTGCTGTTTGAGTGACATTGATCCACTTTTATGGTGCCCACGATAAAGCGATCATTAGAAAAGTTGGTTACTACGATTTATTTATGTCCTGAAGTGACGATAGCTAATTTGTAACTTAGACGAAATGTTTGCTCGAAGCATATACCAGGAAACAGTTTCATCAAAACTGAAGAAAGTTTCTCGATATTTGAATATAAATTTTTTGCAATGTACTTGTTGCTATAGCAACAAGTAAACTTTAAAAAAAGTTTTATTAGGAGAGAAATTTTATTTCCAGCAAAAAACTTGAAGTGAGAGCAGTGCGGTGTTATTTCATCAGGTGATACCATACAGCCTTATGCGGTGTTATTTCATCAGGTGAGACTACACAGCCTTATATGGTGCTATTTCATGCTGTGTTATTTCATCAGGTGAGGCTACACAGCTTTACGTGGTTTTATTTCATGCGGTGTTATTTCATCAGGTGATACAATACAGCCTTATTATTCTTACGCGTCTTAAACTGGTTTACACTTGTTTGCGTTCGTATATCAATTGGCTAACAATATTATGCAATACGTTAAAAATAAATACAAATAAGAAGTATATAAAAATCTTTTGAATTAAAACCCAGTGCATGTCTGTTTAACTATAAAAGTATTGCATATAAACTCGTGCAAAACATGAAATTATTAAAGCACTACAGTGAGTCCAATAATTTGGTGTAATTATTATAATATACTAATATAATACCTGATGTAATAAATATTCTACATTTATGTAATATGTCGTCAAATTTATCCAATCGTTGATTTTATATTATATATCGTCTAATTTAACCAATTGAAACAGGAAAGTAAGCGAGTGCAAACCGGTTTCAGTCGCGTATAAACAATATGACTGTATAGTATCCCCTGCTAATTCAGATTTTACATAGAATATTATAGCGAGTCTAATAATTTGGCCATAGTTTTTTTTAAAAAAATTTTAACATTTAACAATATGATCCTTCATCCGAATAAAACTAGAAAAATAACAAAGCATGCTATACTTATTGAAAAATAAAATTAAATATATAGCTGGATTTGAAACTGAAAGCTGCATGTCTTCTTCGCCATTCCTTACATGCATCCAGCATAACCAAATATGCATATTAAATATCCAAAAATCTTTTGTTCGATATGGGTTCACATTTCCGAAGCTATAAAGAACAAAATCACTTTCCCTCATAATTGAAGACCTAGAATACGGAAGGAACATATAAATGCTACTTATTTGGCAACAGCCACAGAAGTATTCATAATATTCCATTTTTAATTGTTGCCTGACGCACATGGGGCATTTGGAGCGAAATGAATGTTTTCAATATCAAAGGATCACTCGGAAGAACTCATTGCAATACCTGCTGTTGGGGGAATTCCTTAAAAGCACCATCTTAAAAGCGAAATATCACTCTGAATGGAGTTTAACTTTGATTACCGCATTTCTCATTTGCTCTCAAACCTAATATTTTCCGACAGACTTCGAGCGCTTCGGAGGAACTATTTTCACCAGATTGGAAATGGTAACTTGAAAGATTGTGATTGTAACAAAGACTTTAAAAATGGATTGTTAAGTTGTAAGTGCGATGGAGACTGCGTGGAAAGATGGGATGAAGAGTTTCAGTTCCAGATCCTTCTCTCTTTGAGACCATATCTTTATTTGTTATCTAAAATAAATATTTCAAGCTTAGTGCCTTGTCAGTTCTGATTGTTATAAACCTTATCAAGTATTGTATTTAATAATTTATAAATGCTTATAATTTTGAATATTAATTAGATTTAATACCTATGCTTATCATATAATAAGGAAAAAAGTAAAAAGTAATTTTTACATACTGATACTTGATGCATATTGATTCATATTCTTATACTATTGTCATATTGTTATATTATAATCAAGTAAATGCCGTGGTACTTTATGGCTGGGGCCGAAAATCTATTTATGCCTTCAAATCTAAAATTTTGTAATTTTTTATCCAACCCAGATTTAAAATGAATGTTAGAAAAAACCCTTATTTATATATAAAAAAGAGAAAAATGCGTGGCTTTCTTTTAAGTAAATTGTGGGTCTTTGCTTTACCTGGAAATAAAAATCACTGAAATCTTTGATCACAGTGGACTGATAGTAAGACATGGTTTCTGCTAGATCACCGAAGTTAGCATTACTGTCTGCGGCCAGTGAGCAGATGGCCTGCAAAGAGACCGAAGGTGAGCGGTATCGGTCATTGTTAAACTGTTCTACCATTAACTGCTCAATTCAGCACTTGAAATTACTGGTAAGCAGGCAGGTCGATGGCTGCCCCGTTAAAGTCATCCCGTGAGCAGAGGAACAATATTGTGATGGTATGTCTTCGCGACATACTCAGAGAAATTTCCCTGACCGTTGCCAATAGTCTACCGTGCTCTAGTGAAACGTAAATAAAGTACTTATATTACCTTCTCATACTTCTTATATTACCTTCTTATATTACCTTATACATTTACCTTCTACACGGCTCCAAATCATGGCAAAGCCCCATTTTTCTTGGCTTTATGTAATCAGACATCATGAGTGTGATATTACATATATTCTTTCCTCCTTTTCCCTTGTTCACTCAGATACTTCCCAAAAACACAATTGGTCAAAAAATGGCAACCAATTTACAACACAAAAGAAGCATTTATTAATAATGATAAGCTATTAGAAAATTAATATAACCAAGACACCTAATGTGGTTATATTACACCTTATATAGATATATTATTAGACACCTTATATGGTTTGCTTCGCAAACCAAGCTCGCTTCACTCGCTACTAACTTAGTAATGACTAAAAAGATGTAATTTTTAAAAAAAAAGTTTTATGGATTTGAATGATTGTTTTGAATTCTTAGAATTTTGTGCATTTGTAATGTACCTAAGTCATTAAAATGAATTTGAATTCAAATAAATGACATGTAATTCGTTAAACCTATTAGAAATGCGCTATAGTATAAAATCTTAAGATAAAATTTCTAAAACTGATATCTCTTTAAAAAGGTTAAAATTTTGGCTATTGTTAAGTCTATTGAAAATTGAAATAAGTGAATTGCAATGGAAAAACCTGCATAAACAAAACATTGAATTTCGGAAGAAATCTCATTTGGTGAGAATGCTCTCTCTTGTCAAAAAATATAAAATAAACTGACCTCAAATAAAACTCCAAGGACTTCGAATCAAATAATTAAGGAAACTACTATCACGTTTAATATAAAAGGAAGATTTATTAACTAAACAATAAAATTACAGCATCGCAGTTCCAAAAAACAAATCTCGCACTCACTCAAAAAAGCAATTTACATTCTAATTAGTCACCATAGCAACCACAAAACTCTTCTCGTTACCATCTATAAACTGATATATAATAAATAAATTATTTAACAAAACATACGATGCGCATAAGCACATAATATTTTACACTCTGGTTATTTCAGTTTCCGTTTTTAGAAGCGCTATATGTTGAGCCACATAATCTAGATTTCGCATGTGACATTTTTAGCGGCAATCATTGGTTGATTTTCGAGCGTTGCCATTCGGGGAGTTGTAATGAGGCTTTTTTTTATCGCCGTGTATGAGAAATATATAGAGAGATTGTTAAAACCAGTGTAAATTCCCCCTAAAAAACTTACAGTAATGGTACAATAAGGAAAAATTGTGGACAAAACTACCAGAATATGATCAATTATACCATGTTTCTAGTCCTATGTGATCACCAAAAAGCTTTGTAATGTTCTCGGATAGCCTTGGTGAAGATTTCGGGAAATGTGGAAATCTTTGGTAATCATGATACCTTACACTATGGCATGGAAAAGCATTTGTTCGATTAAATTAATTTTTTCAGTTTTATATTTTCTCTTACTTACTATGTGGTAATGAGAACTATAATTTTGAAAACCAGATTTTCCTTAAGATTGTTACCATATGAAAGAAAAAACTACCAATTATTTGAATACCGTATATTTTAATTTCTTTTACCAAAAAAATGTCATTATCATACAGTAAGGTAATTTACTAGAATTTATTTCTCTGTGTATAAATTAATCTTTACAAAATCATCATTTCGTTGTATGGTATTAGACTTTTAGTGGGAAATATAGTAAATTGTCGTAATTCGAGAGTTATGATTAAGTTTTCTTGGATTGAACTTGCAGAAATAATTTTTTTACACCTTTACTCTATGACTCGGTAATTGATTGTTTAACAATTTGTTTTTAGTATAAATGTATTTCTTTTTTGTCTATAAGAGTTCTTTGCTCTTTGAAATTTGAGAAAAGACTTATTCATTACTTTTTAAATTAGTTTACTCATTGATATGAAAGACTGGACTTCAGATTATATAATAGAAATAAGCATAATAATAACAACTCATGTGAGCCATTTCAGTTCTATTCTAAGAATATTGTCTCATATTTATGCCTATTCTTGTGTTACATATCCTAATATAATGTGTTAGAACAAATGAATTCCATTTTTCAAGCATTTATATTTTTAAACTATTTCACACACATATTTCACACATTAAAACCATTTCATGAAAGTAAAGACCAATAAGCCAAGTTTCTTTATTTCATAAGCAAATGTCTGATGTGAGATCCTTTTGCTACATGACAAGCATCTGATAGGAAATTAAGTTTCTTTTACACATTGTGAAGCTCATCGTCATTTAGGGCACAACAGCTAAGGGTGAGTCAAAGCCATTCGTTAAAGATTCTGTCGGGACAACTTCTTTGTGTAGTTACTTACCGTTAATGGTTTCGAATGCTCTGCACAAATATGCAATCTTTAAGATCTTGCTGTGTTTATGGCATTCACTTATCGTAAACTGTATCTCTAATGCAACCCCAAAAGATAGTACGTGACGGTAGGTTTGGAAATCTTTGTGGCCATTCGCTTATAAGAATAAATTAATTGGCTCCACCTGCAAACACTGTTAATGAGCCGCCAATGCCAGAAACACTGTAAAAACAAACAAAAACTCCCCTGCGTAGTTTTAGAACCATTGCCGGTGTGGTGCCTAAAAACATGTGGTGGAACTTGTTTTCAGAATAGATATTTTATATCAAAAGAGTCTAACAGAAGAAACTTGTAATTAAAAAGAACATGGTCTATTTTTCCTTTTTTCCGCGTGTCATTTAAGGTAATAAATGTAAAAATGTCGAAAATATGTTTGTACTATGTATGATTAAGAAAATATACCGTCTATTTTCAAAAATTCATTCATGCTAATCCTGTATTTAGTAAATCGATTTTCATATCTTACATTTTTCAAAAGTTTCTTAAAGTCTTATAAAAAATTTATTTTAAGTAGATGAACCAGCATGTAAACCTCATCGATATTCAGCACCGTTGAACGAAACTGTTTTTTTTAACGGAATTCTTCAGCATTCAATTTCATTTTATTTACTAGATTTCTCCTAACGAGTGACAAGTTACGTAACAGAATTTTATTTTTTTATTTTAAGTGCCTGCATTTTTAAGAAATTTCAATAAGTTATTTTTGACAAATCAGTCTTAGAATTCTTCTTTAAGAAAATATTTTTTTCTTCTTCTTTAAAAGAAGCTTCTAATCCCTAAAGTTTAAGAAATAAAGGCCAAAGACGAGACGTTTTGGAAGTATTTTTCTTTCATTTCTGTATTTTTGATGTTTTTCAAAGATACACTGGAAAAGTTGAAACGAGCCCTGAATTGCAACGGTTTATTCTCCTCCAATTTCTTTCTGTTATTATTTTTCTGAAAAATAAATGTTGTCAGTTTTTCTGCACATCTATTTCTTTCTTTTTTCCTACCATTTTCTTTTGTTTTTATTTTTTTTTCTCATTCTGATTTCTTTTTTCTTCCGTTTTTAAATCCCAGTTGTATCTAGGAATGTGTCTCATACTCAAGAAGAAAAAAAAGCAACAAAGTTTTTGTATCATCTTGAGATATATTTCTATCGCTGAATGATTTTTGTCGCTTTCAAATGTCTGATGCTACTCGAAAAAATTAAAAGTTATGCTATCCTTTATTTTTCTTTCAGTTATAATATAATTTTTCATTTAAATAAATCACAATATTTCTTCTATTAAGTTAGTATTAAATTCTAAGAGTAAAGTAAGATGATATCAATTTGACCCTAGAGAAATTTGGAATTATAATCATTCTCTTCCAAAAAAAGTTTGCATTTAAAAATTATATGCTTAAATTATTTTCTAGAAAGAAAATAAATCACAATATTTCTTCTATTAAGTTAGTATTAAATTCTAAGAGTAAAGTAAGATGATATCAATTTGACCCTAGAGAAATTTGGAATTATAATCATTCTCTTCCAAAAAAAGTTTGCATTTAAAAATTATATGCTTAAATTATTTTCTAGAAAGACTCTATAATCAAAGTATCTTTCCTATGTTTTACTTAGAAATTATTGAACAGTTTATTTTTTTTTGTTCTACTCAGAAGGCAACGTTTGCAAAATTTAATTAAATATTTTTTTTCCAAGAATAATTCATATTATTTTAAGAAATATCTTAGTTTTTCATATTTAAATTAGATGCTCCATGATACAAAATTTTCATATTACTCATATGACAAAGACCTATTCCTTTGACTATTGTCACAACACTTTTTTTCCTATATCACGATAAATTTATTTACCTACTTTCAGTTTCTTTCATTAACACAATATAGATAAGTTTTACATTTTTATTTCCCTTAAAATGGTACTAAAATCATATCCTAAATATTTTTCTAACTAGTTACCTATAGACTCAATACCTATAATTACTTGTGATTAGAACACAGAAAATTTTGCAGTTTAAAAAAAAGAGTAAAAAAAACAACACTTGTTTTAAAACTAATTTAGAAAATAAATTTGAAAACGCATTTTTTTTTAAATCAGCTGTCACAAAAATGATAATATTACATACTTAACATTGTGTAATTGTTTATAAGCCTATCAAAGCACTTTTTAGCCTACAAATATGCATACAATAGCATCCTGAAAAATATGAATGCATATTCAAAAAAAAATGTGAACTATATTTCAATTAACTTTTTTTAGTTTCTGTAAAAGTGTTTCTCCTGTATGATACCAAGTGTGAGGGTAAGAAACAATCGGTTGCGTTTTCTGCGAGATTGTATTGCTTACCCATCAAAATCGAATTTCTTTCTTGAATCGAATGACTTCGAATTTCCTCATTTTAACCCTATTCAACACACTATTATATAGTAACTACATATATAGTAACCTATAGGGGGCACATTGTGGGCACGCTAATAGGCCTATAATTATTTCCTCTGGCAGGGTACACTAGTAACCGGTAATATAAAACTTAAATATAAGACTTATGGACTTAATATAATATTTATAGACATATATAGAAAATCTTTATGAAGAAGATTTTTGTAGAATTATTTTAACTTAAAAAGTTTTTTCGTTCGTCTTATTTTATACAGATTCAAGTATTTTAAAGTTTATTAAATTTCATTTTTCTAAAAGAAAAATAAAGATTTTTTAACAGCTTCACGTTAAAGCTCTGCTTTGATTCGAGTTTAGGTTATTTAAAAAAGACACTTCAAAATCTGTTATAGATGTTACCGGCAAAGTATGAAACGTCGGCATTGTATAGAATGCCTAGGCATTGTATAGAATGCCGAATGTTTTAAGGCAAAGTATAAAATGTGAGAAGTATTACATACTTTCCCTAGGCATTGTATAAAATGCCTAGGCATTCTATAGAATGCCAAATGCTATTTAGGCAAAGTATGAAATAAACGTCCTGATGAGGTTATTATGTAAATGATGTGCATGTTACTGTGAATGACCGAAATCGGTGGTTGTTGACTTTCCCCGGTGAATGTTGACAATCACCTAGTCGCTTTGGTGAATGTCCGAAATATTTATTACATCCGATTTGATATTAATCTATTCGTGGATATAATTACATTTATTCGATGTTTTAATACTTACTGACGATAGATTAGAAGAAATATCAGTGTTTTGAGTATCGGGTAAATGTATTCCGGGCAATGGCACTTGACCTTAAAAAAACATCAGCGTAGGGTATAGCGGGCAAATGTATACCTGGCAATGCACTTGACCTTAAAAAACATCAGAGTAGGGTATATCGTTCAAATGTATACCGGGCAGTGGCACTTGACCTTAAAAAAAAACATCAGTGTTGGATATACCGTGCGTAAATATAATCTAACGTCAGTAAGTATTAAAATATTGAATAAATGCAATTAGATCAACGAATAAATTAATATCAAATCGAATGACGCTTTGAATTTGTCATTTCTGAATAACATTTTGACGAATCGGAGATGTATTTTATACTTTGCCGGTTTCTCATTCGGCATTCAATAGAATGCCTAGATAATGTGTGAAATATAAATCATTTCCTTCTTTGCCGGCTAATTTTAGGCATTCCATGCAATGCCTAGGCATTCCATACAATGCCGGATTTCATACTTTGCCGGTAACATAGATAACAAATCTTTAAATATAAATAATGTATAAAATGAGTGAACCATTTGAACGGAAATAGCCAATATATTTCACATCTACATTAGTTCGTTTGTAAAACAATGCATTCTAAATTTAATTTTTAAAAATTCTTATGTAAAAGTATTTGGTTTTGTCTATTCAGTAGGCTTTGTGCATGTTAATGTGCATGCCAAAATTTGAAGCTTTAGTAGTAATTGCTGCAAGGAGGAAAGACTTAAGCAGAAAAAAGTTGTAAATGTGATTCGTGCCCTAGATGCGAAACATAATATCGAAATTATTCTGAAATATAACAAATACTTAGTTTTCCAGTTTGTTTGTATTTCATTTTGTGTTTGGATAACCAGAAAGAAGAATAAACTCTGAAATCAATTACCATGACTGAAAAATGAATTCATAGAAAATGTTTTCTTTATAATGTCTTTTCCATTTGAGATTTTGTATTAGTTAAAATATTTCAAAAACCACTCGCTAAATCGTCAAAAAATCCGCCATGTCCCCATAACAAATTATAACTCTAAGGGTAATGAATTGGAGATAGATCATTTTCTAGTTCAGGTCAAAATCACGATCTGTGGATGAATGAATGCATGAATGAATGGGTCCGCCCTATAAACGGGTGGGATGTATGGGTGTGGCAGAAGTTGAATTCTTGGTCATAGATGTCGCAGCTGAAAAATAAGAACAATCGCATTCCTTGCCTTAATGACCTATGACAACAACGGTTAAAGTAACGTATATTTTGATTTTATTAACCAGAATTATAATTATTTTTTCTCTATCGTTATCGTGCGGCATGGCAATTTCGTTAGAATTTTTTTTCTGATCATGTATAACATTATAACTAGATAACACACAAATACTTTTTTGCAAAATTAATTATTAATTAAGTAAAATAAATGTTTAGTATTTTAGGTGTTATTCATTTATACTTTTCGCCGCTACGTTTTTTTTAAAACTGTAGCATAGGAAAACTAAAAATGCATAATTTATTCAGAAAACTGTACATGACTTGAAATAAAAAAAGAGTGCGTTTTATACTTCTAGTACTGTACAGACATTATTCAGTATAGAAACTTACATAATTTAAGTAATTTGTTTTTACGCAAATGAGCAAACAAACATAAATTTAAATAATTTGCTTCTAAGATAACGATCACAAACAAAACTAACAGCATTTATATTGTTAAAGAGTTTAAAAAAGTCGTTGTTTATATCTAATTATAAAATTAAAAGACATCTGTCCAAATAATATCTAAATTATATAGTCTATAATTAAATATATTCAAATAACGTTCATTAATCTAAAGGAATATACATAATTTATAAATACTTTTAACAGTAAAATAATTTCTGCTTAGAACACCTTTAGAAAAGTATATTTTATTTTGTTAGTTCATATTACATATTATGAAATAGTCGTAAAGCATGATTAATCGTTTACCGATATTTCTATAAACAACTTGACACCATCTTTATAGATTTGTTTTAAAAAAAAGTTATATCTGCATGAAGACGAAAATGTTTTTTTATACCGAAAGTTTACATATTTAAATAAATATTATTATAAAATGAACTATTTATAGAGGTTTATAAAAATGACTTTCTAAAAGCAAAACTTAAGATTGCGTGTAAAATGTATTAAAGAATCGATAATTTTGCTTACGAAATAAATTATCATACATTTCTATTCTTGTAAAAAATTGTTTTATGTAAAAGATTGAACATCCATAAATACAAATGGGTTCATTGATTACTGCCCACTTTCCTTTTCTAAGAAAGATTTTTCTTCTGTTGTCAGTTCGCAATAGAAACAATTCTTTCTCTTATTTTCAAATGGAAAATCTATTTTTTATTTCAGATGGGAAAAAGTCTTGCTCTGAAAGATGGTTTCTTTTAGCTTATATCTAACAAATTATTGCTTTGGATTGGACAAAATTTGGCAATATTTTTCTTTCTAGAAGCTTCAAATAATAACTTCTTTTTCATCATATGACGAATACAAAAATGTTTATAAGTCTGGGACACAAAATTTTTAAAAAATTACGAGTTTTTACATTTTAAGACGAACAATTACATTTTGATCAACGCTTTTTAATTTTAATTTACTTTTTTACTACAGAAAATAATAAAAACTTAATATTTTTTCTCCTTAGTTTAAGATGTTTAATTGATTCAGTTCACTAATTCCCTTTAGTTAAACTCGTAAGGTGACAGGAGAATAAGAATCATCCCAACGTTACCTATACGTGTCGTAAAAGGTGACTAAAATCGGTACTTGGGGGAGGGGAATCCAGGTGGCCTGATCCTGGGTATTGTATCGGGGGACTGGCCCACCAGGTGAGAAGCTGCCAACAGCACCATCCCGTCAAAAAAAACTTGCTACGAAATTTCAAGTTGAGTGATTAAGACCATTGGAAGACCATTACTAAAAATAGAGAGGTCTGGAGAAGAGCATTCCCCTTAACAGGATATCCTTGAGTAGACCAAGGCCCGCCTAGAGCTGTCATGCCACTGAAGAAGAAGAAGAATCAGTAATATTTCATTATACAGATTCGTATCCATAATCGAGCGAAGTATATGTTCTCTTAGAGATAAATGTTAAAACCTACACTATAAGGTGCAATTTAAATCTAAACACCTAAAGTGGAAAAAGCATAAACCAATCTCACGCGCATTCCCACCCTACTTAAATTATTTTCGCTTCCGATTTGGTCCCTTCGGCTCACTTTGTATACAGTGAGTAAATTATTTGGCATGAGTTTGTTGTTGTCTTCAATGATGCTTTACAATGGCTACTGAAACAAAAACTCGTCATTAATACATACATGCATGATTTTAATTATGTAAAGAGGAAAATTATTTTTAAATTTTAAATTGTCTATAAAAATACATTATTTTATATTATTTTTTTAATATTATATATTAAAAATTGAAATTATTTTATAATGTATATAAGGCTAGTTGAAATTAATCTCAATATTCTCTTTGTGCTGCGTGCCCATATGATTAGCATACCAATTTTATTTGAAAATTAGTGCATATATAGATATTAAATTCTTACTTCATAGTATATCGTAACTTTACAGTAACTTATTATAGATTATTAATAACTTATTTTTATTATTAATGGCTTGCTAATATTATTATTATTAATAGTAGTAGTAGTAGTAGCAGCAACCTACGTGCATCTTACCCTACTGTAATTATACATTTTTGTGTTACTGAATACGAAAAATTGTGGCAATTATTTCACAGCAAGATACATCTACGAACACTTGCCACTGATTTTGGTATTAAAATACACTAAAACTTTTTACAGTGAAGATAAATTACAAAAACGGATCAGATTGTAACGGGATTTTTTTCAAACTTCTCTTCAAAGGATCAACTATTATATGAAATAACGCTTTATAACAAATAATACTCTCTGTTTAAAAATGTTGCGACTTTTTAAGAGTTCATGACTGATAGGTTAGGATCAGTCTGCAAGCACATCTAATGAGTATTATTATTCCCCGGATGCCTCCTGACGGGGGCGGGACGGGGTTAAGGTTTGATCTAATGAGTTATAAAAATATTGCAAAAAAATGACACATATTAACGCAAAAGAGGGCGTTAATATGAAGAAAGCGTTTGAAATTAATTTTTATTTAAAATTCAAAATGTTAATATAACTCGTAAAAATGTGTGGAAATGGAAGAATGAATATATATATATATATATATATATATATATATATATATATATATATATATATATATATATATATATATATATATATATATATATGTATAAAATTATGGTAGATTTTTAATGGTTTTTATTAAAGTAGGAATATTTTCCCCAAATTTGAGGTTTTTAGAAAGCTTAGCATTTTTTTTAAATATTGAAACTATAAATCTGCTCCAAAATTCAGACACTTCTTCTTAAGACAGTTAATATATACATAAATTAACACTTTTCTTTTTTTAATGCTTTAAAGGCACTTAAATAGTGGCTTTTTCATTTTCTTTTATGAAAAATCTTCGAAAACTATTGTTATGTCACTCAACAATAATGAAAAAGTATCGAAATGCAAATAAAGTTCATGTTATTATTTTTAACGTTTGGAAAAATAGCACGGTTAGAGAAAAACTTCGCTCAGCTTGATAATAGACAGAGTTATCTTTCTATTTCTTAACAGTATTCTGGACAAATTTGATGCTGCTTTTGTAACTGTCGCAATCTATTGGTTATAAGCAATCAGAATTATTTTAATTTCAGAGTAGTGTAAGTCAAAATTTTAAAAAGAAAAGGAACTATTTTTTTTTCTTATGAAAATGAAAAGTTATCATCGCACAATCTTAAATATCTTTATATTTATAGTGTATGTAGTCGCAACATTGATGAAATTGATAAATAAGTTGTATAATCAGCCTACCATTCGGTAACAATATTTTTTCTAAAAATTATTTATTAAAACATTGTTATAGGTTTCATTGTTTGATCTTGTTACTACTTTACTTATTCTAAGACTATCATTTGATGTTTAACAATCAAATCAAAAGATAAATACTTCTGTAAAAAATATACGAGAAGCATTATATTGTGAAAAAACAAATATTTTAAAGTGTAGCAAATATTCATGGAAAATATTTTCTCATCATTTCTTCATGGAAAAAATTTTTTTCAACTGTGGTTTTTTTTAAAAATTACTGTTAGTATAAAATATGTTATTTAATTTTTCATGTTCTCTCACTAATTCCTAAAATATCTTAGGTGAATAGATAGACAAATATTACCTTTGCATATTTATTTAATATTTAAAATCTCTTTTTTGTAAAAAAAATTTACAAAAATATTTGCAACTGCTTTCTTTTTAAAATGTAAATTTAAGTTTATTTTGAATACTTTTTCTTCTTCTTTGTCAACTCAACAGCCCCTTGCAGACCTTGACTTCCTCAACAGCTGACAAACGCCAGTGAATCCTTTCCATGGCAACTCCCTTCCAATTTCCAATCTTTAGGGTTTTCAAATCATTTACGATGTATATTTTGAATACTGCAACGATCAAATTCTGTCACCAATTTTTGAACCACTTTATTTTCTTACATAATCCAGAAAATTTTCCTTGTTTTATAAATATAAAGCGTTGAGTAGCAATGTTTGCATTAGAAAATAAGAAAATAATGTTTTCATATTTATATATTTATCAATGTACTGCAAAGTTTTTATTAAGAGAGAGATAATAACACGTTAATAGTAAACATATTCATTTTTAGCATATATCATTCCTAAAGCCCTAAATTGTTGTCAAAACAGATGTCTAAGGAATGTTCTAAGACTCTCTGGCCTTGAACTATGTATAATTCAGCCCTCTAGAGTAAAACCAAAAAAGAATCAATCACCTTTAATGTAAGAGTAAAAGATAAAAATATAGATCATATTTTGATAATACCTCCCAATAAAATACCATCATTAGCCCTAATGTGGGAACCAGAAGGCAAGTGAAAAAGAGACAGACCTATGTTAGCATGGAGAAAACAAGTCAAAGAAGAACAAAAGCAGGTGAGCTTGACGAGTTGTTCAATGTTAGACTGAAAGAGCTGGCATGGAAGTTAAGAGCCTTATGTGTCACTGGGCCCAACGCCAGTACCCAAGTATACATAAAATTTACATATATTTTTTTCTAAATTCGCCTTTTTTCGACTCATTATTACTATTACTATTGTTTTAGTGTTTTACATGTTACACGGTCTTTTTACTGCGACTTGATAAAATCAAGTCTTAAGAAATAAAATTAATTTTTTTAAAGAAGATCAATACTCAAAGTAAATATTTTGTGACGTTTTCTTTTAATACAGCGTCGGTTCTAAAAGTAAATGTGAGTGGCCCCAACTTAGTAACGTACATTATTGACATGAATGTGTCTTGAAAGGCGTAAACTTTTGTGGACAATGACGATCTTTTGCGACATAATTATTAAAACGCACCAGCTCACAGTGTTGGTAAAAGATTTCTCATTTAATAACGTTATTGTAGACCTACAATCAATTAGACCATCAAGAACTCAAAAGGGTTCTGAAACATTTTGACATTCATGACATTCTGAAGCATTCATGCAGCTGTAGAACGATTCTTATAGGACATTAGGGATGTGAATTTCGCAACAAAATACTTTGGGCACTAGAAGAAGCCACTGGAAGCGGTGTATCAATGCTCAATCAGCTTTTTGAAGACTGTTCAGTGCATTTAAAAAAGTACGGGTATTTAAAGGGATTGAAGGTAACTTGATTTATTTAAGCAAACTTTGGCTCATTCGATATAAGCTAATAAATTTAAATTGTTTTATAAACTATGCTTATTTAATTGGTTAGGATAATTATTTATTTGGTTTTATAAAACAAGTTTTTATTAAACCAGGCTTTTTTGGAAACTGAATAGGAAAATAAACAACCAATGTCAATGTTTTATGGAAACCTGTCTAACTTTTATCAGCAAAAATAACACAACTAAATTTATCAGGCATTATTACTAAATTGCTTTTCTTGTCTAAAGCCATGTCATAAGCTTAAAAGTTTCAAATGTAATGTTTATAAAAGAAATCAAAATATTTAGCTGTAAATATGTTTTTTTTTAAATTGGTTGTTCTAGTATTACGTCATTAACATAGTGGTATTACGAAAATTACATCATTTAAACATAATCACTTAATAGAATTGAAGTTTTAAGAAAAAAATTAGCAATACTTTAGAGTAGTGCTTAGTTGGAATAAAGGAGGTTTTAAAGATTAATGCCAACTAAAATAAAACGCAGAGTTCATTAATTAGTTGTTATACCTCTCTTGTTTTGCTAATTAAAATATTTTATTTATCAAAATTTCTTTGTTCAAAATGTTTTTATAATGACTGCATTTAAAATAAAAAAATGAAACAATGAGACTTTTCATTGTTTCCGAAAAAGTCCTTTATTTGAAACTTTCAGAATAATTGAAAAGATTATGTTGTTCAAAAATGATTTTTTATTATATAATCCGATTGGGATAAAATTAAACTTGTATATCAATAAGTAATTTGCAATATGGCAGTTATTTACTTTACCCATTTTATTCTACATTACTCTGAAGTAACATTTTTATAGAAAACATTTTCAGAAACAAATATCTTCTTTTTTAGAAAAAAATATTCAAATAACATGAATAAAATGAATAATGCTCCACAACCAATTCATTTGAGATGGATACTCGGTATCTGAGAAATCCATTTATGTGAAATGTTTTCATATGCAAATATGGCATTCATCTTCCTGTTCTAAGTTGCTTATTCTCAATGTCCTTTTGTCAGATAGTATTAAGATAGGATTAAATAAAGCATTATTTTTGTCAAAGTTTTACGTTATATTTCATAATGAAAATATTTTACAATGGAAAAGCGGGTTGTTTATAATCCGTACGATTTCCTGAAACTTTATCATTTATAAAGTTCTGCCAGAGATTATAAGAGTCTTAAATTTGCGATGTTCCTTCTTTTTATTATTTTATATTTGTATAATGAAACATTACTTAATGTCATTGTGTATTCTTTTATACAATTTGTTAAATGAAAACAATTTCTGCAATGATAACACACAATAAAGTAACAAATTAGTAAAGATTTACAGTCAATTTGATTAATGCTCCTTTTTTTTTTCAAAAAAATCCATGTGCAGTCAACCTCAAAAAATAAGTAAGAACTAACATTATATTCCAATGAACATAACATTCGTTTATCTTTTAGTTTAGTGCGTAGTTATTTATCTCAAGTATGTAAAATACTGTATTTCATATACAATCAAACCTCGATATCTCGAACTTGAAGGGAGAGGAGAAAAAATTCGAGATACCGAAAATTCGAATTATCGAAAATCGCATGTTATCGATGGTAGAATAAAGACAAATGCTCTTTACATACCTTATTTACTATTCCATATTTATTCTAAAAACACTTCTCACACTTTCATTTAAAAAAAGATTCAATTGTTGTTTGCTTTAGAGATGTGTAAGGAAGTTTGTCTGTAACACTTTCTAAGTGGACTATAGCTTTAAATGTCTCCTCTGACATATTTGGCTGCCTCTTAATAAATCTCCTTACAGTGTCCACTGCAGAAAGTGCTTGTTTGTTAGTAACGTTGGGGGGTAAATTTTCGATTTCCTCATCCTCTTCTTCTGATAGTTCACAAGAAGCTTTCGTTTGAGCGATGATATCATTGCCATCCCACTGACCACACACTGTTACTGCATCATCTACGTTTACAAAATCATGAAATTCCATGTCATCAAGTTTCATGAGTTCGGTCAATCTGTCCCAATCACTTTTGGTGTAGTTTTCAGCAGAATTAACGATATTGATTGTTTGACTACTTTCGTGATCTTTATTGAATCCAGCCTTCTTGAAGCCATTCATTATCGTAGAGAAAGACACATCATTCCAAGCCACTGCCGTCTTTATGCCCATTTTTTAAAAAAAGTTTATCATTATGAGAATTGGTTTTCTATTCTTGAATTTTTTTTTTTTTTTTGGAATAGTTTTTTTTTATTTTCAGACGAAAAATCTACACTATCTATGGATGAAAAAATTCAAGTTATCGAGGGATTACAAAAAAAAAAAATTCGTGAATTCAAGTTTTTTTTAACATTGAGTGAACTACGTGTTTATTTCTACTATATTTACGTTTTCGGTACGTGTTTCTATAAACTTAAATAATTCATAATAAATCGCAAAAATAATTTATGCACTAAAATGTAAAATTAAGAGAGAAAATTGCTTGATTGTGGTAAAATTTGATTTGAAGTTGATTTTTATTTTCATGACTTGAACTTCTAAAATCATGTTTTTTTAAACTTAAACTTAATAAAACTTAATCACGCACATTCAAAGAGAAAGGAAACAAATAATAATAATGAAAGAAAATTAATTATTTTTTAATTGTTTTGGTTTTGTGGATGATCTGCAAAATATAGGTTGTTTTTGTTGTTGTTGGCGATTAAGGCAGAGATGGTGCGGTTATTCTTGATTTCCAGTGGTGCCATCTATGGCTAAGAATTCGACTTCTGCTGCACCCATTTTATAGTGCTGTCCCATTCTTAAATCCATTCATTCATCCAAAGACAGTAAATTTGACCTGAACCTCAGAACTATCAATCTCCAATTCAGTACTGCCAAAGGTATAATTTGTTATGGGAACATGGAAGATTTCGTAACCGTGCGATTTAACGTGCATCAGACTCAATTTAGAGCACGAGGAGTGAATTCGCAATTTAGAGCACGAGGAGTGAATTCGCAATTTAGAGCACGAGGAGTGAATTCGCAATTTAGAGCACGAGGAGTGAATTCGCAATTTAGAGCACGAGGAGTGAATTCGCAATTTAGAGCACGAGGAGCGAATTCGCAATTTAGAGCACGAGGAGTGAATTCGCAATTTAGAACACGAGGAGTGAATTCGCAATTTAGAGCACGAGGAGTGAATTCGCAATTTAGAGCACGAGGAGTGAATTCGAACTCCCGTTCTCACGAACGTAAGTCCAGTGCCCTGCCAACCAAGCTATCCAGGCCTCATAATGTAGGTTGATGCTGACTTATAGATTGCTTATTTTTTTGTACACAAGTCATAAATTATTGTATACAAAGAATAAATGTTCAGCAGGTAGAAAATATTTATCACATTGTGTATAATCGGATATATAAAGGGTAAATACCAATCACTTATTTTAGATAATGTTTTCTCCAAATTCTTACATTTTCAACATTCTTTCAAATCGCAATCAATAGCTTATTTATTAGCTTAATCATTAGCTAGTATATCATCAATGCATTTTACTTGGCAAGTTTGTTCTGATTAAGTTTATATATATTTTTTTAAAGCTAAATGTTAAATCCTGTTGTTTGAGTCATTTTTAGATTCAGATACTGCAATTAAAAATGTTTTAAATTAAAATTCGTCGTGAAACATAAACTGATATAAAAAAATTTTGGAATAGAAGTTTTTAAATAAATCAGAGAAATATAACTGTATAAGATTTTTTCGATTGTGTCTAAATAATTGTCTTGACCTTCTGCGGCTATTATTAGTTCCAATTACTGCCATTATGTTTATTCACTGCCTTCAAAAGGCATTGTTAGATTTACAGACATTCGACTTTTTTTTTGTTTCTTCGAATAAAAAAAATTTAATTGAAATATAGTGTTTCAACTTTTTCAATAAATTGGTAAAATAATATCGGAACTGTTTTTTTATTGTTGATTGTCTTTTAAAAAATCTTAACATAATGATCTTACAGGCATAAGGTTTCAAATTAGTTAATTATTTAAACTTTAAAATTTAAGACATTTGTAAAACTAAAAACAGTTATATATATTTTTATTTCTGTAGATCCGTAAATCATTAAAAAACGTTTACGTTTTGGGAAAAGCAGAGTCTTTATTATCTAAAAATTCTTTCAACATATTCTTATTAAATTTAAATATACTTTTATTGTTCTTAAAATACATCATTAAATATTATTTTTAATCATTTTTGATTCTGCTTTTTAATAATATCTTACAATAAGGCACATAACAAATCTTAATTTTGAGGTACATTTTTGTTCTTTTTATTTGGAAAATGAAATATTTTAACTAGTATAAGGGAAATATAATAGTATCTTATATTTTTTCGTAAACATGATTTTGAGAGAGTAAAAATTCCATAGTATTATCTTCCTATTATTGAAACATTCCTAACTAAAACAGCATTTTTAAAATAAAGTTCTTAATTTTTTAAGTTAAATATTTTGGATACAGTTAGAAAATCATTCGTTAAAAATTCAAAAGGGAATTTTTTTTTATGTATGAAATGTTTTATCTTCAAATAATCAGCAGTTTCTTATACAGTCTAATGAAAATGTTATTCCACCCTTATATCATGCTTCATTATTAAAACAATATGATAAATCTCTTTAAAATATTGGATAACAGCAAAAACATTATTACAGTCCATTTACTTTTTAATTAAAATTATATTTTAGTTGAATTAATAAAACCAACATTTTTTATGATATTAGCTTTTAGTTGAAAATTTAGCATTTCCCCATTAAAAGCTTGATGAAAAAGTATTTTTATTACTTCGAAAATATTTTCCATAGCAACAGGTATTTAGAAATTCGTTTAAGGAGGGGATTAAAGAGAACGAATTAATCAATATAATCAAAAATGCTTCCTCACGCATGACGTATGTTTTAATTTAACGCAAAGTATCAGCTTGAAGTTTAATAGATGTGACAAATAACGTTGCCATAACAGTTTTTTTACGGTTAACGTTTCATTAGAAAAGGTTGCCTCCTTTTTTTTTCAAATTAAATGAATTTTGATGTATTCGAGCTTTAAAGATTAAGTCTGAAACTGGGAAATAATGGCTGTCAGATTAGATATTTCTGTTTCTTGATGATTAAAGACATGAGTTTGAGGCAGGAAATAAAATACTATTTGGAGTTATGGCCTTTCTTAAATAGATTTGCACCATTTATAAATTATCAATGCATCTAATTGTACACTCAAGTAAATGTTCAAAAACGTGTTAAAATTTTGTAAACAAAGATCATCCATAATAAAAACCAAAATATACGGTAATAATTTGTTTTGTAATTTTCCGCTCATATGACAACGGTTTACTGGAAATTTCGGTTGTCAAAATTATAGTTCTTATTACCCCACATTTAGTAAAAAATATTAAAGTGAAAAGTAAACTTAACCGCATAAATGGGTTTAATGCCGTGCTTTAAAGTATCATGATAAAATTGGAGAATTATTACTACACATACCAAATTTTATCACATGTTTTAAAACCAGATTTTATTGTTAATTTTTCTGAAATCATTACCAAAGCAGCTCAGTAAAAATTACCGAGCCTTTTAGCGTTAACATGGAGACGGTAACCATATCTTTTTACCATATTCTGATAGTTTTTACCATATTTTTTTCTCGGTGCACAAAATCTACTAGATAGATTAATATAAATAATCTATTACACACATTACGCAAGATTAAACCGACTATAAATTAATAATTTTCTAGTATAATTATTTAATTTTTGCGCACTAAGATGCATTCGTAATGATTTGAGAATTTAATTTTAAACATGTAAATTTAATTGAACAATCGATATTTAAACTTATAAAATCAGACATTAAAAGTACTTTCACTAAATAAATCTGCTTTTTTTTGGCGGTATCGGATTTTCGGTCTACAAAAAACAGAGGCAGTAGCCATAATCTGGGAAATATAGCATCAACAGTTAAAGCAGAATAGTGATCAATTTTATTTGGGCTGTTAAATTCAATTTCTTCTTCTTCACGCGGCGTATTCATAATGGCGTATTTTTTATTTTCATTTCTCAAGAACAATATTACCGATTACGCTCAAATTAGGAATTTTGCCAATTAAGTAGTTTCAAATTATGTAAAATATTACCTCTATACTTCAAGACCAGTTATTTTTCATTACAGTTATTTACCATAATTAAAATAAATAATGAAAAATAGCAAATAATTGCAAATTTCGGGTATTGTCTTTGTCTACTGATATCGTTGGTTTCAAAATTGAATAAAATTCAATTTTATATGGTTTCCACTCTAGTAATCATTTTTTTTTCTTTTTAGTGATATAAGGTACTTACAACTCGAGAAGAAGAATACTTGATTACTCATAACCATTTCATTTAAATCACATGGTTGAGCCTTAACATGTAGTTGTGCTTGTCGGGGTTAATGTTACAGCAATTGAGCTTAGTTTATTTTAACTCAAAATCAATTTTTGGGTCAGATTTAATTGGATACCTTTAGGTGTCGTCACGCGTGTGAGTCGGACCTGATTGACATATGAATTGTGACGTTGATTACGTAGAAGAAACTTTTGGATCATTCATAATACAACAGACGTCATTCATAATACAACAGACGTCATTCATAATACAACCAAATAGAAGAACTGTTTATGTCTATTTTTCACAAAATAACGTTTGGTTTATCATCTGTTGGATTTTGAGGATCACTAAGTTGCGACAAATCAAAAACGTGCAAAATCGGTCATTATGACCGAACTGGGGAAAAACTTACTGCAAACCTTGAAATTCTTTTTTTTAAGAATCAGCAGTTATTTAGATGCCCCATTATCTACATTTTCGTAATAGATATTAAATATATCAAAACGCGAAAATAAGACTTTGAAACAACCAACAATAATTTTTATGCTTATAATAAAACATTTAACATTTCATTGGAAAGTATTTGCAAATATTAGTTTGTCTTTAATTGTATTTTCCTCATTTAAACTTATTATCTACTTTAAAAAAGACATTAAGTTTAAAGTTAGTATGTAGAAACGGTTATTCTTAAAAATTGACTACATTATATAATAAGACTTTTTTTTAACTTGGAAAAATAAGTTTGTTTAAGCACAATTCGGTGTGTAACTTTCACATCAGAAATTTTAAAATAAAATTTTCTAAAAATTAATTAAAAATACAAGACTTTTTGCTTCAAATATTGAATTTAAGTAAGATTAATGAAGTTACCTTTAAATTTTAAAATCAATATCCAAATAGTTTAGAAAGAATATTCCGTATGTTATATGTTTAAAAATTACTTACAAGTACTTAACTATAAACATCCTAAAAATTAAGTATTGTAATTTTATTAGTTTGATGATATTTCCCTTGTTATATGTGTAAATTGCAATTATTTTTTAATATTTCATCAAATAAAGATGACTGATAATATAAGTTTCGCTGATTTTTCATGACTACACTAAGACTTCATATATCATGTTTTTTTCTAAATCATTGTAATAAGAAACACTTCATTAATTGGGTAGAGAACCAATTTATTTCTTTTATTATTGAAATATTATTAATAGTTACTTTTTTGACAGTATGAATTGAATAGTTTTGATAAAAATTAATAACTACGGAGATTTGTGTGATTTTATTTATATTGCGTTTCTGTTGATAAAAAATGATGAAACAGACTTGTTGAATAATAACATTTCGTCATTGCTTTTTAATCAAATCCAATTTTAAATATAAAAGTTCAAATTCGTAGTGCTGCAATTTTTATACTGCTCAATTTATAGTTATTATGCGTAAAAATATTACGCACGTATTTTTTTCTTAAACCAGAATAAAATTTTAAAATGTTAAGAAATTATTTTTATTAATAGTTTCTTTTTAATTTAAAAGGTACAATAATAAATTATAATACATAGATAAAACATATTTCTCCGAAACAAATGTTTAGAAGTATACGAAATGAAGAGGATAAAAATTATTTATTCGGTTAAATTTAACTTCAAGTTTTGTATTTTTCACAAAACGTGTGGTAATACAAAATCTAACTATAATTTTCGATCCTCATTCCTAGAACTTCTGTAAAACAGTTACGTCATGAATGGAAAAATTATCAAATGAATTGTTTAAATACCGTACATTTTGGTATTTATTAAGGAAATTATGCATTTTTAAAAAAAAAAATTACCAGTAATGTCATTACCGTACATTAGTAATTTAACTAGAATTTTCTATCCCCGTGTTCATTTTACTAACACAAAATATAAATCAACGAATTTCTTGAGAACTAGGTTCAGTATATTAATTTCATGCATTTTTGAATCAGAGTTCAGTTAGTGAAAAAATATTTCACCTAACAAGTAGAAAATATTAACAACGGTTATACAATACATTACATTTTGCATAACACTGAATTGAAATACAGTAGCGGAGCTGAAAGTATACAGGTGCAGTAGCTGAAAGTAGAATAACTCAGCATTTTACTAAACAACGTATTTGCTACTACTTTAAAGTCAAAATTAAAAAAATAATGGCGTAATATTTATATTTTTATTGCAAATACTTTTGCATAATAGCAATAACATAGCCTTAGCTGTTATCATATTTTCAAAATTTTAATTCTTATTTAACTTATAGATTAAGTTTTAAAAATCATTAACGTTTGATATTGAATACTTAAAAGTACAAAAGTTGACGAAATTTCTTATCTAAAAACACTTCTTTAAAATGGTAAAATTTAAAAAAAAAAATTTTAGCCCACAAAAAATCAAGTGCGGGCTCATAAGTATAATAAAAGCAAGCATATATATTTTTATTTTTTGCAAAAATAATAATAAAAAGAATCTATGTCATGGAAAAAAATTTTATTCAGTTTTACATCGAAATCATAAATTCTAATTCGCATTTTAATTTTCCTCATTCTAATAGATTATTTTTTGAAGATTTTTAGACTTTTTTAAAGCTACATTAGAGTAAAAATCGCCCAATCAAATTCCTACAGAATCATAAAAACATCATCTTTTAACCGGAACTATAGTTTCCGGCCGACTAATGCAAAAATCATTTCCAGGATTTTATTTCCGTTACTCTTCCTGGAGATCAACTGCGTCGGTAGATGGCGCAGCGATCGAAACAATAATGGCCGTCTTCTCCGATGGAAGCGTGAATTTGAAACAACGGAATCAACCCTTAGCTTCCTTAAAATTTTAACAACACCGAGCTTTGGAATGCAAATACCTTTAATTAAATATTTCTATTCAGTTGTTTTACAGTAGGTGTCTTCGGTTTATTACTTAAGTGCGCCATAAAGTGTTTCAAATTCCTTCGGTGAAAGTTTGGTTCTGGCTTTAATATGTCGAATATTAAAGCTATTCGTGGAATTCTTTATTGGAAAAAATTAGCATACTTTATTGTTTGTTTGTGTTCCTCGATTGTAAGCTCAAATCCGGATGCAAAAAGACTTTATGACGATCTTATGAGCAGTTATAACAGACTTATTCGCCCGGTAGTAAACAACAGCGACACGCTTACTGTCAAACTAGGACTGAAACTCTCACAACTGATTGATGTGGTAAGTTTTTATATACGCATGTATATTTATGCTGTGGTATATAATATTAATTATAATTCATATGTATACAATATTACGAGTGCTAATCATGTAGTGAATAAAATATTTTAATTAAATAATATTTTTTTATTTTCAAACAAGTATAAACACAAATCATTTTTCCTGATGTTAACATTTTGATATTTTAACATGTGTTTTTTTTATGAAATGTTTAGTCAACATGTTAAATAGCAGTAAAGTATGAATTACTTATAAATCAAGAAGAAAACTCTGATTAAAATAAAATATAGGAACACTGAAAGGAAAATAAACAAATTTATTTTTTGTTTGTTTATATTATGTAAAAAATATTGAAATAAATTATGTTAAAGTGCGAAACAAATAAAATTATTATGTAATAATATTAACTAAATAATTAAATTAAACAAAAGTGTAAAATGCATGTTATTTTACATCATTTTTGTTTGTGTTTATCGATTGTGAGTTCATATCCCTGCCTATGCAAAAATATATTATGATGATCTTATGAGCAATTATAACAAACTTATTCACCCGCTAATGAACAATAGCTACACAACTACTATCAAACTAGGACTGACACTCTTACATTGTATTGATGTGGTAAGTTTTCATGTAGACATGTATATTTAAGTAGTAATCGTACTGCTGTTTTGCCATATTATATTTTTTTAATTATATATTACATTGCTTTTAAATTAATTCACGACAGAGTTGAAATAAATTTAATAAATTTTTTGCCATCTAATTTAATATATCGATATATTTTTTACCGCTTCAATATTTTTAATTTCGAAACAAATACAAAAGGTATATAATTTTTTCACCTGTCAATATTTCTTTATTTTAGCTAATTTTATGATTTTCTTGAAACATTTCTCTGGGTAAATGTGTTAGATAGCTTTAAACTAAAAATTGCTAGAAAATATGAAACAATTCCTAAATTAATATATAGAACAAAAAAATAAGTTAACGCATTTCATGTCTGTCAGCTTAATTATGTGAAAAATATCAAAATAAATTACTAATATTATGTTAAACTAATATTAAATAACATTATCTTTAATTATATCAAATACATTTAATAAAAGAAGAAAATAGAAATGTATTATTTCACTTTATAATTTGTTAATGTTCATTGACTTTGATCTTATATCTGATTCGAAAAGTCTTTATTACAATTCTATTATAGCAGACTTATACTTAGTATTGCATTAGAGTGAAAGCTAAAATTCACACATCTGATAGACGTGGTATGGTTTTAGAAGCCTACATATCGCTCATGGGCTGCAATAGTGGCACAACTCAAAAAACGTGTTTTTTGGACTAAGAACATGTGTAAATATGAGATTATACTGAACAATTTAATCCATGAAAAATAATAGCATTACGTCCTAATTATACCAATTTGTTGGTAAGGTGCTTGGCTATCATTTAGTTTAATAAACTGTTTTTCTCACAGTTAACAGTTTTATCACCATCTTATTTATGCTTATATGACTGTTTTGTTAAAATATGGTAAAATAACAATTAAGAAAATTAATATTTAATCATTTTTTGCCGAAAAATTTCCAACAATGAAAGAAGAACGTTTTTGCCATATCCCGTAAACAACCATATTTAGTGAACCAAAAAACATGACCTAATTCTGCATAAAGAAATCTCTAAAATTAACGCTAATGCTAACTGCTACAAGCATATATGACAAAAATGCAATTTAATGTCATATATCAATAGTCAATTTCAGTGAAAGTGGCCGTCATAGTGATGGAATTCATTGCTTTAAAATAATTTGCCCTATCTTTACTCTGCAAACTAAAAAATATTTTAAAACTCATAATAGTTTAAGAAAATTGTTTTAAAAATTGTGCAATGATTAATGAATATTTTAAATAATATCTGAATTTAAATCAATTGTATCATTAATATTGTCTAGCTTCAATTCCACTCTTAAGTCAAATCCTTCTGTTAATGGAGTAATGCATACACTAATATTATTTATAACTCAATATTATTGTATACTAATATTATTATTACTCAATTGGGGTTCTAAATATTTTTTATTGTAGGCTTTACAATTTCTATAGAAAAAATTACACGTTAAAATCAACTTTATTCGAAGCAATTTGAAACCAATGCTACAAAAAAAAATTCTGGGTTACAGCAGAAATATTGAAACCCACTCAGTGAAAGCAAAAATCGGTGACAAAATTTTGCTTAAACTCATGCTAACATTTAAGTACTATTAAACATTTTATATATTTTTGTAGGTCAAAATATTTCTTTTTCATAAAAATCCGAATAAAAAGCATTTTTAATTTTAAAAACCAATTTTTCATTTTTTAAATTTTTTGAGCTTGTGTAACTTTTAAAGAAGCATATTTTACTGCTTATTAAAATTTGTTTCAGGTCAATATCATAATTCTTATGACTTTTATCAAGTGCTCATAAAGACATAGAATCTTTTTCTTCCGCAAATTTTAGCTCTAATAAAAATAAATAATAAAAGTTTTTCGTGAAACTAATGTAAAAAATTCAGAATTCTAAATTAAATTTTAGCAGTCAAATTATAGTTATAAAAATTCGATAAGTTGCATGGGCTATAGAGGAAAAGTTGTACGTTGAGGCTTAATCAATGAAATTGACTCCTTATCCTTTGAACAATATTGACTCCTTATTTAACACCCCATATCTGTTAACTTAAGCATATTCTAAATGTGAAATGTAATTTACTTCCGGTTTTTCTAACATTTTTGTTTTGAGAATTTATACTCTTCTTGTTGTTTGTTATTAAAGAGCATTTTATCAAGCATTTCAAGAGCATTAAAATAATTTATAAAAATAAGTTACGCTATTTTTCTTCTTTTATATCATAAAATTTAATAATTTCTTCATTTATATTAAGGTTTTATGCAAAAGTGGTTATGTGTCTTGATATCTATTAATAATATCAAACATATTTTTTCCTTAAAAAAGTATAAATTCAGGTTACAAATTATAATTTAGTTTGAATATCAATTTGAATTCAAACAAATATCTATAATAATTCAAATGTTTCAAAAATTTTATATGAATAGGAGGTATTTAAAAAATTTGCAACATCAATTTTAATTTCCAAGTATATTCATGCATATTTATTGTTTATCAGTATCGTAGAAGTGATTTCATTTTTTTTTTCAAAATAAAGAAGAAAAAGTCAAACAAAATTGGAACTGAAATTAAAAAGACATTCGATTTCTGACTCTTTCGAAGTAGTAAATTTTCCGTATCATTAGCTAAGCTTAACCGCGCTGAAACTAATTAGATGGGCTCGATCAATTGACGAAATGTCGCACTTAATCAAATAAGCATCTTAGACACATTACGTCAGTGTCACGTGGTGCATAGGCGTTACCCAATGATTAATCGCCCAATAGAAGTATTGGCATCAATTCAATCATGAAAGAAGTCCATATGCTTGTGGAAAAAAACTACAAAATGGGTTCAACTATTGCATTTTTTATATGTACTTATCGAACTGCTAATTTACGTCTGCTTTCAACATACCGTCATTAAGAACGTATTATTATTTGAATTAATAATGATTCTTCTTTGTCTCTAAATATAGCGGATAAATATGACATATTTTGTATGGCAAACAATGTTTTATTAAATTAAAACTGTTACGCAAATGATATTATGTTTAAAAAGATCGTTGATGTTATATTACTTAACATAATTAGTAAATAAAAATAATTATATTATATGTTTTTAATGTTTTTTCATCTCCATTCAGCAGAAGAATTTAAAAACTTAGAATTATGCTATAGTTACTAATTTTATTTTAAAATATTAGGGTTATTATGTGATCTTAAACATGTAAATGATAACTTAATTCCAACTTTTTTTGTTGATGAGAAAGCATTCAACTTTTCGTGAAACGAAATAAAAGTATATTGTTGGATAAATCTTTAAATTAATAAAATGTTTCTATATTGTGTCCAAGGTTATTACAAATTCTATACATTACTTCTTTTCTATGAGGAATAATTAAATATTTCTTCTTAAATTTAAATAACAGTTAAAAAATTCTCATAAACAATATTTCCCAAAATTAATTTTTCCAAATTTAAGTATAAAATTTAATTTTATAATCAAAACCACATGCTAACTTTCAAATACTATTTTAAATCGGTTATTTATTTTAAAATTTGTTTAAAGATTATGTTCAGAAGAAAAATGTAAGATTCTTATAACATATTGCAGCATTTTTTTAGATAATCCGTGTATATTGAATTTATTTCAACTTGCCATTAAAAAAGATTTTACGAAGAAGTAGTTAAATAATTTAAGCGAAATCACAAACAGTTAAAAATATTATTGTGTAACTAGTAGATCAGTGATTTTACCCTTAACTTTAAAAGCAAATATTTAAACATTAAAACATAAATGTTGATACGGAAGGAAAATTTTCTTGAATGACTATACAAATTAGGTGTTTTGCTAGTGTATTTTATTTAAAAATATTTAAAGATTTCTGATGATATTTTTTTAGGTGATGATGCAATCATACTTAAATAAATAGTTTTTGCAATATAAAAGTTTAATTCTAAATAAACTGATGTTTGATAATAAAATATGGAGTTAGCGTCTCTGTATCAGTGCGTTGTCTCTCTTATAATTCCAGAACCATTTGTTCTACCATTCTGAAATTTGAACAACTGCTGCAAGATGAAAATTTAGCCTCCGATCTTAAAATTTCTTCGAAATTTTCAATTGGTTCATTCGATGGAGCTGTTTAAGAAATGAAATTTTCTCATAGGTCAAGCGTTAGACACTGTTTAAAATTAAATTATAGACGATTCTGTTTTTCTTTTTTTTTCAAATATTTAATTAATATCATCAGTGTTGTTTGCGAGGACTACGTCACCATAACAATTTTTGTAAAGTAATTTGAAGCCACTTGTTTATTTTGTTTACAATTATACTTTTCAAACGTTTCCTATAAAAATAAATCGTTAAAAACGATGGAAATTGAATTCACAATAAGTAAAAAATATGTATGGAAAAGTATATATAATAAAGAATTTATATAAATTCATTTAGGAGGAACATAAAAAATCACCAAGCTAATACTGGCGTCAATGATGCTTAATTAATTTTATTTATAGGCCCTTCTGATGTTATGGAAATTGGAGCAGATATAATCGGTTGAGGAAATAATAGGTACATTAGGGTATATTAAGTACTTATTGAAACTGCACCAATACTGTGCAGTTTTAATAAAGATACATGGTTACTGTGGAAAGTGGTTTCTCACTGACCCTCGATAGGGATAAATACCAGAGAAAATCATTTGATTGTGGTAATTTTTTTCTATCTTGAGTTGGCCTCGAGCAATGAAACCATGTCAAATGATACTGAATACAGATTTTAAAGAGATGAAATTCTAAAAACGTGTTTTGCTTAATCTAATAACGTAAAGCGACCGGCAAATGCAAAGATAATAGTAAATAAAAAAATTGATATATTTTAACTTTATTGGTTGTTTTGGTTTGTATCTTTCAGTTTTACGCATGATTCCGTAGTGTTGTTCAGTACTAATTTATTTATTTATTTTTCTATTTACTTATTTTAACCCCATACGAAGAACTGGTATTAAGCTAGTACATTATAAAATTTTCCTTTTATTTAGACATTATAAAATCTAAAAAGCAACGCACTAAGTACTAATGCAATAATTATGCTAGCGCAATAAAAGTTGTAATAATCCTTATTGAAGTCTAATAATAGTTCTATATAATCCTTAAACTATTAATTATTCATTACGTAATAATCGCCATAAAAGCATTGAAAATTTTTAATTGTTTTAAAAGCGCTTTAAGAAATATAAATTAACTTTTATAACAAAAAACCTGTTAATAATATTTCTTTTTAAATTCATTTTAAATAATTACTTAGTTTTAAGTTGTATAAGACAATGCACTGGTTTGATAAGAGATAACCAGTAAAAAACAATTCTTTCGTAAAACATTGTTAAAACTTTTAACTGACAATGACAAGAAGAAAAATAATCCGTTACAATGGTTTATTTCGTTTTTTTAGCGAACAGCCATAAGGGTCACCCCGAAATAGACAAAAACTTTGGGCCATTATCTGCTTGGAGATTCTTTTTCTTCTATCAAACACATTCTAAAACAATTACCGAGCAGAGATGAGTATTGGAATCGATTTTAAGCCTTTTTGTGAGAGATTTTTTGGTTCATTTTCACTTTTATTGTTTTCTTCCTCAGTTTATTCATATAAAAGGGCTTTTTATTTTTATCGATAAGTTCCTTGAATGTTTAATAGAACTATTTCTTTTAGAAGTAAATAGCTTGTTTTCGTGAGAAATAGCCTTAAAAAGTTTTGACTACGCATTAGACAGGAACGTGTTCTTAAGGTTAGCAGCAGGAAAAGTTTATAAATGATGGTTTTTTGCTTGGTTTTCTCTTATGCAGAAAATATTTCCTAGCTCTTCACTTAAATTTTGCTTCACCGTATTTATTTTTTGTAACTAAATTAATATTAGTCTATATTCTTTTGAAGTTGTTTCTTTTAAATTAGAAATTTAACAAGTTGTACTTGGAATTTGGAAAATTTATGGACAATTGACTGCAGAATTTTTCTGCGAAAAAAAGTCTGGTAAAATTACTGTACAGTTTGGTAATGACATTTCTGGTAAAGGAAAAAAAGACATAATTATTGTAATAAAAACCTAAATTTACCATATAAACTGTTTCTTTAAAACATTCTTAACAGAATTATGGTAGTGGTTTACCGGAAATTCTGGTTTTCAGAATTATAGTTCTTATTACTATGCATTAAGTTAAAAATACTGAACTTAAAATTAAACTTAACCGAAAAAAAAAAATTCGCCTTACTCTGAGATATCCTAATAAAATTACAAAATTTTACTCCATTTACTAAATTTTATCACAGATAATAAAACCATATTTTAATGTTAATTTTACCAAAATCATTACCAAAGTACTTCGGTAAAAACTACTGAGCTTTTTGGTTCTCACGTAGTGTTAGAAAAACTGTAAATTTTACCATATTATGGAAGTTTGGACCGTTTTTTTCTCAGTGTTATTTATAATAATTTATCATGTCAAACCTTATCTGTATTTATATTAATATTACTTTTACCATTAAACCATTCTAGAATTTTACATTATCTAATTTACAGCTAATAGTTCATTTTTAGAGTAATTTTAAAAGATTTTTATCATTGTCTATTCACGGTATTTTTCATGAAGTTTAGCAGCAGAAAATGAAAGTAAATTAGCAATGATTTGTACAATATATAATGTATAAATATTCATATAATAGCACGATTATTAACAGTATTTTAAGTACAGTATAATAATAATAATTTAATGGAAAATGTATAAACGCATTTTTATAGCAATATATAGTAACATTATTTTTGAGCATTGAATTTTAACTGCATTAAGCAAAACGTCATTGAATGCTAATTTTTTTCAAAAACATATTTTACTAATTTTGGATTAAAATCGAATGTCTTATTACTACGATAACAATAACAAATCGCCGACCGGTCTGTGTAGGGGGCAGGGAACTGTCCTTGCATCAGAAAGGTTCTGGGTTCATATTCCGGGCAAGGCATGGATGTTTCTTTCTGTGTGCTCTATGTCCTTTCTTCTCTGTGTGTGTGAATGTGACCCACCCTATAAACGGGTTTGTGGTTGTGTGAATGGTGTGGCAGAAGTCGAATTCTTGGCCATAGATGGCGCCACTGAAAAACAAGAACAATCGCACCCCTCTGCCTAAACAGGGAAGTGACAAAAAAAAATTCACAAATTAATGGGGGTTTTTTTTGTCTCATTATTTTTTTAAGTTTTTAAATTTGTGATAAAATAAGAGGTTGCCTATAATATCTATAAAGGCTATGATATTTCCGGCACATTTCATAAATTCTTTAAAGTTACTGTACAACCTAAGCATCAAATTATTAAGACGGTAACTTGTTAAGACAGTTTTTAGTTGTTAAAACGAACAATAAATACATATATAAGTACATACGATCACGTAACGAAGCACATAGTTTTCTAGCAACTATTATTTGTATAGTAATCATAATAAATATTAGTTGTTCTGAGCAAACATATCGAGCACCAAACAAAAAAATTGAGAGTTGATAAGTATTTTTTTTTAAATTTTTTAACTATATGAATAAAAATCAGACATTTTTAGCCACATGCGATTTGAAATTTGTTCAAAGCGATTTTATTTCTATAATGTAATATTTAACACAAAAGCAGTATTCAATTGACTGATTTTATTTTAGTTCCAGATGCGTTCTAGCTATAACATTTTCATCTTTTTTCTATTACGTCCATATCTTAAAAGCTATAGTATTTCCTGACCATTATATGATTGATACTCTTATCTAGTTAGGCAATTATTAAATATTGAAACGTTTAAAAAATGCATATACAGGTAAATAAACAGCTCATGGTTTGTTTAGCGACTAATATTTATATAGTAAACATAATAAATATTAATTGTTCTGAGCAAACATATAGTACCAAATAAAAAAATTAAAAGTTGCTAAGCATTTTCCTTTAACTCTTTCCTATAAAAATCAAATGCCGATAATTTTACTCAAAGGCGATTTTCAATTTTTTCAAAGCAATTTTATTACCTATAATAATATCTATCCCAAAAACAATATTCAATTGACTGATTTTATTTTAGTTCTAGATACGCTCTAGGCTATGATATTTCCCCATTTTTTTTCTCATAAAGTCTTATCCCGTATCTTAAAAGCTGTTAGGTAGCAAAAGATTCGGGCTATCGTGTTTTCTTTAGCTTTTCTCAAACACGAGAATTTTGAATTAATGTTCTCACAGTTCATTACTTCAACCATGGTGCCCGTTGGGAAATATGTTCCCCTTGATTCCACGTTCCAGCGGTTCTTCTATAAAGAAGAGACGGATATTTAATCAAGCGGATAAAAATGCTCCTTCGGAACAGGCATGAAAGGAAGTATTTGAATCTTAGGAAGGACGAAAAATTTTCCTTCGCTCCCAGCTATTGAAGGTAGTCAACTCCGATGAGGTTGCTTGAATGTTCTGTGGATGTGCAAATATTGGAAAAGAAGGAGAAAAAGTCTCCGTTTATGCATATATCTTAAGTGTCCCTCGTGAAAAAGAAGATGAAATCGGGAGTAAATAATATATCTTAGAATCTTAATCGTTTACAGCTTATTAATTGATGTTATATTCTTGCCTTAATCTTTTATCTTTACATCAAAGCTGTTAGATTCTATTATTTTTATTTTAGAGACAATTTTTGCATTTAAGTAGATTTACTTCTACAATTATAAAAATAAAATTAGTCCGAAATTAAAACTAGTGGAAAAATTGTTTTAATATTTGTAAGAGGGTGGCTTGATAAGAAAGCGTGCATTTCATGTATTTTTAATACGAAATAGGGCAGGTGGAGTAGTACCGAGGTGCTAAGATTCGTTTGGTGTGGGTGCTAAACTGCTTGATCTATTTATAAACTGTCTGATTTAGCCAATATATTCATTGTTTAGTCGCATACAGTGTGTCATTCTTGTAAAGTCAGAGATAGACTACTTTTTTAATAAATGATTTTTTTCTAGAAAAACTAAATCACCCGATTTTACCTCACTACTTTGGTAAGAACGGGTTTGTAGGACCGGGATTATCCTGTCTTACCTTTGGTATAACATGATAACCCCGGTAAGTAAGACCTTTGTTCAACCTTGTATGTAGTTATCTTCTCTCTTCGCTGCACGTCAGCTTTCGTGAGCTCGGCATAGGCTGACACCAAAAAGGGTGCCGGTTCGGGTACAATCCGGCTTTACCCCACGAGCAGAGGTTATCGAAACGAAACGGAATAATGTTATTTATCGGGCTAAATCCTTGTTGTTTGTTAGGGTAGGAGTCTTTAGTAAACGTATAATAAGCTGGAATGAAAATAATTCTTATAACTGTAATAACAAATTACGATAGTTTATAAACAAGAAAGCATCAGATAATTGTTATAATAAAACAAACTTATCTACAGAAATACCGTGAATTAATCAAAAATAAAACGCCAATATGGCGGGTCCTTCTTCTTGACCAGTAAAGAGTAATTTAGATGACAAGATAATGAGAAATAATTTTTCCGAAATCAAAACAACCCACTCAATGTCACTCCACTCTGCCCTAATTTTCTGTGTTTAAAATATGATGATTTGGGGCTGCTTCAAATAGTAGTTGGCCAAGGGCCTGTTTAAGCTTCCCATTATATGATATTTAAATTTTAGACAAATATGTGCTGCTTAGTTTTCCTCCTTATGCATCAACATCATTGCAGTAAATCCGCCTTTTTAAAAAACAATGACATTTTTCTTAAAGTTTGATAAAGTCAAAGTAATTTTGATAAGATGATTTTGATGGCCTAAAGTGAGAGAATGCCCTATTCAAGAAAAGAATCTTTGCCCGCTATTAAATCAGCTAAAATTTTAACATTTGATAGTGTACCAACGTATTTCATGCTCTCTAGACTTAAGCAGGCTGCATATTTTAACAATAATGGTTCTTCTATACATCGCTTATTCCTGTGAACTAAACGTACTTTCACGCAAACGTGAACTAAACGTGTAGTACTTTCTAATACCCTAAGTCCGAAAATATTTGCTTAAGTCTTTTGCAAACAATATACTTGAGGATTTAAATGTAGATAACTCCAGTAATTTGTACAATTTTTGGATGTGAATTTATTGCAGAAGAACAATTGAATCACCTGCAAATGCTAAACATATAAGACGTATGTTACTGAACTAATGATTGTTTTGATGTGTTGTAATGACGTGTGTCTTCAATATTTTTTAATTATTATTATTTTATAACCTGCGTTGAACAACCAACCAAATTATGAGTTTGTAACTATCATAGTTCAACTCCGTAGCCCTGTAATCCATACCAGAAGGATCAAAGATTGAGATCATAAATAGGAAGATTTAGAAATTTCATTTTTTTCTTCTGGCAATGGTTCCATGGTTCCCACTTTTATAAATTTATAGCTTCCTTATATAATGCTGTTTTGATGTATTTTCTTTGGGCTAAGAGTTAACATAGAGTTAAGGCTATGAGTTAACTAAGAGTTAACATTTCCCCACTTTAACACGGTGACTTTTTCTGAAAAATACAGTGGTAGTGAAAGCTTGAAAACTGTTTCAAAATTTCGATTAATAACTTTCAATAAAATCAAAAGAGGAAAAGTTTGTCAGATTTTCTATATAATATTATATCTTCCCCATATAGAATTTTTCATATTTAAATTTTTTTATTTAATTACCCTAGGAAACATTTTTGGGGAATACCCTAGGGATGATGCACCTAAATTGCCTGTACTTTTGTACGGTACTTTTGCTCCGAAATTTTTTTATATTGAAGTAGAAGAATCTATGTTTGCAAGATTAATTCTCTAAGGGCAGGATTATTTTTTTAAGAAAGTTAAATAAGACACTACAATTATCAAAATTATTTTAGTTGGGCTCCGTTAGAACAATTGATTTAAATGAATTTTTATGTTATTTTGTTTACTTTGTGGTTAGCGTTAAAAACCACAAAGATTTAAAATATTTGAGGACAGAAAAAAAACTGAATAAATCTCACAAAATATAAAAAAATTAAAAATAAATGAATAGATAATTTGGATGCTTTAAATAGATGAATCATTTGATTATGCTTTTTTGTGAAAAAAAGAAAAAACAGGGAAAGCAAAGGAATAAAATATATTTAAACTCATAATAAATTCTCTTTACTCAATAAATTGGTATGGAAGTCATTTTATGAAACAAATGTTCCAAATGCGAAGAAAAAATCTGTATGATATTAAATATTAAAAATGGAATAGCCATAGAAAACTAAAATTATTTAATCTAAATATCCATTTTTTAATAAAAAAAAAAGAAACCTCACAAGATGTTCAACGACTCCCACTTTCCACTATTTTGGAAGATACTTTAGATATCGATAACGCGAAGACGTCGATATTTCATTTATCGATAAAGTAACAAAAGGTTCTAGATTTTGGAAAAGAAAATTCCTGAGCTCCTCGTTGGATAAAAGAAAGGCATAAAAATAAGGGAAAAAAATAAAATATAAAGTAGAAAGAAAAATATCTAGCGTCAGATGGCACAAAAGTACCAGCATCTCCGTTGCCTAGCAACCAGCTCCAATCAGGCATTCCAGGAAAAAAAAAGAGAAAAAAAGAATCTCAGGCGCTCTTTTTCTCGTGCTAACTACGTTTACTTGGAATCTATATGTAAGTCCATCCGATTAAGGAAAGAAGGAAATGCAAGCTCTCCCTTATTTTCTTATTTCATATGTGATGATAACACAGAGAATGAACCTTTGCTTGAAGATATCATTTATTTTTTGTAATACTCAGTAGGCAGGATTAAAGAACATGAGAACTCAAATATATGATTATGATTTTCATTTTTTTTTCTCTTAAAGAGAATCCTTCTGTTAATAAGTAATATCCTCAAGATAAATATAAGTTTAATATAAATATTGGAGCTTTGCATTCTAAGAATAGTTAGTCTCGGTTCAGAATCAGTCAGCTTCTTTTCAGAAATCAGGAAAAGTTTTTACATTTTTCTTATCATTTTCAGAATTATTTTGAACTAGAAATCATAATTTAGTATCAGTTAGGAACATGTTAAATCCCAATTCAATTCAAATTTGCATCAATTACATGATTGGATGCTTTAAAATTCGTAAATGGTTCATCCGATTCATAATAATTCATACAAATTCACGAATAAGTCCATTTGATTAGGGAAAAGTGAAAATGCAAGCTCTTCATTTTTTCTTATTTAATATGTGAAGATGACACACAGGGTGAATCTTTATTGAAGGATATCATTTTTATGATACTCAGTAGGCATGAAGACTCAAATGTATGACTGTAGTTTCCCTTTTTCTTAAAGAGAGGCATTTTAATGATCAATAATGATTCTCAAGACAAATATAATTATTGTATAAATATTTCGGCCTCGCATCCTACGAAATAATAGTTGGTTTTTCTACATAAATCGCAAAATATTTTTATGAAAATGTTGTTTAATTATTATTTGAATTAATTTTAAAGAAATAATCGCAAACTATTATCATTTAGGAAAATGAGTTAGAACTCAATTAAAATGTCATTTTTAATTGCTCTTCATTATTTTCTTATTTAATATGTGATGACGACACACAGAGGAAATCTTTACTGAAGGATATCATTTTTTTATGATACTCAGTAGGCATGAGGACTCAAATGCATGACGGCAGATTTTTTATTTTAAAAGAGAAGCATTTTAATAATTATTAATATGCTCAAGATAAACATAATTATTATATAAATATTTCAGCTTCGCATCTTACGAATTAATAGTTAGTTTCCCTACATAAACCTTAAAATATTTTTATAAAAATGTTGTTTAATTATTATTTGAATTAATTTGAAACAAATAATCGTAAATTATTTTCATTTAGGAAAATGAGTTAGAACTCAATTAAAATGTACATTAATAGTTTGATGTTGTCCATCAGCTTAAAAAAGAAAGAAATGCAATATTTCCTTGTTTTCTTATTTCATATGTGATATGAGATAATAACACACAAAGTAAACTTTTAACTTTAGATTTCCTTTTTTTGGGGGGTTCTCAGTTGACAGGATTAATGTAACTAAAATAAATAATTGTGTTCCATTTTTTTTAAGAGAATGTAATATATTCAAGACAAATAAAATTATTATATAAATATTAGAGCTTCGCATTCTAAGAAATAATAGTCAGTTTCTGTGAAGAAACTATAAAAAATGCTTTTATAATTTTTTTTCTCTTTATTTATTTTTTTTTTCAGAACTATTTTGAAGTAAAAAATCCCAAACTAATATAATTTAGGAAAATATTTTAATTAGAAATTTGCATCAGTTGTATGGCTGGATGCTGACAAATTCCAGAATGATACTGTATAAGTAAGAAAATAATCGTCAATTTTCAGCATTGCATTTTCGGTATATGATTTTTACTTTTTACAAGGATTCATGAATTTTTACAAAGATTCCAAAAGTTATATTCTAGGAGATATTTACAGAATATTGTGTGTGTCTATGAGATTTAATATTATATCACGGCACTTCGTTCGATTTAAATTCTATCATTTTGAATAAACTTTTTATCCAAGCAAAATGATCGTTAAATCAAAAATTATTATCAGATTAATCCTTTCTTTCAGAAAAATCTACTGTTCAAATAAATATATAACAGATAAAAGTATAACGAATATTCAAAAGAATAATGAGCAGGAAACCTAAATTATCAATTATTAACAACCTTTGCGAATTAATATAAGCAACATTTATAAAATAATTTTTTCAATAGGTTAATTTGAAACTTTTTTACACTTCGCAGCAATTTTTTTTAAAATCAAATTTTTAATTATTTATTTAAAAAATTATATGTCAGTGAAAATATTTTAACATGAAACACAACTCTAAACTGTAAAAATCCCGGATAAAATTATGGTGAAAAGTATAGCCCCTCAGGGAGTTTATTGTACCATTTAAATAAAATAAAAGCTTTAAACACAATAAAATTTCATGCCTACAACACCACATTGCTGGATTAACTTGCCCCGCAATCGCAGATATTTGACTGATAAATTTATATTCAAATGTGGTGAAAATCGTAAAAGTCATCATATCTACCAACATAAAAAAAAAATTTATGAAAGAGCGTCATTTAGAGTTTACACACTGAAAAAAATTTCGTTCAATTCTGCCATAATATGGAGAAACTTATGGTCCAACTTTCTGGCTCTATGGGAACACCAAAAAGAGCAGTTATTCTTACCAAAGTACTTCGGTAATGATTTTGGTTAGATTAACCAAAGAATATAATGTTATAATATGTAATAAATTTTAGTGAATACGGCAAAATTTGGTAATTTCATCATGATTTTTTCTAGCAGGGCATTAAAACCATTTATTTGGTTAAATTCACGTTTAGTCTTGTATTTTTACCAAATGATTGGCAAGAAGAATACTATAATTCTAAAAAACCAGAGTTAAACTGTTACCATATGAATGGAAAAAAATTGCCAAATGACTGGCTTATAAATCCCATATACTTTGGTTGTATTAACAGAATTATGTTAATTTTTTAACAGAAATTTCATTATCATAGAGTACTGTAATTTTACCAAAATCTTTTTCACCGTGTAAAAGGTTCAACCAACGATGCACATTGTATACTGAAAAAGCATCGTCTATTTGATTTTTAACTTAAACTTTTACAATGTTCACAAAAGTACATATTACCAATATTAATTTTAAGAAAATCAAAAAATTCAATTTTTCATTGAAAAAATTGGCTTAAAATTGTTATTAAGCAATTATAATAAGAATCTTTATTAAAGAGAAAATCATTTTAATTCCTAAAAGCAACATTTTATTCAAATATAAATTTAATTAAAAAAAATAATCTCCCTCATTTGAAGTACAAAATTCTGCTGCCAATTTAAGCTTTCAAAATGTAAGTTTAAGCTTTTTAAACTATCATCACTCTTTAAAAATTACCAAAGTTTGTTTCATGCTTAATTTCACTTTTTAAAAAAATTGTTTTGTTTTGTAAATTAAAATGAAAAATTGCAACTCCTTCGAGGTTCAATATTTTAAAGTAATTAAGTGATGTTTAATGGAAGCTGAGTAATGAAATATGACTTAACTGATGATATATTATCTTTTAAATATCTAATGAGCGGACGTTACTACAACTTACACTTTGAAATCGATGCCATCAATTCATATATAAAAACAGGATTAATTAAGCAACCCCAGCGCCACCAGTGTTTTAACATGCAAACAAAAGGTTCAGCGAAGAAGATGTTTCCATCCATTACCCCAATACACGTGCATTTTTATTTTTCACCCTAAAATATCTATACAATACTGTAAGATGATGGATTATTTTTTGCTACACATTTTCGTCACATTTTTTTCATTGAATACGACCTCTCCTATCGCCTACACTTGTCAGTCATGAAATTTATTTTTTCGCAAGTTTCAGTTAGAAGGGAAAAAAACACCATTTAGCGTAAGATAACAAAAAAATGGTGATACAAGCTTGGAATTTAATTAAGTTTTCCAAAGACCAGGCTTTCTATTTTTTTTTTATGTTCTTGGAAGACATAATTTTTATCAAAATTCTATCTTTGAAGTAAAAATGTGTAGCTTTAAGGATTACATCAAATAAGCTGTTAATAGGACGGTTGAAGTTCTTATCAAGTCACATGAAGTAATGTGCCCCTTTCTTAATGACTTTATACGCTTGAAAAATTTCGGGAAGTAAGCAGCATTTTAGCATAAAAAAATACCCACCCAAAAAAAAAGGAGAAAGTTTTTATGGTTGATATTAAGATCATGTAAATTAAGTTTGCGTTAAATTATTAACAAAATAGATTCGTGGAATTTTCTTTAAAAGCTTTTGAAAGGAAAAATAGATATTTTTTTTTATAATTACTATAAAAAGTGAAGATTCATAATTATAAATATAATTGAAAATTGAAAGCACCATAATTATTTTATTCAAAAATTAACTTATACAATAAATATAATTTATCTTAAATTCTGAGCATCAAACTGTATAGTTGGGGAGAGTGGCGTCAATTGTGACAGGGTACGATTGTAACAAAGCAAAAATTTCGAGTGTCGGGTTCTAGATTTGGTTCCTAGCTGGAGCACAAGGCGTATTTAATAAATCTACATGTACACCCCTGCTAGCAACCATTTTTATGTACTTTTGAAAGAGTTACATCACAAAAGATATTTTCACGCTACGTAAGTACTTTTTTTGGAATTAGAATATTATATTGTAGCAAAGTAATTTTATTTAAACAAATAAAAATTATTAACCGAATATGTAAGTGGACACCTTAATTAACATTTCAACAAAAAAAGGATTAGTTTTGTTAATTAACTAGCATATTTTTTAACAAGTGAAGCTGAAATGGCGTCTTGGGGACGATTGTAACAATAAGTAAAGGGACGATTGTAACAGCTGAAAATAAAATTCATAATTTCAATTGCAATTGTTTAACCCCTTAGGTCCCATTTCTTATGTTTACAAACCGTTGCTTAACTCTTTAAGAACCACCAATAGTTTCCTATATCATTTATATTATGTTGCATGTGCATTATTTTATTTGTCACATTTCACAGCATAAATTAAAATTTTTAACCCCTTACAGTTGAAAGTTTAACCCTTTAGGTCTCTGCTCATTATTATTTTTACACCTAAAATATCACAACTATTTTGATCAATTAAAAAATATATCACAACTATGATAATATGCATAATTAACTATGTTTTAGTTGAATTTATGAACTGTTACAATTGACCTCGTACGTGGGGACAATTGTAACAAGTGCACGACTGTCAAAAATTTTTAATAACTAATATAATAACATTTAAAATAAGGTTTTTTTTTTAGTAGAGAATAGTCTACTTTACTCGTCTGTCAATTAATACTAATAATATATTGGATTTTTTGTTAGTTAAAAATAGTAAAGTCAAAAATTTTACAATTGACCCCACTCTCCCCTATAAGTAGTATTTTGATGTGTAGTTAGTTCAAAACTATGCATTTTTTTAAAAACAATTAACTAGTTTTGCAACACAACTTTAATTTATACAATAAAAGCAAGAGTGCCAAAGATAGTCGACAGCTTGAAAAAAAAACTAAAGAAGAATGGAAGGTAGTGAAAAGTCATAGAAGTGTGCAGCATTCTACTTAGACAACTACTTTTAACCGCGACATATTTCTAAGTAAAGTTACTAAGTTAATTTTCAGGTGGCGCTGCAAACTTCTTAAGCAGGTTTTTTTAACCACTATTTGCAACAATAACGAGACGCAACTCGAGAACAAAATTGGTGGACTTCAGCGCATTATTTCAGTAAGAATTGCCTAACATCCAGTCGAAAACAATTTTTTTCTTAAATTATCATATCTATTTACTAAACCTTATTTCGAAATGTAGTATGACTAGATTAATAACAATGAAGATAATGATCTGATAAGGAGAAAATTTATTTATTACCCTATAAAAATGAATACTCAAAATTGATGTAATTTTCTTCGTTTATAATGACACTCTCTCTTGAAAATCGATCTGATTGAAGACAGTAATATAAAGAAAGCTCTATTTCGATTTATTTTAGGACATGAATTTTACCAGAATCAGTAAGCATTACGATACATAGTCGAAAGATATGCAGCATAAGACTTATTGCTTTTGATAAAATTGCTTATAATAAGTAACATGTGCACTGAGCATAAGTAAATAATATATACGGTACATTTTCGTCAATTAATTGCGTGATTTTTTTTTCGTCAAAAACTAAATGGTTTATTAATGAAATGACTGTTAAATTGTCCTAAGGAATTTTATTTGTGAAATTGTAAGGGTTTTAATTTATCTTTCGAAAGTTTTGTGATGATTTAGTATGTAGTTATCGTTAATAATTGACTAAGAGAAGTTAGCTCTAATAAATAACATATTTACCTAATGAAACAAAATGCATAGAGTGCAAAAGTTTCGGAAATGGAATTTACGGAGTCAAATTATTAACGTAAATTTATCCAAACATTCTCTAATACTGGAATTACGAACGGAAAATGAATGTGAACATAAAGGATGATCTGTAAATAGCAAACTGATCATAAATAATTATGCGAAAAATTGATTAGGTAAAATTGCAGTATAGAAAAGTATAGGACAGAGATCAATCAAAACAAAACTAATAATGATTTATTTATAATCTGCTATTTATAGGTCATTAATGAAAAAGTAAATAAAAAATAAATAATTAAAGTTATAAATACTATTTCCTTGGAAATAAACATATGAAAAAAAAGTAGTGAATCCTTGTTTTAGGAGAATTAAATATTTTATGACAAAAAGGACTGATCTTTAACAACCGAATAATTCTATTGAACATTCAAAATGAAAGCAATAAAAAAAAATCTTTAATTGAGATTTATTTTATTCAATTCAAAAATTTGTTCTTTGTAAACTATATTTGAAGCTGGGTAGGCCACATTTTAACACTGTAAAAAACACGGGATCAAATTACGGTAAAAAATACTAGTACTCACGTTACTTTTTACAGTAAAATTCATTTTTACCGGAGCATAAAAAGGAACAAAAAATCTAATATATAGTAGTTTTTGCAGTAAAATCACTGAATCACTTTAATTAAATGAAATTTACTGTAAAAATTGGGGTATAATATTTCACATTAAAAATTGAGTTCACGGTAAAATGAATTTTACGAAAGATGCTCTCTAAGAACCCAAAGTTTATAACAGTTTTGATCCGAAACTTTTTAAAGTCTACGTCTTTAGAATTCTTGAAACCAAAATTTAATTAATTATTTAATTAAAAAATTACTATGTTGGAGAAATTCAAAAGTAAATTTAAATATGTGAACTGTAATCGAAAAATTTTCAAGTAGAATGAAATATAATTTTTTTCCCAGACATGACCATCAATTTCCCTCATACTTAAGATCAGCAAAAAAAAAAAATTATTTTTTTGTGAAAATTTACATCCCCCACCACGCAATTTAGTGACAATAGAAAAATAATTTTTATCAAGGGATTTTAAATGCCCTTCCATAAATTCTTAGAAAGCTGAGTAATATTTTACCGAGACAGTTCTTCGAACTCTTAAGCTCCTCTTGATTTAATCCCATTAAAGGGAATCCATTATTAACAATATTCTATTTCCAAGAAAGACACTATCCAAGTCTCAAAATAAAATCATCCCCTTTAAAACAATAGATGTATTTCTTAGACTTACAAGCGTTAAAACTATACAAACCCTTAAGAATGTATCATGATCAAGCTTTTAATGTAATTTAATAGAAAGTATTTTATAACATAAAGGCACCATTTTCCTGATGGAGTTTCATATTTTAAAAATATTTCATTTCTGCCTCCCTTATGCAAGTATACTTTGCATATTCATATCAGTTCGTGGAATATTCTTTTCATACCTTATTCTGATATTTTCATGGAATAACTGTAACTAGAAACTGCTAAATGTCTTAGGTTACATTCTCAGTACTAAGAAACACTGTGTGGTACACAATTTAGTATTACATTTCACTTGGGTTAAAAGAAAATTAGTATTCAAATATCTGCACAGAGAAACACGGTAAATATTACAATATTCTGGTTTTTTTAACAATACTTTTTTTCTCTGTGTGGAATGGAGAATAATCTAAAAAGAAAACATCAACTTTTATTCTACGTATTTTTCGAGTTAATTAAAATATCTATAATTTAACTGTTTTCTAATACAATATAAATCTTTTCCAAATTTATTTTCTTTATTTACATTGTAAGAAAAGTTTGGTGTATAATTGTCAATATTTTTGGTGTTGATGCAATTAAAATACATTTTTAGGGAAGAAACTAGAACTGTAGTTGTCTTTCGAAACATTATATAAAATTGTTAAAATCACAATTAGTTGAAAGAATTAATTTCAGTATATTGCTAAAAATATTCTTGTTTCTTGAAAAACTATTTTTGCCGTGAAGCCATTAAATTGATTCGAATGCGGATTAAAATAAGGTTTTTCAGTAAATATACAAATAATAAAATTAAAAACATAGCTATCGTCTTACTGATTCTTGCATTCTCACTGGACAAAAAAAAAAAGCCATGACCTAATCCTCAATTAACCGAATTAAGTCCAGTTATGTTTGGCTGCCATTACAAATTAATCAACTTTAATTAATTAACTGAAATTAAAGATAAGTAAAAAAATTTATTAAATTTAAAACAGTATTTTCCTCTAAATATTTAATTTGTCTCTTATTCAACTGTATTTACCAGCAAAGTGTATTTTCCCTCTCAATAATAATCTTTGTTGTTATTAAGTTTTTGACTTTTATTATTTAAAATTAAAGGATTAACTCTAAAGGTATTGTTCTTTTATTACACTGCAAAGTATTTATATGATTTATCTTATTATTCAGTATTTTATAATACAGATAATTAGTTATCATTAACTGAAAATATGTAAAATTTACATTTGTAATTAGTTTTATTTAAAATTTGCGCAGTCAACCTATGACATAGTAAACAAAAACAACCATTTAAAAAACAAACAAAAACATTAACAATTAATTTGTGCACTATTTCTAAATAGTCCCTTTGGAATCGATAATTATAACTCCTCAATGGTAACCTGTGGACGCGATATGAACTTGCCAACATTGATGGATAGTTCACATTAAGCAGTTGATTTGCTTGAAAACATACTGCTCAAAGAAAAGAAAAAAATCCGGTCAGGTAAATAAAATCTCTCGGTCAATAAACAATATTGAAGAAAGAAATAATGAGCGAAGTACTATAAACAAAAAGAAATGAAGAAAAAAATAATCTGCGAAATGATATAAACAAAAAAATGAAGAAAAAAATAATGAGCGAAATAGTATAAATAAATAAAAATTAAGAAAGAAGTAGAATAAGCAAAACTGATATGAATAAAAAAAAACAGCATAAACCAACTAGTCGTATTCGTTCATCGAATTCTCAAAGCTCAATTGCTCAAAGAAAAGAAAAAAATCCGGTCAGGTAAATAAAATCTCCCGGTCAATAAACAATATTGATGAAAGAAATAATGAGAGAAGTGCTATAAACAAAAAAAAAATGAAGAAAAAAATAATCTGCGAAAAATTATAAACGAAAAAAATGAAGAAAAAAATAATGAACGAAATACTATAAATAAAAAAAAATTAAGAAAGAAGTAGAATAAGCAAAAGTGATATAAATAAAAAAAAACAGCATAAACCAACTAGTCGTATTCGTTCATCGAATTCTCAAAGCTCAGTTGCTCAAAGAAAAGAAAAAAATCCGATCAGGTAAATAAAATCTCCCGGTCAATAAACAATATTGATGAAAGAAATAATAAGCGAAGTGCTATAAACAAAAAAAACAAAAATGAAGAAAAGAATAATCTGCGAAATGTTATAAACAAAAAAAATGAAGAAAAAAATAATGAACGAAATAGTATAAATAAAAAAAATTAAGAAAGAAGTAGAATAAGCAAAAGTGATATAAATAAAAAAAAACAGCATAAACCAACTAGTCGTATTCGTTCATCGAATTCTCAAAGCTCAATTGCTCAAAGAAAAGAAAAAAATCCGGTCAGGTAAATAAAATCTCCCGGTCAATAAACAATATTGATGAAAGAAATAATGAGCGAAGTGCTATAAACAAAAAAACAAAAATGAAGAAAAAAATAATCTGCGAAATGTTATAAACAAAGAAAATGAAGAAAAAAATAATGAACGAAATAGTATAAATAAAAAAAATTAAGAAAGAAGTAGAATAAGCAAAAGTGATATAAATATAAAAAAACAGCATAAACCAACTAGTCGTATTCGTTCATCGAATTCTCAAAGCTCAATTGCTCAAAGAAAAGAAAAAATCCGGTCAGGTAAATAAAATCTCTCGGTCAATAAACAATATTGATGAAAGAAATAATGAGAGAAGTGCTATAAACAAAAAAAAATGAAGAAAAAAATAATCTGCGAAATGTTATAAACGAAAAAAATGAAGAAAAAAATAATGAACGAAATACTATAAATAAAAAAAAATTAAGAAAGAAGTAGAATAAGCAAAAGTGATATAAATAAAAAAAAAACAGCATAAACCAACTAGTCGTATTCGTTCATCGAATTCTCAAAGCTCAATTGCTCAAAGAAAAGAAAAAAATCCGGTCAGGTAAATAAAATCTCCCGGTCAATAAACAATATTGATGAAAGAAATAATGAGCGAAGTGCTATAAACAAAAAAACAAAAATGAAGAAAAAAATAATCTGCGAAATGTTATAAACAAAGAAAATGAAAAAAAAAATAATGAACGAAATAGTATAAATAAAAAAAATTAAGAAAGAAGTAGAATAAGCAAAAGTGATATAAATATAAAAAAACAGCATAAACCAACTAGTCGTATTCGTTCATCGAATTCTCAAAGCTCAATTGCTCAAAGAAAAGAAAAAAATCCGGTCAGGTAAATAAAATCTCCCGGTCAATAAACAATATTGATGAAAGAAATAATGAGCGAAGTGCTATAAACAAAAAAACAAAAATGAAGAAAAAAATAATCTGCGAAATGTTATAAACAAAGAAAATGAAGAAAAAAATAATGAACGAAATAGTATAAATAAAAAAAATTAAGAAAGAAGTAGAATAAGCAAAAGTGATATAAATATAAAAAAAAACAGCATAAACCAACTAGTCGTATTCGTTCATCGAATTCTCAAAGCTCAATTGCTCAAAGAAAAGAAAAAAATCCGGTCAGGTAAATAAAATCTCCCGGTCAATAAACAATATTGAAGAAAAAAATAATGAGCGAAATGTTATAAACAAAAAAAATAAGGAAAAAATACTGTGCGAAATGCTATAAACAAAAAAATGAAGAGAAAAATAATGAACAAAATGCTATAAATAAAAAAAAATTAAGAAAAAAGTAGAATGAGCAAAAATGACATAAATAAAAAAAACAGCATAAACCAACTAGTGATATTCGTTCATCAAATTCTATCACAGATAAAATTCTGGATGGGAAGTAATGTGGTGTAACTACCACTATAAATATTAAATACCAATTCATTAATATATAAGACATGTTGACTTGATTCAATCAAGGGGTACCTTTTGATAGATGAAGGTTGACACCGTCGATTGAAACATCCCTTCAGTAAAACATATTTAACTTGTTCTCATGGTAACCAAATTTTAAATAAGATCAGAAATAACACGTTGCAAGTTAAAGCTACAATGGTAACCGATCAAATTGCTTAAATTCTAGAACAGAACAGAATCGGAAACTAAATCCGTGGGGGGAAAAACTTAACAAATTAAGTTATTTTGTAATCATTAAATTGAGTAACTTTTATCTTTGTAAAAGTCTGTTAGAAACTCCTTAGCAATAAAAAAGTTTCAAAATACTTGCTATGGATAAAATTCACGTATAAAGCTTGCGATTAAAATTGTAAGCGACTAATCCAATTTATTTAATATTTAGATGGAATTAAGAGTAAAGAAGATTAATAATTTATAAGTAATTTATATAAAGAGTTTTTCTAATTCAGATCAAACCAAAGACATTCTTGACAGCATGATTTTATGAGACGAAATTTTTTTTGACACTTACAAAGTTGAAAACGAGTGTAAAATTTTCAAATTTCATCAAAATTTTATTTACGATGAATTATTATTTTAAATAAATTTAGTTTAGAAAATAAGATGCAGACAAAAATGATGAATTTGTATAAATTTCTTTTTTAATTTGATAAAAAATTAAAATATATTTAAGAAAAATGAAACGGAGAATAAAATGAATTGGATTCGCATCAATAAAATGAAAATTTAAAAAATGCTGTAAAAAAAATACAATATATGCTTTACTCAAATGAAATCGAAAAATTTTTTTTTCCTCCAAAATTATTTCAGATTAAAATATATTAAGCAGTATGAGTACATTTGTACCTGCATTTATACTTCTTTATATATTTTATGTTACCGTCTTTAGTTACCTCGAGTTTTTATTCAAAATCATCTAAAGTTCAGATACACTGACTTTGTGTATCTAAAATGTTATTAATCATATTTTAAAAGAATGTTTTCAATTACGAGTAAAACTCGCCACAAAAAAATAAATAAAAAAACTTTTAGCTACCTGAATGTCTGTGAACTATTTCTAAAAAAAGTAATTTGATCTACATTTGATTGATCATCCAAAAGTATCTTCGTTTTCTATCCAAAGTTTAATTACCTAAAGGCATTCCATCATATTCAAGCAACTTTTCAGGAAATTCAGCACATTCCGGCACTTTACTAGACATGAAAGAATTTCCACTTTATTTTCCAAGAGATAAGGTTTGTGTGTGCAAAATATTATTTACAGTAGGTGCAAATACTAGTAGAAATACTTTATATACGTTTTTTAGTAATTGTTTTAAGAAGATTTTAAGTATAATTTTAAAATTTTATGAATACATATATTTTAAAATTTTCTATATTTTGTAACTTAAAATAAACCATTGTTACTACAAGAATTATAACTTACGATAAGTGCCAATACTAGAAGAAATACTTCATATATGCATTACTTTTTTAGTAAATATTGAATTTTATGAAACGATTTTTAGTATAATTTCAAAATTCCCTGTACACATATTTTATGATTTTCTATGTTTTGTTGCTAGTGGTGTAAAATGAAACAATTATTATTACAAGAATTATAATTACGAAGCAATGGAGAGATTTATAGTTTTCACGTAGATGGGACATAAAAATGCGTGCAATACTACGTGAAGATACTGCGCGTGAGAGAGATAATACGTGAAAAATAATATTAAAAAACCAATGAATGTTAAATTTTTTTATTGGGTCGGCTACAAAATAAAATATGCAATACAATATTTTTTTATGATTTTCAATGATGCTTTAAATAAATATTTTATAACATTAAAGGAGAAAATATTCTGTTAAAATTACAACGCGGTATGGAAATGACATCTCTAATAAAAATTATAATTCTGTTATTATCTGCAATAATTATGTTTAATAAAACCACATTATACGGTATTTAACTCATTCATTTGGTACTCCTCTTATATGATAACGGTTTACTGGAAATTTTGGCTTTCAAAATTATAGTTCTTATTACCACACATTTCGTAAACAGTACTAAACTTAATAGTAAATTTTATCGAATAAATGGCTTTTATACCATGCTTCAAGATATCCTGATAAACTTACCAAATTTTACCACAATTTCCAAATTTTATCACACATTATAAGACAATACTTTTTCTTAAATTTTCCAAAATCCAAACCAATGCACTCAGTTAAAAATTACCAAGGTTTCTGGTTTTTCCATAGTGACAGAAATATGGTAAATTTCACCTTATTCTGTTAGTTTTTACCATACTTTTTTTTCAGTGTACGATTAACACTCAAAAACAAGCATTGTACTACTTTTTTAAAAAATAAGGTGAAAATTTACTGATTTTAAATCATTTTTTAAGGAATTCTTAAGTTCTCTGAATTCTTTTTTTTTTCAATTTTGTGTAAAAAAAGTAGTTAGAATTTTCAATTGACCTGTCACACTTGTTGGTATTATTGTTTTTACTTAAATTTAGAAACTTAAATGAAGTAATTCTGAAATTAATTGTAACTCAATATTTAACGTTTTATTTTATTTCGAGATTAAAGCAAAATTCTTATGAAAAACAGAAAAGCATAAAGTGTCATGATAAAAAACATAGTACACTTTTATGACATCAAAATTATGAAATCAAACCATCTAAGTACAATTTTAAGCAAAAACATTTTTCTTTTTTTTTAATATATCAGCTAAAATATGTAAGCGAATATTAATATATATATTTGAGCATATTTTTAACTATAAATCTTTGAAGATGAATGATATCTTATTTCTTTTCATATACATTATTATAGCGGCATACTTTTTGTTGCCTTGCCAAAAATAATTCTCAGTTCTCTTGTTTTTAAGGCCCCAAAAAGTTCAAAAAGAGTTTTCTTCCAGAAATCATTAATAACAGCATAAAACACCAACTGCTATTTCTATTCCATATCGCGACAATATTGAAGAATTCTGCAATAAGGAGGAATGGTTATCTTTCATCATTTATTAGGGTAGCGTTCGGGAAAATTAATCATTATTATATGTTTTTTAACCTATAAGATATTAATATGACTAAAAATATATTCATAGTTTGTAAACTGAGAAAAAATTCACTGAGAAAAAAGTATGGTCAAAACTACCTGAATATAGTCAAATTTGCCGTGTTTCTTTCTCTATGGGGGTAGAAAAATGCTCGATAATTTCCTCAAACTGTCTTGGTAATGATTCAGTTAAAATTAACAATAAAATATTATTTTTAAATATGTGATAAATTTTGGCAGTAAATTTGGTAGTTTTATCATGATAATTTAGAGCATTGTATAAACATCATTTTTTCGGTTAAATTTACTTTTCAGTTTTATATTTTTTACTAAATGTTTGGTAATAAGAACTATAATTTTAAAAATCAGAATTTCTAGTAAAAAATAGCCATTACAAACCATTAAAAAAATTACTAACCATTACAAAAACCATTACAAAAATTACTAAATAAATTTTAAATACCATAAATTTTGGTTTTATTATCGGAATTATGGTTATTTTCGCCAGAAATGTCATTACCATACAATACGGTAATTATACCAGATTTTTTTTTCTCCGCGTACTTTTGGATGTTAAATGTTTTTAAAAATAATTTTATTGTTCATTGTATTATTGTTTATTGTTTTCTGCAGCATTCTGTTCAAACATGAATATTCATTTTTGTTTTTTCCACCAATCTTTAAGAATTCTTTTCTAAATTAAGCACCAATCTTGATTATTGTGTCTCATACTACAGCCACAATGGATATTAATATCCTCCAATTAACTATTCAGTTGTATTTATGTGGATATCAGCACTATTTAAAAAACATCTCGCGGTATTTAACATTACATACGCTCTAATGCGTAGTTCAAGAATAGAAGTTTCAATTCGAGAATAGAAGTTTTAATTCAAAAATTTAATAACGAATTACTTAAAGCATTTTATTTTAAGATTTCAAAATAAAAGAAAATTAAATATTTGATTTAAAAAAATTCAAACCTAAATCCCCTAATTTGTATTTCAGTAAACGATAAATTTTAATAAAATCGATAACGCCAAATTTCCCTTTCCGGTTTTTTGCTTGAATAAATTACAATGCGGTTCTGTATATGATGACCCCTTTAAATCTAAAACTATGAACTAAATAAAACAATGAAAAATATCACCTTCAGTGATATAAAAGAATGAGAAGCTTGATCAATAAAACCAATTACTTTTTCTTTGGCTACACAGTTCGTTTTTTTTTTCTTTTCCTTTTTTCATCCAGCCGCATATTATTGGCTGAATTCTTTTTTTCCTCACACATTCTTGTCGCCAAGAAAAAAAAAGAACTTTTATCGCAAAGATATATTTACACATTACTGGGAGCCTTTTTCTAGAAAAAATTATTTTCTTTTATCATTGTAACTTTCACTAAATATCCCTTATTTTAAAGGGTTATTATCAGTTATTGTATATATTGCAGTTATCTTGTAAGATTCAGAAGTGTTTTGTGTTTGTTTTCATTTGCTTTTATTATGACATCGTAAATTTATTTTGTTTTATTCCAAGTTTATCTGATGTTGCTATGGTTACTAAACATCCTTATTGGTTTAAAGTTTTAGTTCAACGAGGCATATTAAAAAAAATACAAATGCAATATTATTATGTATTCACTTATTACATTTTTTACTACATTTACGCTTTAAATAAAATTGATGGCAACAAGATGCTATCAAATAAAGCGAATTTTTTGTTAAGTTTTCATAAAATACTGACATAAGAAAGTTGTTCTTCAAAACGTTTTTTAAACAAAGTTAGCATGTAATATTATGTGCATGACTTTTGAATTAAATTCTGTTTTTGGCGACAGCTAAACAATCGATTATTTTTTTTATATTTCATATTAATATGTATTGTTTTAAGTGTCTAAAATGTAATTTACAACTTATTGCATGAAATGTAAATAAGAGAAGAATTATTAAATTCGCAATCTTCTATAATTTTAATACGTGAAAATAATCTTCCTGATTCCCCAAACCAGTTCCAAAATTTTTAAAAATTTGTTTGATGTTTTAATAAATGATATTTAAGCATAGCATATTATAATATCAAACAAAATTGTTGTTGTTTTTTCAAATACAAACAATTGCGAAACTCAAAAACTGGACCATAGATACCATATTTACCATAGATTAAATTTCAAAATATAGCAAGTTATAAGTTTTCTAATACTTTTAAGCAACAAGAATTTTAACGCACCAACTATCCTCACCTTAGAAAGCTACCTCGTTTCTTGCAGATTGGTACATTTTACAACCGAGAAGGCTAGTGTATAGATCTCATGACGACAGAACCATGGTTCAAGTTCCAGGGTTGACACTACAATATTTCCTCAATTCGCTTTTATACATGAAGAGCCTCTAGTGTCCTGCCCTCCACAATTTGTGATCCTGGGATATGAGAATACGCTACTCCCATTCACACATAGATGGCAGCTATATAAAGCAGCTAATTGATTTCCAATCTCTAATCGAATTTCTTTTATGCAGTTTTAAAGCCATGCCAGTTGTAAATGGTTAAAAAAAGGTATAAATTAATATTCATGGTTTTTAACCATACTAGTTGTAATTGGTTTCAAATCGTAAAACTAAGGACAAATTTTTACTGTAAACTTCAGAATACTGTTAATTTGATGGGCAAACTGCTGCCTTTTATTTTAGCATAATTTTAGAATGAATGCGTTTGAACAATGGCTAAAATGTTTATTTTTTAAGTAATGCTTTCAAAGAATGAAACGCAAGTAAATTTTCGTTTCATAAATAAAACAGACAGTGCTTTTTCTCATTTGAAAAAAGTTTTCTTCTGACTCTAAATGTAATAAGTAATTTGAGCAAAGCAATTATTTTCATCTTTTTTAGAATTCTTGAAAAACAACGTTCCTTAATGGTCATTAGTCAAAAGTTAATTATCTGTTATTAAACAGAGTAACACAAACATGAATAATCAACATTTAAATCCTAATTAATGCGTTTTCTTTCATTAATCATTACTTTTGAAATTTTAAACTAAAAAATACATTTGAGTTAGAGATTGAAACAAAATATCAAAATTTGTGTAAACGCAGATGATAATTTAATCAAATTAATACTTAAATAAGTTATTTAAAGAACAACCATTCATTCCTGGAAACAACATTATTCGTAATTCATTATTTCAGAATCTGAAAGTAATTAATGATAACAGTTTTAATCCTAATTTATTTAACAGGAGTTCAAAATCAATAGGTAAGTAAATGAACTACTTCCTAATGCTAAAAATCAAGTTCAAGCATTATGTATCAGATTCCAAGTTATTTGATAATAGAAAATATTTAGGTAACTTTTGCTTAATTCAGATTTTAATTGTAAGCAAATGCCAGCTAATACTTTCGAAGGTTTCGTATTCCTATCATTTTTCATTTAACGTTACTTGATTTGCTCAAGCAACGTTTTCTTTTCGTCATTTTTACAAAATATTGTTCTAGTTTGTGTTCCTAGTTGCATAAACTTTTACCAAACAATGTTTTCAAAATTTGTGATTTAAAAGATGGAATTTGATAGATTTAAAGTGTTTAGTTTTTGCAAATATTTTTTTGAATTCTAGAGTTATAGAAATTAAAGTATTTTTATATTCTTTTTACCAAAATTTACGTGATTTTCACCAGAATGCTGCACCTGCTATTTTATTTAGTGACTGTGCTAGCTGAGATATTTTTTTCTTATTTTTACTTATTTTTAACAAAGAAAAGTCAGTATGAAAGCCGAGATTTAATGCAATTCGCATTTGAACTTTACATAAAAAGTATTTTGAACTATAATGCGAATTTGTTTATGGATTCTTCTTCTGCAATGGTGCTACAGCCCACCATAAGTTATATTAAGTGAAATAAATTGTTATATTACCATTTATGCTGAGAAATTTCTAACAATATGGAAACCAATCAATTGACAATTGTTTTCTTTAAATTACGTTGAAGGTCTTTTCTACACAGGAAAGAAAAATTCTGTAAATATATCCTACTGTATGTAACATTGCTTTTAAAAACATAAATAAATAAAAAACATAATTCTGGTTAAGAAAGCAAAATATTCGGTATTTAAATCTTTCATTTGGTAACTTCCGAAAATTATGGTTTTTAAAAATATATTTCTTATTACCACACATTTAGTAAAAGCACAAAACTGAAAGTTAAATTTTGCCGATTAAATGGTTTTTATCCCTTTCTCTTAGCTATCATAATTAGCGTCATTAGGTAGTTAGTGACTTCATTAGGTGGACTTAGTTGGTGCGATAAAATTCTAGTTGTTTGATCGTAATAGGTGAAAGCAGTTAATAAGCGATTTTTCTTACAGTTGACAGCTTGGATACCATCTTATTTATGATTTTTTGACTATTTTGTTTGAATATGGTGAAATAGCAATTAAATAAATTGATATTTATCCATTATTTTCGAAAAATTTCTAACAGTGTATGTGATTAAAATTCATGGAAAAAACAGTATTAAGCAAGAAATTGTGGTAAACTATTAGTTAATTTTTGTTTTTTATTTTGCATGAATGGTCTTTATTTATTCTGTTTAACTTTTTTGAATTGTTTTCATGTAACACTGCTTACTTTTCCATGTTTGCATGTTCTATTTGCCGAATTTAATTGGATTTTCTTATGGTTTGCCTGCGTCGTTTCTAGTGATTGGAATTTTTTTGGTTCTTCCCAGCAAAAATAAAACCTAATAACGTAATATAGAAGGAATATATACTAATATTCATCAATCTTAGCACACTTACGTTTACTTTTTATTTTTGTTCCTAAAAACATACTAATTATAATACTTTAATATCTTAATAACCATTGTTTGTGAAACTACATTTATCCTTTATTTTTTGCTTTAAATATTGATCATAGAAAAAATAAAAATATCTTTTTAGTGCGTAATCCAAAAGCAAAACTTTCAACGTTAAATTTAAAAAAAATTTATGACTCAGAGATATAGCATTACAATCAAAAGTTATCCGTTAGAGGTGACAGAAGTCAATGAGAATAACACTGAATCCAAAATTTTGCGTTAACTGACCAACTAATCCTGGATTGGAATAATGTGGTTTACTTTAATGACGGGAAGTTCTAAAACTAAATTCTAATGAGATTGTGAAACAATGTAATGAAATAAGTATTTTCGCTTGAACAAACAATTATATTTATTTAATCTAATTAATTTGTGCATTTTTAGGAAACCCTGAGTAAATAATATCTGTTTTGAAGCTAATGAGCAGTACCATAAATCACCTGTTTCAAAATTTTCAGTTTATACTTCCTGTCGACACACAGAGAAAAATAATTCTAGTAAAGCTATTTTACTGTATGGGAAGGAAACTTCTGGTACTGGTAATAAAAAAAACCATAATTCCGGTTTAAGACCGAAATAGATGGAATTTAAACCATTCATTTAGAAATTTTTCAATTCATAAAGTAACGGTTTAGCTGAAATATTTGATTTCAAACGTTTGGTTCTCATTGCTACAGATTTAGTAAAAAATGTAAAACTATAAAGTAAATTTAAGCGAATAAATACTTTTTATGCTATGCTCTAAAATATCATCAAACAATACTAAATTTTACCACATATACCAAATTTCCTCAGTTATTATCAAACCGTATTTTATTTTTAATTTTAACAAAGCCCTTCGGTTGAAATTAACGAGCAATTTGGTGTTCCCATGGAGGCCAAAAACACCATAATTTAACACGGTAATAAACCATATTCTGGTAGTTTTGATCGTACTTATTTTCTCAGTGTAATATTACCATCATTAAACATTTTGAAAATAAATATAGCCAACAATAGAATTTTTTGTGCAAATTCTTCATTGTCTGTTTAGTTATAATTTAATTCTAATTTAATTGACATTATTTAATTAAAATTCTTGTAGAAAATTGCGAATAAGATTAACCAAATTACAAATTAATCTTTTTTTTAATAAAACTGATTAATTATTTACAACAAAATACTCTCTCCAGAAAACAGTAAAATAATTAATATATAGAATACACGGAATGCTTCTCAGAATATAATCTTTCCAAGCATTTTTACAAGGTAATCTAAAGCCACTCATAAGATCTGAGCTGTTCGATTAGCTCCAGAAATAGGTAGAACAAAGCATTATTTGAAGTTAACTGATTAAGTTAAGCTGACTAAATAAAAGGGAAGCATTATTGATCAAAATGATCTCATAAACCTTCTTGGACCACATTGATTGCATTCTCCACGACCTCTAATGATACCTACCGGCTGTAGCTTGGTGACGAACATTCTGGATTTTCGGCGAGCCTCCTATAAACAATACCTTCGTTCCATTAAGGCGATCTATAACATAGCCATATGTGAGTGACGTCATGAAACAAGCATTTCCTATTACCTTGTAAGCAGGAAAGGGACCAAATAACAGATACTTGACAGTGATTGACGGGAAATGCGACAAGCAAGACATGCGTTTCAGTACAGAGCTTATTTATGAGTTAAGTAGTACAAGCAAGCGGTTCAGATTTTGATTAAAATTGATCATGTGTAGCCTAAAATAGGCAGGTTTTTGAACAATATTAAAAGTAATTTTTCTCTTTCAATTTAGAGAGTCTGGGACACAAAACATTGAAAATTTTTAAATATTATAATACAAAATAATAATAATAATGGTAACAATGTAATGAAAGTAATTTTCACTGAGATGATGAAATATTTATGCTTTTTTCTTAATATGAAATAACACAGTAAAAGCCTCTAAAAAACAAATATTTTTTAAGAATTTTTCAACGACTGAAATTCACTTCTCTTATTGCATTTTTTAGTTTAATGAACAGTGTGCCAAAAAAAGCGGACCACTCTGAATAACTTTTGGTCTAATGATCGGATCTCCACGTTCTAAGACTCAATCATAATGGTTCGAGTGAGTGACCTGAAATATGCTAATTAATTAGTGCACACGATATTTTAAGTTATGAAATCAGATACAAAAACGCATTTTTTTCTGAATAAACATACCTTTTTTTCGACGGATTCGGACTTCAAACTCCCAAGATATAGGACGTAGCCCAATCTGAGAAATATGGCCTCCTTAGTTTAGTCAGGAGAGGCAATCCAAAATTTGAACCACTTAACAAGTCGTAGATTTAAAATTTGGTTTCTCAGGAACTATTCAAGCGATTTCACTGAAATTTTGTACATCGCCATTTTAAATTACATGCTTTAAAATGATGTAAGAAATTGCACACCTTACTATTCTAAATTTACTGGACTATTATTAAATAAAATGATAACGAATAATAAATATTTGCTGAAATTTACTTTTTGTATGAAAGTATCATTGGACAAACGAATTTTATAATTGTCTCCAAAAATTTTCAATCCGCTTAAAAAGTTCTTGAGAAACGGTGTAATGCGCAAAAAGTAAAATTAACAATAAGGGAAAGTACGTTTTTGTGTCTGATATCGGAACTTAGAATGTCCATCTATCTATCTATCTATATATATATATATATATATATATATATATATACGAGGGTTGTAAATTAAATAGTGGCAACTTAACCTTGAAACTCACAAAAGGGCTAGCATGCGTAAATAGGGTATGGGTGGGGTGAGGTGGCGCTGTTGTCGATGTGTAGAGTGCAAAAAACAGTCGATTTGCTTAGAAGGGTAGTTGTTGCGTGGCGTTAAAGCGAGGAGTTTCGTTTCCATCGCTCTAAAGCATGTTGTGAAAAGGCTTAATGACGAAAAAAGACGAGATGCTTGAATCCGTCGTGCTACTGTCCTATATGGTAAAGCATTTGCTCCAAAGGCGACAAATAATCCTCGATAGCATTCTGTTGCATTTTTGCAACAGGCAACCTCGATTGTAAGCCACGACCGCTGATCACCTTTTGAAAACATGCTTTAGAGCGATGGAAACGAAACTCCTCACTTTAACGCTACACAACAACTACCCTTCTAAGCTAATCAACTTTTTTTTGCACTCTACACATCAACAACAGCCCCACCTCACAGCTCCCATATCTAATTTGCCCATGCCCGTCCTTCTGTGAGTTTAAAGGTTAAGTTGCCACTATTTAATTTACAACCCTCGTATATATATATATACATATATATATATATATATATATATATATATATATATATATATATATATATATATATATATATATATATATATATATATATATATATATATATATATATATATATATATATATAAACTGCTGTTTGTAGAAAATGCAACACCATGAAGGAATCATCAGAATCAAATGAAATTCGCAGCAAATGTCAATTATAGGATATTATGCAAATTAATAAAGTTTCAGAGCCATCCCGCGTGCGTGGCGCGCGTGCGTGGCGCGCGCAGCGCCCTCTGAATTGATGCTGAAAGCGTATAAATAAAGTGCTGTAGCGGGACGTTGAAAATAGTCTATGATTATTTGTTAGTGGCAAACGTTTAGTGAGACCTGAGTATGCCTCCACGACGGAAGAATAAGAAATTCAAGCAACTTACGGAGTTTGAACGAGGGAGGATAATCGGCCTTCGAGAAGGAGGATTTTCCTATCGCGCAATAGCAGCTCGTATGCAGCGGAACAGTTCCACAGTGATGCGAGTTTGGAAGCAGTGGACCGACGAGCACCGAACAACTCGAAAAACAGGCACTGGACGACAGAAGGTGACGTCAGAGCGCGATGATCGACACCTGCTCCGCATGGCGGTGAATGATCGCACAGCTTCCTCCAGGCAGCTGGCAGCACATTGGTCTACTGCTACAGGTGTACAATTGTCGGCTTCGTCAATTCGTCGTCGTCTGCTGAGCCGTGGATTGCGTGCAAGGGTGCCATTATACAGGATTCCCCTCACGGCGGATCATCGACGGCTGCGTCGGCAGTGGGCTCTTGAGCACAGAGACTGGCGAGCTGATTGGCACCAAGTTGTCTTTTCAGATGAATCACGCTTCAATTTGTGTATTATTGAACGACATAGTGGTCGAACACCCGGAGTTATGGTCTGGGTCTGGGGTGCGATTCGATGGTCTGGGGTGCGATTTCGTATCATGGACGATCCAATTTGATACGAATTGAGGGTAATCTCAATAGCAACAAATACGTCCGTGAAGTGCTACAGCCCGAAGTCGTTCCTTTCCTTCAAGGCATCCCTGGAGCTATCTTTCAGCAGGATAATGCACGCCCACATGTTGCGCGGACTGTTAGAGACTTCTGTTCAGCACAACGCATGCAACTTCTTCCTTGGCCTGCTTATTCGCCGGATATGTCGCCTATTGAGCACGTGTGGGATATGGTTGGTCGGCGTCTCACTCGTGATCCGCGTCCTGCAGTTTCCAAAGACGAACTTTGGTTGCGCATACAAGCGATATGGAATTCTCTTCCTCAAGCAGATATTCAACATCTGTTTGACTCCATGCCACGTCGTATAGCAGCACTTATTGCAGCGCGTGGTGGCTGCACCAAATACTGATTTCGGACGCTTAATTTGTTTCTTTTGTTTTGAAAATTTCATCATTTATTTGTATCAGTACAAGTCGTTTCTGCATTAAATTTCATTTGATTCTGATGATTCTTTCATGGTGTTGCATTTTCTACAAACAGCAGTTTATATATATAAAGACAAATGATAAAAGGGGGAAATAATAAGTAATAAGTAAAAAAATAAGAAACAACAGTTTAAAAAAAGGGGGGGGGAATAAAATTTTATTTAAAAAAACCGGGAAAAAAAGAGCCGGAAAAAAAGATATAATCTTTTCTTCAGCCCACACGATTATATCCGCAAAACAGAGTGCTTTCTGATATTGTATCAATAAAGCCAAAGCAAAATATATTAATACAATAGTGTGAGGAGCACTCAAAAATTTTTTTGAATAAACATAACAATAAATAAAATAGGTCACAAAAAGTAAAAATAAGTAAAAATAACATGTAAAAACAGAAAATAAAATGAAATAAAAAGAAAAAACATTAAAAAGGGGCTATAAAGCGAGTAGCAAAATCAGATAAACTTACATGGACGAAAAATTTTTCAAGAATGATTTAAAAATGTTTTCGCAGAAAGATTGCCAGATTACAAAATATGAAAACAAAGCGCAAATTGAGTGTAACAAGAGGATTTTAAAGTGTCGTTCTTACTGCACTGCTGAAGTGATTTGTTATTCTGTGCATTGATTTGTTAGTTACCAAGGATGGACCCGAAATGGATGTGCGCAATTTAATATTATACTGGATAATTTTAAAAATTGACCATAAATAGTTTTAGAAAATAGATGTTTACTTAAGAAAAAATATTAAATAGAAAAGAGAAACATAAATTGCCTGTTTCGCAAATAATTTTAGCCGCGGATTTACACGAAATGAATTAGCGCATGAAAAAATTATATAAATTATCAAAGGAAAAAAAAATTAATAGATAATTTTAACACGGATTTGCCCGAAATTGCTGTGTTTTCTTGTATTTATTTATATATATATATAATCTGAATTAAATAATCCATAAATTGATCCCGTTTTTAATTTTTTAAACTACTTGAATGTAGTTTGCATTGTAGGGAAAATTTTAAAAAAAAATTTTCACGAAATGGCTGTGTTTTGAAAAAAAAATCCTAACAAATGACATGCAATACGTTGCATTTTCTTAATATTATCAATACCAAGTCGATAAAATGTTTCTTCTCCATCATTTTCATCAAGTCTTAAGGGGGACCCCACCCTGAGATGGTAAAATATTAAAGTTTTTCTTGAATTTTTTTTTAAGTAATAGAGACAATGCAGAGACTCCTTGTTTTTTTATGTTATTTAGCTACAATTTAAGTCTATTTTAAAAAAATTTCTTTTACTAAACTAGAGGGCTCTGCCCCCTGCTCGCTGACGCTCGCCAACCCCCGGAGAATTGCTTCGCAATTCTTGCTTGGTTTGCTTCGCAAAACCAAGAATGCTTTGATTTCATATATTTCAATATTAAACTGAATATTAACTGTTATCATCGAAAAGAATTAATTTTCTTAAATGCAGAATAAGCAGTGTGTCAATATCAATGTCACTTTTTTTCGTTGACTACAGTTCCTTCTATGTCCTATTTGTTCTTTAAATGAGCCAAAATTGTCAGAAATTAACATCAATGTGCAGATATAATCTTAATGTGAAACTTGTTTAAAAAAAATGATAATCACAATAATACAGACTTTGTCCCAAAGAAATGAATATATTTTTAACACATTTAATTCAATATATATGTATATATATATATATGCAAACACTATAATATTTTTCAATAAGCAATATTGTTAAGAACAGGGTAATTTTTAAAAAAATATTTTAATAATATTCAGCAAAATAACTATAAATGAAAACATTAATTTTGCGGAATTAAAATAAACAATGCACCAATAGCATTTTCTTTACGCTAAATACATTTATAAATTTGACATTATATATATATGTTATAATATTTCTCTATATACAATATTGTTAATGACAGGATCATCTTTAATAAATATTTTAATGTTCTCCTTCGTTGTGCATCTTGACAATGCCACATATAATTGACCATGAGAAAAAATAGGCCGTTCAATATATAGCCCAACTTTATCGAAGGTTTGGCCCTGGGCCTTATTAATTGTTAAGGCATAAGCTAATCTAACAGGAAATTGTCGTCGATAAAGCACAAATGGTAAGGAAGAATTACTTGATAATGTATTTAATTCTATTTTTGGAACATTGGCAATACTACCATTTTTATTACCAGTAGCAATTTGGCAAGTCAATACTCTTTTCCCTATTTTAAGAACAGTCAATCAAGTTCCATTGCAAAGGCCATCAACAATAGATATGTTCCTGATCAGCATTACAATGCATCCAACTTTTAATTTGAGCTGATGAGGTGGCAGTCCCGGGAGATTTATGGAGTTTAAATATTCAATAGAATACCTTAAAGTAGCTTCTTCTTCTCTCCCGTCTGATTTATCTACTCCATATAGTGTGGCCTTATCAATACTATAACTTATAACCTCTTCACCTGGCACACGTGATAAAATATTTTCATTAACTTTGTTAACTTCCTCATTTTGCGGTGATAATATGATGTGATTAATGAAGTTAGTATTAAGACAATCGATTTTTTCAAAAAACCAAGAAATGATATCTTTACAATAAAGATCAGGAGTGCTTGCATCAAGATGTAAAAGTTCTCCATTGCCAATTGTCAACAACCAATTGGCAAATTCTTGGTTACCAGCTTTAACTCTCATATTAATTGTCAAATGGAGGATTTCAAAAAATGGCCAAAGAAAAGAGTATTTTATAGTTTCATTAATAACCTGCATATGTGTAGCTTTTTTAACGACAGGTAACACTTGTCGAAAATCTCCACCTAAAATGATTATCTTACCACCAAATGGTATCTCATTAGCTAGAAGATCACGAAAAGTTCTATCGATCATTTCTATTGCTTTTCTGGGAATCATACTTGCTTCGTCCCATATAATAACGTCAACATTTTTTAAGCGAATCTTATCACATTTTTTTAAAATACAAATCCCATCGTCACTTAGATCAATAGAATGTAAGGTTCGCATAAGTCTAATTTTATTATAGCAGAGAATAGTTTAACTTTCATAAAAATAGGTGGCAACATTCAGAGATGTAAATAGAACGCTTCGCAAACGCATATATTTCGCTGTTATTATTTTTCATTAAATACTTTTATAAAATATCTCTTCGCTTATTTACTGTATTGCATATTAATTAAATTCCTTGTCATTCAACTTTATCTTATATGCCGGAACCAGATTAAACTTACGAATTAACGTTTTAGAAAACAAATAATCAGATTAATCAATATATCAATACGAAATAAGTTGAGATGTTGTAAAACTGAAGAATGAAATTCTAACTATTTTGTGATTGGTTGCATCTCTGAAAAAGAAAATTCAGACTTGTAAATCGCTTTTTTAAGCTTGCCGTTTTCAGACATGTGATTGGCTGTTCTGAACGGCGGTTATTCTTCATTATTAGCTGCAAAATCATGCTTTAAAACTAAAATAAATAAAAATTTAAAATTATGTAAAAGATTTGAATGCCCTAAATGTCTTCCCTGAAAGATTCTGAATGAATTGATTCCTTAATCTTAGATTTTCATCACGTAGTTAAAAAGTTTTTCAGGGGACAAAATTAACTGCAAAAACTTTTTTTTAGAATAGAGAGATATTAAAAAATAAGTTGGTGGCAGCTCCGTGTGTGGCCTTTCATCAAAAAGTAGCACCTCACTGGCCTTATGGATTTAGAAGTCCTGAAACATAGGAAAACGATTTTGTTTAGATTTTCTGAAACATAAAGACATTATCTAAAAAGTAGCACTGCGGTTTTTTGATATTCGCTATATTACCAAAACGGCGGCAACTTCAAAAAAAATGTTAAGTTTTTCATTAAAAAAATATTCATTAAAATATTAATATGAAATCGAAATATAAAAATATCAAAGAAATCCTATGCTACTTTCTAAAGAATATATTTTTACGTAATTTAAAATAAAGAACAGCTTATTTCGTTGTATAGTCTCTTAAAACTCAACGTGTTAGGTCACGTCAAAAAACAGTGTTTTGAGAAAAACGAGTTTAAAGTTTTGACTTATGGTAGGGGAAAACGTTTAATTTCATATATATAATGGTCTATAAATGAAATGCCCACAATTAGTTTCTATATACAGTCAACAGAATGGATGAGACACAAAAAGAATGTCACCCCTCCAAATCCGGCCGAACGGACCTTTCTACCTGCTTAGCGACGACTCTCTATTTTCCGGTATAACTTCCAACCGAAGTTAGGTACCGAAAAATCGTTTTAGACAGACATTAGGAAGGGTACAAAGATTCGAAAAATGCAATTATTTTTTTTCGAATTTTTGAAATATTCAGTATGGGGTCCCCCTTAAGTGCTAGTCTAGCCCGTCGATTCACTCTCATGTGATGCCTCATATTTTTTTTTTAGTAGTAGCAGAAAATTCTGAGGTCATATTCATTTTGAGTATATTCTTTGGCTGCTAGGCCTACATTTATTTATAATTGTTCCAAATCTATTTATAAGCGATTGAAACCTTCATTAAGAATGATTACAACTAAATAAGTTTCAATCTCAACTAATAATATTGAAAGTGCGATTAATTCATTTTCTTAGATAATTTAAAAAAATATTTGAAAAAATAGTTAAAATAATAGTATTTTACTAAACTGTTTTGATAGGAGTGAGAAAATTCCATTAATTTACTGAGCGCACAAGTTCACATGATGAAACGATCATATATGTCACAGCGCGTCCTGCATCACACGCCGTGCTCCACATATTAAGCTATAACCTTTACATTTTTGTCAAAAATCATTTCAACATTTTACCTCAGTAATCTCAAAAAGATAAAATAACAACAAAAGAATCGTTTCTTTTTCATTTTTTGAAAATTTTACTGTGATGCTTTCTTCTAATTATAATTTTTCGTTTGACTCAGTTTCATTTCTCAAGCCATATTGAATTTTAGTACGGTTGTGGTTTAAGTTATGCTCTTTTTTTCCCTAATGATGGCTTTCTCAATTTATTTTCGAATTTAAGATGATCGAAAAATTTATTGAAGATAACTATACAAAGTTTAAAATGTTTATAATTTTAAATATATTTTAAAAAAGAAAAATATACAATTAATTTTCGAAAATTTTTAACGTTAAATAAAAGTAATATATTAGAATATTTATATATAATTATATTATTGAAAAAAAATCATAATGATAATAAAATTTATTAATAAAATGTTTAATTATAACTTATATTAATAAGAATCATAGATAATTATATGAGAAAAAAAATTATTAAAGCTTGAAATTTTTTCTTTGAAATAAACTAATTAATTTTCCAAATTATACATAGTATTTGCAGTTATGTCAATAATTAACATCATTTTCTTAAAGTTATTTTTTTTTAAATTTTGCATAGAAGATTTGTAAAACCCTTCTTGCATAATAGAAAAGTAAAGAAAAAATTAATTAACCAAATTTACTTGCATATTCTTATGTTTAATATAATTAAGATTATAGTTCCAAACTTTCAGATTTTTAGAAAAAGTATTAGTTAATTTATGATATAAACTGACATGCAGTACCGGATAATGCTTTTGCTTTAGACGGCACATCTTTGTTCATCACATTTTCCGAAATTTCAAATTTAGAAAGATGATTTATACTTATCATTTCACACAATATATATTTCTAGAAGTCACTAAAAAGTATTTAGTTTGAGAAATTGTATTTTTGGTATTACTCACAAATTTTCAAACTTCGATTTTTGAAATCTGATTTTTGACGTTCTTCCCGAAAGAAAAATCATTTTTACAATAAAAAATGAAAATTCATTTTCTAAAAACAATTGTTTTACAGGGGCCTCAAAAGTATCGATAAAAAAATTTTTATATAATATCTAAATTAATGCAATATTTTTTCCCAGTAATTTTATTGAAATTGTAATAAATTGATAAAAAGATACCACAGAAAACGAAAACAACACCTAAAAAAATATTCACATTGTTACCAATTTCAACTACCCCAAAAGTTTAGCCACAAAAGACAATATTTATACAGAGAAAATAAAATACAAAATTGTATTAATTGACTTGAGATTTTTTTAATAATTTTTCAACAGTTTTCCATTAAAAGTACGAGTATTTGAACGTTTTCTAGATCGATGTTTAAGAATGGTCTTTTAATGGCTTCTCTTGGTTTAAGTACATGAGTTCCGCTTTATGTCCCCATATACGACTAGCTATGCGATGCCCCAAACATTTTCTATGGGATTAAATTATGACAAGGGATGTAGTTTGAAATTTCTATGTTTCTAGATCTCAGCCATTATTTTACTGACATGGGTTTATGCATACTTGCATTATGTTGCATTTAAATTCACTTCAGTCCACTTAATATGTCTCAGAAAAGTAGCAACGGACTAAATAGTGTGCTTTAATAGTCGACAGAGTTTTGACGACCACTCAAAAATACTCAACTTGTTTGGACATTGAATCCAAAGGAAACCTAAACAATAAAAAATGTCAGATAATTGCGCCACTTCGGATTGTTCTTTGGTCATGCCATTTATAACTATTATCCTTGGAATACCTAAATTACACTTATTTTCATTTCTGAACAGCAAATTGATTCAATCATAGCCATATGACAAATACTTGTGTGTCCAATCTATTCTCACTGGATCATGATGTAGTTTAATTTATTGAATTCTATCCATCTTACCTGTTAAGGTTGTCTACAAATGAGATCTTTTGAAACAATCTGGTTCCTTTGATTTTTGATATCATTTGTTGAACGATTTAGGTTCAAAACCTCTATTTTAATTTTTTAATATTCGTCTCATCTGTGAAACAGAATATGCCTAAGACATTTGTAAAGAAATGTTTAATAAAAAAAATTATAATAATTAATCGCATCAGAAACAAGGATTATATCAGAAACAATGCTGATTTTAATATAACATCATCAATCTTAATACTGGCCTTATTACTCTAAGTGTAGCTTTTTTAATGAGAACACTTCTTGTTAATTATACTGATTAAGGCATACGTTTTATTTTTATTTCAATGTCTGCTTTTTTTTTAAATTTGAGCTGCCATTAGTTTCAATCTGTTCTCAGAGCTACATAATAATAAGAAACATTTGTGAAAGCGAGCGTTTATGTGAAAACTTTTCAATTCCTACGTAAGAATTAAAATGTTTTGACTTTGATATTTTCAATGAAAATGTAACTGTGATATCTTTATTTAATGTTCTGGAAAACTAAGCAAATTAACTTTATCTGAACTGTATAAACAAATTAAATAAGCTTTTAATAAATGTCAAATTTTATACAGGTTTTACTTCCTCGCTATATGATCCCAAAAATTATTCGCTGTATCTGTACTGCTTAACTGCTTAATAGTACCTTATCTTGTTGGTTAGGAATAGTTTTGAGCAATTTGTATCATTTAAATTAGTTTTTGTTTAAAGTCTTTGCTTAAAACTTAAACAAAACAAAATTCCTTAAGCGTAAATTGCAACGTAAATTTTATGATGATAAAAAAATTAATATATAGAGTTTATAATGAGTTGATACTGCATACAGTTAATAATTTATATAATATACGTTGCTAATAAACTGCGAATGCAAAGAATTAAGAATATTTTCGTAAGTTATGCAACCTCTCCTCATAAACGAGGTCCACCTACGATCAACTCTGTTTCCTAGTTTACCCCTTTTTATCCGATTTATTTTTCTTCATTTTATCTTTTATTTTTATCATTTTATCTTTTATTTTTATCAATTTATCTTTTATTTTTATCATTTTATCTTTTATTTTTATCATTTTATCTTTCATTTTTATCATTTTATCTTTCATTTTTCTTCATTTTATCTTTTATTTTTAACATTTTATCTTTTATTTTTATCATTTTATCTTTATTTTTATCATTTTATCTTTTATTTTTATCATTTCATCTTTTATTTTTATCATTTTATCTTTTATTTTTATCATTTTATCTTTTATTTTTATCATTTTATCTTTCATTTTTCTTCATTTGACACTCTACCTATAATTGTTTTCCCTGTAATTTCAAATTTAATTCTCATTCGAGCGTCGTCGTGGCAGGATATTATAAACCTACCGACCTCCCTTTTCATTTCTATAAGGAAGCAAAAGTATTTTTTCTGGCAGTTTTTCGCTTATGTTTACTTGATATTATTTGCTTTAAGAAAGTTAATTATTAAATAAATGTTTCTTACTTTAAGCTTCTAATATTTAGTATAGTATTTAAGCGTAAGTTCTGACAAGTGTTTTAAATTTTTTTACCTTTTAACAATACATATTTTTAAGTATGATATGTTTGTCCGAATAATTACGCCAAATGTAATAATGTCTTTCCTTCAAAACCTCAGAATAAAAAGTATTTTACATTCAAATTCACATTTTATATGAAATGTTGGCTTTATAAATATATGAAAAATACTTCTTAAATTTATTTATCATAATAAGCTGACTATTGATTTTCAGTTCCCTCTTTCTAATTATAACAAGTCTAAACTTGTTACAAGGAAGAAAAAACCTCAATTTTTTTTTTTTTTTTTTTTTTTTTTTTTTTTTTAATTTTATGTTTGAGTTTCTTCTCTCTTTTTTTATTTTATAGTTGTATTGATTTTTTTTTGTTTTATCGGTGTTTATGAAAATCTTATGCTGAAAAGTAAATACAATATGCAATAAAATTTTATTTTTCATTGGCTTAGATTTTTCATTAACAAAAGAAGTAATTCTGCTACTAAAAATTGAGACATAAAACGATAAGCTGGAGATCAAAATACGGTTCAAAATGTAAAGATAAATTCTTTTAACGAAACAAATGAGATAAAATTTTCTTTCACATTTCATTTCCTAGTTCGATTTATTTAATGTCTTGTTTCAAAATTATTTTCCCCTATTCTGACGAAGACTATCCATTATTTTATGGTTTGATAGAAAAATAAAAGTGCGTATTTTTTTAACTCTCAGAACCTTACGATATCAGTCACCAGATGGCGCTATATATTAAAATTTTAGCGTGTCAAATGGTGATCGTTTTCCTGACTAAAGGAAATCTAGCAATCAAATTCTAAATGAAAAACTGGAGTAGGATTTTGAGGGGGGGGGACTACATTTTTAAAAAACTTTTTTCTATCTTTCTTTCATGTTATAAAAAATAAAAATTCTTTTTCAGTATATTCTTTCGAAAATGAGCTATTGATTAGTTGAAATTAATTTACTGCTGTAATACGTTGATATTGTGAATGAAGATAAATTGTAGCGATACATAGAGAAATTGATTGAATTTTAATTACTTGAAAAAACAGTTTTTTTTTTTTTCTTCATGTTAATTTCCCTTTAATTATTATTGTATGAAGAATAACCTTGCAGCATCAATGTGGCCTGCTTTTTTCTTTCTTTTTTTTACGTAAATATTTTGAAATTAACAAACATTTTATTCTCCCCAAAATGGTGATTTGATCTTTTAAATAAATAGAAGAATTAAAATTTGAAAATTAGAGAAAAGTTTGAAAACTACTAATTGTATAAAACAAAGACCAAAACATTGTCATCTTTTTTGCAATGTTACTAAATGTTACGATGCATTTAGCAAATGTTGACCAGGCAAAGATTTTCTTTTTATTATTATTATGAATGAAATAATTCCAAAAATATATATTTAAACTTTTTTTAAGCCAAATGTCTCACTTGTTAAATAAAATTTTAATAACTAAACATCGTATCGAAATTTTTCAGTTACCCCTCTGAGTTAAATATCACTTGTACAAACTGAAAGGGAGGAAAAAAATAACTACACCAGCAAACAAATTGCACTGATGAACAATAATTGCATTATAGATTAAAGTCAAACAATGCGGAAAGAGCTCGAATTATCCTAGATAACAATGTAGTTTCACACAATGTAGTTTCAGCTCAAAAAGGAATGACTTTGCTTAGATTTAAAACATAATAGGAGAGAGAAACACGGAGTTGCAGAAGACAATTACGAAAAAGTTGCAACATTTAAAAAAAGTTGTTTGTCTGAAAGGTGGGGGAAACATTTTTAAAAATATCAAGAAAAGGAAGAAAGATAAGAAAACAGTGGTCCAATGTGCTTCAAGAAACAGAAAGTTTAAGAAAATTGTTTCCGAAGTATTAAAAAAAACACATTAAACTAAAAAGGTCAAGAATATTATTACAAAGGGAATGAGTTTCTAAAAACGTCAAAACGTTAATATAATAGGAATGGGATTCTAAAAACGTCCTAACGTTATTATAATGTAAATGTTATTCTAGAGAGGTCAATACAATTATTATAATTAGAATAGGATTCTAGAGAGGTCACTGAAATTATTGTAATTAGAATATGATTCTAGGGAGGTCACTGGAATTATTATAATTAGAATAGGATTCTAGAGAGGTCACTAGAATTATTATAAAACGAATATGATTCTAGTAATGTTACTAAGCATTTTTATTATGGCTATGAATTCTAGAAAAGTATTATTATAATGGATCTGTTATGATTAAGTCTAGAATTACCATAATGAGAAATGGGATTCTCTATAGGATAGTAACGTTTAATTACATTATTGTTTACTTTTTAAAATCACAAAAGCAAAAGAGTTTATAAAGAATGAAATACGATATCGTTTGTATTATTGTTAAACGCATTTCCTAGATATTTTCGGCTTATCTCTGGGGGTTTTTTCAGCTTATCTTTGCTACCGTTGGGTAGTTTTTGTAGTTATAGTCAATCCAATTTAAGGAGTCTTAGCCATTCTATCGAAAACGGGATAAGATATGTCAGAAAAGTAACCTCTCACTTGATTGAACAAACTTCATTTTTCCCCATCAACATTTCCCACTTTTTTGTTAGTCAAAGTTTTTAAAGCCACAAAGAGGCTTCCAAGTGATGGAAGAGGAAGCTCGAGGAACTGGACCCTGAGCTCTTTGATTCGATGGACATTGTCCACTGAATTTGATTGATATCCTTTGTATGGACTATCAGAAAAAGCTTTCTTATCTCAAGAATTCAGTCCGCTTTGTTACATAATAGATTTTGTGGAAAATGCTTTTAGAATATTATTAATGAATAAGAGCTTGCTCGGAAGCATTTGTTCGGAAGCAATTTTCAGATTATTATACCTACCTTATACCTACTTCATTATTCTGAATACATTTTTTACTTGCAAATCACAATCGAATTAACGGCTATCAGTTACCAACTCGGCAAACTTGTAACTTTAAACACAACCCAGAAGACAAGGAAACCTTTTGGATCAAACAATTCTATAAATTCGTCTTCGTTAAAGACTTTTTCGTTACATAGGAAGGAAAACCACAGAAAAATCAAATTACTTGGCAGCTAGATGCTCATGATTCATGATCCTTCAACTAATGGAGAATATTTTACGTCAGCATCGGGGTTAATGTGATCCAGGAACAGTTATGGAAGTGACATTGCTGGGATTTGAACCTGGAATGTATCATTAAGAAGCGAATGCTCTATTACCTAAACCATCCCGATACTTAAAGTTTTTTCAATGTGAAACACTCAACAAATGCAATTGACATTAAACTAATGCAATAACGTGTTTACATTTTCAAGAAGAGGATTTTAATTCCTTGGCCCTAATAGGCAAAGGACCTATTTACAATTTAAAATAGTTATTCGTTACTTTTTGGTTGCAAATGTCACTACAATTTCATCATGCGTTTAGCTCTATACCCCTGAATTATAAATTTTTCGACTTCTTTGAGGAAAAGAATGAATCTTTCCAAAATTAGCTAAGCACTACGTTTCTTTTCTAAGTTGATGAATATTAAAGTTTCAAAATGTTCCAAACATGTAACACAGCGAAAACACTGAAACAAAAAAAAATTAAAGTTCACTTTAACAATTTTCATCGCTCATCTTACAACATGGACACTTTGAATGGAAATAAAATTATTGGCTAAATATGAATTTGATAATATAAGCATAAGAGAAAATATAAAATTACGGTAAAAATGTAACATCGAATACTTTAACATGACGAAATAAAATATAAAACTAAATAAACATTAATCTAAATGAAAAATGATTTAATTATGATTTTAATGATGATAAGTCATTTTTCTATACTACAAAAAGAGTTCCTTTTTTTTTGCCTTCTAAATGATTTCAGAAAAATTAAAACAACCACATTGGTATTTTTAAACTTTTTGAAAACTAATATTTCATGCAGAATTGAATTTTATCTCATAATAAGGGAAAACATTTTCCACAATTACAAGTTACTGATTATAAATTTATATTTTTGCTCTCAGCATGCCCTCCATATGTTTCTAAAAAAAGTGCAAATACATTCTGCGAAATTTTTCAATAAGATTACGGCGAGTGGATGGGAGCCAAAAGTACTACGGTCATCGACCAGAAAATTAGATTATACCGTAAAGCTATCGTGAGTATAAAAGATGTGTCTATCCTTAAAATTTGACGACTTTAGTTTGAACTTGGTGTTGTTTGTGGTTCAGGGGATTTTTTTGTCAGTGGAACCATAGCACGAGACGAGTTGCGTGCGCCTTTTCACTAACGTTAAGAGAGTGTTAGAGAGATGTTCTTTGGCGCCGACTGAGACTGAACCTGGAACCTTTCAAACCGCTGCCAGATGCTGAAATGTTATGGATAAGGGTGTACATTGCACAATAAATAATAATAAAAAGCAACATAACACCCAGAATAACTTTTGATCTAATGATTGGAGTTTCACTTACTACGAATCAAACTTGATGGTTCAGGGTGATGATCTCAAATATGCTAATTAATTTTGCAGACGATATTTTAAATTAAGAAATCGGACCCAAAATCGTTCTTTCTTTGAATAAATCCTTTATCTCGATGGTTTCGGATTTCTGAAGCTCAAAATAAATAAATAAATAAAAAATATGGTCCCAACAGTTTTGTTTAGGAGTCTGGTTCTAAAGTATTTTATGTTAACTCTACTTCTACTCTAATTTTTTTGCGTATTTCGCTGCATCTGGAGAACTTTTTAAGAGAATTGAAAAAAATTTTACACACAATTGTAAAATTCTTTTGTAGAAAGATAATTAACGTAAAAAGTAAATTTTAATAAATATTTATTATTTTATTTTATTATGCTAAAAAAATAAATTGGTGGAAACGAATATAATGAGTCAAATAGGTCCTGAGAAATAATTTTTTTAAAAATTAAATTAAGACTATTTTTATTTCTAACAATGATTAAAATATCTTTAAGGAGCATTGATATTCTACTAACACTGATAATAAATATATTTATTAATTAATTTATAGTATCTTTCTTCTTATTAACTTATTTTTAACTTCAGGAAATCATTTAATTTTCTTTTGTAAACGATATCAAAGCTACTTAAGCTTGATGTTTGACATTTTTTATTCTCTTAACAATGTGCTGAAGTTGCAGACTCTTGTTAATTTTTTGTTGTTGCTGATGTAAATAGTTGATAATATTATTATATTTCTTACTCTCTCATGTTTTAAAAGTAATTATTTTTATTACTATTTTTATTTTTTAACCGGTGTTGAACAACAGACCCAATTTTAAGTTTATGTTTACCAATCAAAGATTAACCCCGTTCCGCCTCCGTCAGAGGGCATCCGGAGAATACTGTAGACTCTAATTTCACGCACGTGACCTCTCAGTAAAAAAAGAGGATTCAAAAAGGTAGGCTTGGTGGCGATCCATGGCAATACCAGAAGGCCTCAAAGAATTTAGTGAATTCTGAAAATTAACAATAGTAGTTACTCAGAAAATAGAATTTAGGAGTTTGAGTGTTCAAACATAATAGGCGAGGCATCAAAAAAAAAAGAAGAAGAAAAAAGAAAAACATTGAAAAAAGGTAACAAACATATTGTGATGATGAAAAGTACCAGAATTTGTCCAAAGCCCATGAAAACAGATACAATTTCAAAAAGAAGAGTTACTTTATATTTACCAATGTTTAACTCCGTAGCTTAGTAATTTTGAACCCAATGCAGAAGTCAAAGGAACTCCTGGATGAAGTGTTGGCAGAAATTTGTCTTCGCGGAGGAATTTTTAATGGAACTAACCCGCATATGCGTTACATCGAGAGAGAAACTACAAAACCTCCCACTGTTAGCCTGTCGCAAGGGGATTCTAACTCATTATCCGTCTACCACTGAAGATATTTTTCGTACTTACTGTGGTCAGTGCGAGCCGGGTGTGAAATTCGTATCGACCAGCCATAGCTTCGATTGGAACCTGGGCTACCTGGAGGCCATCGCTCTATCTCCTGAGACACCATGGCTCTTATTATTATTATTGACGTATTTTTCACCTTTAAGTAGCTTACTGATACTCATAATCTTCAGTCGAATGATAGTTCAATGTATGTAAAGATTTTCCTTCAATTATATTTTCCAAGCAACCCTCTGGGTGAATATGATCCTCCAGTACTTAACCTTTCTAAAATCTCACTCAACTGTGTCTATCTATCGCAGTTTGAGTCCTCTTCATCTTTTTCGTCCCCGCGTCTATGCCAAAACCAACTAAGTTTTTGACCATCATGTATTCGGAAAACCTCAGCAAATCCAGTTTAACCAATTTATCTTGATAAATTTTATGACATCTGGGTGCTTTGTATCATCTTCCAGAACTGTCCTTTTTTTTTTACTCTTCTCAAAATGGATTTTATAATGTTTCGCTCAAAAATACTCAAATAAGACTCTTATCTTGCACTGTCTCATATCTTGCACTGTCTTCAAAGCTGTAGATAAAATTAAGTCTATTAAGATCTTCATACATGCAAAAAAAAATTGCTTTTCTACAAATTAACTGTGACCTAAAAGCATTTCTTAATCGTAAGAAATTTCGATGGTAGACATTATTCTGCTTTTTTTTTATTATTTCATTCTAAAAGATATTAGTTCAATGTAATCTGTCAGCGTAGATTACTTTAGCCACGCTGTAAAAAATTCCAAATCAAGACTCGGAAAAAAGTACAAGCACTTAGAGTACCGGTACTTTTTCCCATAAAATTTATTTTTACCTTAACATGTTACGGAAGAAAAATCCAGTTATAACACAATGTTCACAGTAGTAATTACCGTAAAATCCCTGAATTACTCTAATTAAATAAATTTTACTGTAAAAATTACGTTGCAATATTTTACAATAAAATAGATTTTACGGATCATGCACGCAAAATACCGGTACACAAAATAACGTAATTTGAACCGGATATTTTTTGCAGTGCATGAAATTTATTATTTCATAAGACACTGTAAATATATGAGAAATAGGCTAAGATAAATAACGCCTTTTTAATACGTTGAATGCCATGGGGGTCACCGGTGATCGGCGCAGCTAAGATTATTAGTAACACATAATTCGAGTAAATTTTTAATGCTTTTAATTTTTTATCATTATTATCGTTGCTAAAATGGTTTGAAGAAATTAATGCAAAACATACTGAGAAAATCATTTTGGCCAGACGAGTAAGCCACGTAAAATAATCGTGGCATTCAACGCGTTAAATTAAAAAAATTCTTACACTTAAATAGATTTTTCTGTACAAGACAATACATTATAACATTAAAAATATGCCTAATACACTATCTATATAAGATCCATATGCCGACATGAATTATTATGGCTCTTATCAGTTAAATTTTGTTTTGGGCAAAAATGAAATAAATCTAAGTGTAGTCCATTGCTTTTGATAAATCCAATATGATATTTCATTGAAAAAGAGGCATCTCCATCTTCTTTTATCATCTCTAAGGAGTTATCTACATACCATAAATAGAGAGTGCCCCTAATACTGCGAAATGATTACTTAACTGTACACTCCAAATCATTCGAGTAGAATTAAAATCCTTCTATACACTCCTTCAAACGGACCGCGAACAGATAAGAAATAAACTCCATTAAATCAGCGAAATGTCTCAAAACCGATTCTATCGGGTCCCTCTTTTGGAGTGAAAAAAAAAGAAAGAAAGTGATGAGAAGAACTGCTCAGCGTCGATATTTTTTCTCTCTCTCTCTCCATCCTTTTCTTACCATTTTCTGGCTGATATGAAGCCAAAGAGGCACATTCATCAAATGTCATTTTGTATCGGTGTAGAAGTCTCCTCCTCACATTCGGAGATTTTAGGAAGATTTTTTTTTTTTGCTCTCTCTCCTATTATTTGTTATTTGCTGAGATTTTTTTTTTTATTATTATTTCACGTCACCTCGTAAAAATTGGAAGATATAAGCAATGCTAAAAAAATGCTGCTCTGTTTTTTGGTGTTATTTCATTTGTTGGATTTTGTCGGAAAATATGTACGGATATTGGATTATTATAAAGTGCCTTCTCTTTTTCAACGCTAAAGACTTTTTAGAAGCATAGGAACTGGTCAGTTAAAGGCTTACGAGAAGAAGAAAAAAGAAAAGGAAAAACAGTTTTCATAAATTTCCTAGATTATGGGATCAAACTGCTACTAAAATTTTTCGCTGTCGAAAATTTAACATTTCTTACTATCGTAAAAATTCTAACACTTTTTCCCTGATCCTAGAATAATATTTATTTTTAGTATTATTGCTCATTCATACAAAAATTAACATTAAGTTAATATGAAATATCCTTAATATTAAATAATTAATGCTAAAAATATTCAAAAGCACACCCGCTATAGGCCAGGAAAGTCCTGAAATTTGAAACTACGCAATTGCATGACATGAAATTATGACATAAAAATACTAGAATTACTAATTATGGTAATACTAGACATGATGGTGCAAATGTGGTCAACGTTGCCACCGGCCGTCTCCCAGGTCAGCTGAACTAATCGATCCAAAACTGGGTGGGCTTCAAGCCAAAACGGGGAATAGCATCCTTTTTTTTTACAGTGACAGTTAAAAAAATAATTTAACTTAACTAAAGACACACACACCACCCAACCGTTGCCAAACACCTTGTCCCGTTTTTCAGATCACTATCTTTAAGCAGAAATGCCACGCAATTTTGACCGAGGGCAACTTTCAAATTGGGTGCTTCTCTATGCTTAGGAGCACTTCCTTATTATGAAGTATTTCTTCGCGTGCTTCTAAATAGGCAATAATAGGGATGTTGAATAAATAGGGTGCTTGGCCAACCGAGCGGTCAAGAACCTTGTCCCGTTTTTCACATCTCTCTCTTTAAACAGGAATGCCACGCAATTTTGTCATCATTCAGACTTCGAGAGCAACATTCGAACTGGGTGCTTCTCTATGTTTAGGAGCACTTCTTTATTGTGAACTGTTTGTTTGTGTGCTTTTAAATAGGTAATAATAGGGATAGAAATGCTTCCGTATTATGAATCGAAGGGAATTATCGGAAACAATTGTGAATAATAAAGCTTAAAACTACCTTAAAATTTGAAATCTTCACACCCAAATTAAAATTAGGCAATAATAAGTATTTGTGTAAAAGCAACAAAAAATGTGCTTTTCAGTGAAATCATTACATATTATAGTTATTAATTATCTTTAATTAAAATTTTTATCATAGTTGTTTAATATCAACCTTTTGTCAATTTTCGAACAACGGAAATGTTTCGAAAAATCTTCATAGAAGTTTGGGCAACTCATCAGTATTAAATCTACATAGGAATCCATGCCCAGAAATGTCATCATGTGCCGCCAGAGAAGCTTATAGGAATTGTTAGGAAAAATCGGGAACAATTAGGACTAACAGGAAAGCATCCCTAGTAGCGTATGATGACCATTTTGGAAATAGGTTCCTATTCAGTTTTAATCCTGGTGAGGTGCGCTAACTATCCGAAACTTTTGTCGCAACATTAATGCTACCACCTGTTATATATAACGTGTTTAAAATTGTACATTTCACCACAAAATAGAATAATAATTAGATAAATAAAAGATTAATAAATAGACTCAGTAGAGGAATAATATATATATATATATATATATATATATATATATATATATATATATATATTCCTTTTTTTATAATTAAATGAAAAACAATACAGTTTGACTAATGTTCTAATTTACTAAATACATTATGTTCTCAAAAAGTAAGTCATCTATTTTATTTACAATAAAAAAAAATTTTTGTTTCACCATAAAAACGTAACTTTCATTTAAATTTTTATTTCCCAAGTTTATGTTATACATGGGTACGGATACGTTAAGCTTACAGATCTTAATGCAAATAATTAATTTTGAAAAGAGGCCATTTGTTTTATTTCTTTGACTTTCCCTACATTCAGAAGTTCTATAAATATTAATTACTCATAAATATATTTTATTATCTTATATTGTCCATTTTACATGACAAATGGTGATAAAAACTAAAAAAGCTGCAAAAAAAATTCGAGCAATTTTTGTATATTGTAGTTGCAGAGCATTTGTAAACATACAGAGAAGTTCATCTGGTAGAGCATTGGTGATCAACAATATTAAAGTTGGCTATATTCCACAAAACTTCCCGTCTGCTTAACTATTTTGAGAGTAGTAATCACTTAAAGTTTAATGCAACATGTCAAAACATTTGACTATCAATTCTACATGCTATAAATAACTCCTCTGTTTTATTTTCCTGTTTTGATATATTTCCCATTTTTTATAATTTCGAACGATATAATAATATTTCCTACAAAAATATTAAACTGTTAAATTTATTTTTGGGATTTAATTGCTTAAAAATTGTTTTTGAGATTTAAACTAATATTGTTTTCAATTAATGTTTGTAAAATGGGGCAAACATTCTTTAGGAAAAATATAATAATCGTTTCCTTCAAGAGCATACATTACTTACGAATCTGCAATCCATTTGCCCAAACCCTCTTTTTAAGTATCTTTAATTTGAATAATTTAATAATCTCACATTTCGGGATCAACGGTGATTCTAAATTATTTAAATTGAGAAAATTTTGTAAAATAATTTTACACATTATTTTTGAGTCACAGAAATTAGAAATTAATAATATGATGAAAAATAGTTTTAAAAAGATGTTTTTCATGTTTATCGAGAAAAAGGCCCAAAGGAACATTACAAGCACTGAACAGCGTGCAAAAGAAATAAATCGACCACCCTGAGTAACTTTTGATCTAATGATCGGATCTTTACGTTCTAAGTCTTAATCTTAATGGTTCGTGGGGGTGACGTCAAATGTGCTAATAGATAAATGCACACGTTATTTGTTCAAATGCACATATTTTTTGAAAAAAATGTTTTTCATGTTTATCGAAAAAAGGGACCCAAAGAAGCATTACAAGCACTGACAGTGCTCAAAAAATAAATGGACCACTCTTAGTAACTTTTGATCCTAATAAACAGAGCTTCACGTTCTAGGACTCAATACTAATGGTTCGAGGGGGTGACGTCAAATATTCTAATTAATAAGTGCACACGTTAGTTTAAATTACGAAATGAGGTACAAAAACTCACTTTCTCTGAATGAATATATCTTTTTTTCAACGGATTCAGATGTTTGACCCCCAAAATATAGGGGGTAGCCGGATTCTGGAAAATATGGTCCTATAATTTGGTCAAGAAAGTACCCCAAAGTTTGGTCGCTTAAATTTTAATTTCATTTTTTGTATAGTTCGCCATATCTCGAGGATTTTTTAAGCAAATTTAAGAAATTTTTAAAACAATTATAAAATTCGTTTATCTAAATTCCATGAAAAATATAACTTAGTAAATATTCATTATTTTTCATTATTTCATTTAATAATGGTAGAAAAAGTTTCGAATTTATAGGCGTACAATCTTTACATAATTTTAACGAATGCAATTTTATGTAGCGAAATGAATAATTAGAGCATAATCGGCCGACTAGTACCTGAGAAATCAAATTTTAAATTTTTGACTTTTTTTAAAATTTGATTTCTCAGGGACTTCCCGTTTTTTTTGTTTATTTTGCGCACTGTACGTAACCATCACTGGCAAAGAAAAACAATTTAAATAATACAAATATAATATATTTAGGATGCGTGATTCTTTAATTACCGTTTCTTTTATGTTGAATGGGGGTTGAATATTCTGCCTTTCTTTATTACGTCATTCTTAATTTTTTACCCAGTTATATCTATTTTTTGCGAGAGGATTTTACCTTTATTAATTAATTTATCTTATTCCTTGTTCCGAAATATCTTCTGAAAGTTCCTTTTTGTTCAAAAGATAATTAAACGTAACCATCAAGAGAGTAATTATTTCTTTTATCATCCAACTCAACTCAAAATTTGATTTTTTTTTCCCAATGAGGATTTTTTTATAAACCTTCACTTAATAATTTTTATTAATAAAGATATAAAGAACTATTTTAAATTAATAGTTTTTAGCCTGAACATACAATTGATTATTTTTTTTAAAATAACTGAAAAGGCAATCAAAAATGAAATCATCACTGAATGTTTATCAATCTATATTTCTATACATTAATTTTGTATTGATCGGTACATTCATTCACGTGTTCTTTTTCACAGAAAGAACGTTTCTATATTTTACTTAATGTCATCTTGACTAAAGTAAACTTAGAAAACAAGAATAATATGATTTTAGAAAAAGTTAGTCTTATAACTTCAAGTTCATAAACTTATTAGTAATTGGAAAATGAATTTCCCAAATTTTAGGCTCACTAACAAATAATTCAGTTAAACACGTAATAAGATTTAAACATACCATTGAACATACCACTTTTTTCCAAATTTTTAGCAACTAAGTTTCTAATAGATTCTTTTATTTTCCTATATCCAAGATCTTCTACTTCTTGTTTCTGTAAAGCAGCAAGAATGTTTCTCAATTGAATTACTCAATTATACATTAAGCTATATTATATAAGGCTTAACTATGGATATCGCAACTTTTTGCTCAAATATTTAGCAGTTTAGATTCAAATAGATTCTGTTGTTTTGCTTTCTCCAAGATCGTTTGTCTAACAAGCAGCTAGAATGTTTTTCAATTCTATTGCACGATTGTATATTTATCTATAGCATGTAAGGCCTAACTAACAACATTTTTTTCTAATTTTTAGCAGCTTAGTTTCGATAATAATATATTCTATTATTTTGTTTCCTCCAGATTTTTTACCATTTGTCCTAAAAAAAGCAAGAATATTTTGTAATTCAGTTATTCGATTATACATTAATATATATATTATATGAGGCTAATTTATAGAGAAAGCAACTTGCAGCCAGGATTCAAGCTTTCGTTACAAATTAAAATAAAAAATTTTCGAAGAAAAAATTAATTAATTACATAAACTCTCTAAATAGCGAAATGATTTAAACTTAATGGAGAAATGTGTGAAGTAGAAAAATAATTAGAGAAAGAAAGATGAATAATATTAATAATTTTTGACTGAATAAACAGATTCTTTCAAGTTCTAAGTCTCAATCTTAATAGTTTAAATGCCTAACTTTAATAGATGCTTATTACTTGAAGCAAAATGATTAAATTTGCGTGATTAGAGGCGAAATGAACTTTCTCTGAATAAACATACATTTTTATGTGGTTTTAGATTCTTGACACTTAAAGAGCTGGGAAGAGTGGATACCTGCAATCTATAATCTATTTTCTAATAAGCAGAACAGTCGAAGTTTGGACCTCTTTATTTTAATTTCCTTTTTGATTACTTTGCTTACATCTCTAAAACTTTTGAAACTAATTTAAAAATGTTTGCACACAAATTGTAAGGTATACAAATGCTCACTTTATTTTAAAACCTGTAATTTTGAATGACAAAATACAAAATTTAAACAAAATCTGTCGGATAGTATTCAAGAAATGAAATTTTAAGTATACCACTTTTTAAAATTCAATAACTCAGAAACTATTTTTCAAAAACTTTTTGATTCGCTGGAAAAGTTCTCCATATATGGTCGAATTTTCGAACGAAAAAGCATAATGAGGTTCCAACTCCTGACCAAACAATTGAAACCCCATTTTCTAAATTGCTGCCACTCTCCATATTTGTTGTTCTTTCCAATCCCAGCTGGGTTAGCGGAGCTATACCAGATCCATGAGGCCGTGAGTCTTCAAAAAATCGAGGAAAAGGAGAGGTCTCTCAAGAACCTCTTCCATGGTGAAAATCCATGCAATCAAGTAGATGGTGAGGACCAGCCTTGCTGGAGTTGAAATTTTTGCAAGTTGGAAAAAGTTTGATTTGTCCACTGAAAGTGAGGCTCTTAGTATGCCCACTGACAAATCTAGAGGTAGCGGTTAGGTCGGCACGTGTACCCTGAAGGTCAAGGGCTCCTCCAGGACGCTTGCGGGGATACCAATTGTGATCTGGTAGAACAAACCAAGCTTTATTAACTTTTGATTTGCGGGTAGAACCCACCATATTTAAAGAGTCAAAATTCAAATCTGACTGTAAAGATATGTATATAAAGAGAAAACGTTTTTGAATTTCATTTTGTAACTTTAAATATCATCTTCACGAATTAACTAATATATTTAAGATCCCAAAACAATAACATGTACAATGTTAGTCCGAGAAAATTCAATATTAGGGGTATCCTACTACTAGGGGAATCCAATATTAGGTTTTTATTAGGGATTTTTTAGGGATTTTCACTTTTTTGTGCATTGTGCAATTGATATCGACCTAACTGACCAATGATACTGAATTAATAACTGACCACTAAATTTATACAATCCAACTCAATGAAACTTTTATCTTTGTGTAGTTTTCAAATCCGAAAACGTGCAGCGAGTTCAAATACTTATGTAGTAAAATGAAAGTCAAAAACAGTTAAACTGTCTGAGCCACACGGCTTCAAAAATGTTTCGGCAATTTCTGTTTAAAAAAATCGTTAAGGTATCCGACTAGGTGCGGAGGCATTTTTTTAAAAATTTTTGTTATGTAATATTATTTGTACATTTTTTAAAACATTATGGCTTAAAACTTGCTACTAAAGTAATAAAACAATGATACAAACATAAAAAATATTAAAAATGGTATATTTTTGGTAAAAAATCGGCAAAAAAATGGAATAACGCAAAACACTCTAACACAAAATGAATTTAATATAATTAGTTTTCCTTTTACATGTATCATTTTACGACATAGGAGAAGGCAATGACCCAAAAACTAAGAAAAATTTTGAAAATTTAAAAAGTTATAAGCTTTTGAATGTTACAACACAAAAATTCTTTAAATTTTTGGGGTAGCAATTAAAAAACCTTTTAAATAACAATCATGCTATATACACATTTATCAGTGGGTCATTGCCTTCACAAAACATTAATTAATAACTGTGAAAAATTTCAACTTGATTACTTTGTAAGTTTTTAAGATATAATGTTTTAAGAATTCTAAATTTACTCAAAAATAGATTTTTCAATAAACGTGTTTAAAGTTTACATTTCAAGTTTTTTGTGGTAAATGTTGCTAATATTATTCTAGAAAAACTTCATTTCTAGTTAGCTGATCTTCACAAATAAAACAGTTTTAGAAACAGAAGTGTGTGAAGAAAAAAACTAGTGAATAAAAAAAAATTAAAATTTTTGTCAAAATTGTCGTTCTAGGCCTAGTCGGATACCTTAAGTCAAACATTCAACAAAAAATGAATTGACGTAAGGTTTTAAAAGAAACATTTTTATTTTTCAAAAAGAACTGCAGAACTTTACAATAACGTTTCGGAAACGTCTGAGAGAAGCGTTTTTAAACTGTGTTATTTAATGTTAAGAATTAAGAGCTCCTGAAATATGGTATTTATTGTTAAAAATGAAGAGTTTCAAATTGTTTTAATTATTTTTTTATTTTTCTGAAAAGACATAAGGGTAATCAGTTTATTTAATAAGAGCTTTCATTTATCAAATTAGCGCTCATGTTTGCCCATGCATACAGTAAGTACTACATATTTTTATTCTAAAAATTTTGATTTAACTTAAGTTTCATATTTAATATACCTGTTTCATCAATTAAATTTTAACAAGTAGCGTAATTTGTTAAAACAATGACGTTCTATTATTTTCTGGAAAAAGCAGAAGTAAAAAGGTTACAGAGTTAATTCAATAATACAAAACACTAATAAATTTAATTCAGAAATGAAAATTCCTTTCGTATGATATTATTTTTCATAATTGAAACAACTTAATTCACTGAAACAAAGTGCTTAATTTGTATTTCCTTGACTGAATAACTTTTTCCTTCAAAGCAGAATTCAAAAATATTCAAAAGCAAATTTTTATTAATGCGGCAATCTCCGTAAATTCATTTAATAAGATTGTTTTTACAGAAATATATTTTAATCAGATTAATGAAGTTAATTATTATGTAAGTAAAACAACACTCACAAATGAAATAAAATAACTGCAATGTTTTGATATATAATTAAATTTAAATTTTTAATTGCGAATTCCTCGACATTTTTAAATTGCTAGAATAAATTAGCATTTCGTTTAACCCTACTAATAATTTATAGAATTGATCTTAAGTGGAATTAAAAAGTATGAAATTAATTAAAATTTTAGCATTTGGGTATGCTTGTATAAAGCGCTTGCCTGTATGTCAAATAGCATGCAAAAATGGTTCAATGCGCAGAAAAGAAGCAATGATAAGCAGTAAGAAACTAAAGAATAAATAAACTTTTTACGCGCTGAGTTTATCCATACATTTAAGTTACTAGAATCAGTTAGCATCTTGCACGAAAAACCAAATTCTCTTAAAATTACTAAGTGGCATTACTGTTTAGAAAGAAGAATCATTCCTCTAGTTAACAAAAACTAAAATATCAGGTATTTGAACCATTAATTTGGTAATATTTCCTTTCACGTGTTAGTTGTTTACCGGAAATTCTGGTTTTCCCAAATCTAGCTCCTATTACCAAACCTTTAGTAAAATATATAAAACAGAAAAGTAAATGTATTCAAAAAAATGGTTGTAATGCCATATTCTTAGGTATCATGATAAAAATACAAAATTTTACCATATTTACCAAATTTTTTCACAGATTATAAAACTATATTTTATTCTTAATTTTACCAAAGCACTTTCTGTCAAAATTACAGAGCTTCTTGGTGTTCTCATGGAACCATAAACAAAGTAAATTTCATTCTGGTAATTTTGACCAAGCTTTATTTTTCTCATTGTATTAAATTTTATTCAATTATAGAATTAAGTTTAGATGGCATACTATAAAATATATGGGATATTTCAAGCAATTTAGGTACTTCTCATTAAGATATTTTCCATCATTTTCAATAACATGAAAGAATGGGTTTATTAAACCAACTTTAAACCACTGTAATTGATAAATCTAAAATATTTGGATTAGTTTGTACGTGAAATTTTTCTCTGTGAACATGAAAAAGTTGATTTATTGGGCAAAAGAGAAGCAATAATAATTGATAAAAATTTTATCTGCTTCTAGTGGTTTTTTCCGGAATGCCATTTCTGAATTTATCATGAAACTTACAGATATTCTAACTCTATCAGATAAGTTGAGAAATTCAAAGAGGTTATAGTAAGATTATACAACGTGAAAGATTCTAGACAAATTATGGTATAAAGAACTGACACTGCTGGTACATCATCCGTAAAACCCATTTTACCGTAAAATATTATCTCGCTATTTTTTCAGTAATATTTATTTAATCAGAGTAATACAATGATTTTACTTTTAATATTATTGCAAAAATTAACGGTGTATCAATTTTTTTTGTTCCATAACATGTTCTGATAAAAATGGATTTTATAGTAAAAAGTACCGGTTCTTCTTACTGCAATTTGACCAGGAATTTTTTACAGTACATGTACAGTACAATAATATTTGACCATCCGGGGAAAAAGAGTGCACACTTTCGTGAAATTCGCTTTTGTCTCATAAGCAAACTACCATACAGAGTTCAAAGGATTGACATTAGGTTTTGTATGAAACTCGACAAGTTTTCTGTCGAAACTTTTTTGATTAAAAAGACAACCATAGGTAATGATTGTTTGTTGGAATACTAAGTCTACCGAAGACATATGGCATTTTTCGATGCGCGGAAAAAGTCAAGTATGAAATTTATGACGAAAATCCATCAACGTGTATCACCGATAAAAATATGATCCATCTGACTAAATTGCTGAAATCATACCGTCTTTTGAAAGTTCATTAAATACTCGAGATATTTAACATTTCGAAAATACTGATCCAAAATATATATACTACTTGGAAACTTCAAAATGACAGCTTATGCTTTCTTTGTTCCCCATTTACTGCCCAAAAAAAGGTACCAATGGTTTATAATCCGTTGTGGTATCCAATTTTTTTTTATTCTGTCATTAAATTAGCATTAAAAAACAGGTATCCGGAGCAATTAGCAAAATTAAAAAGCTTGCATCTTTGCTTTAGAAGACATTATGATGAAGACCTATCCTTACATGGTCAGAAATGATTGAGCCACCATGCGCACACGCAAGCTGTCCGCTTCCAATCTCAAATAGTCTGAACTTGCATGTGTATCAGGGACTTTTCGGTGTTGACATTCAAATTAGTTCTAGTTTTTTTCAAAACTTTGAAATATAATATATACTTTATGTAAATATGAACAACTCTTGAACATTCTCCACTTTTAAATCATCAGTATTATCATTCCAATAAAAATTTAAAAACCTTCCGGCATTTGAATTTGTCCTGGATATCTTGAAATCTTTTTAAGTACTAAATTCGATTACAGTAAAAATATTTTTGTGCAATATAATATTACAAATATTTTTAGTCACTTAAATTATAGCAATAATGAATATCGTATCAAACTATCTTTTGAGAATAATTTTTTATATTTTATTCAATAAAATTTTTTCTTACTTTAAAAAAATCCAATTCACTAAAAATCAGCTTACAATAAACAAATAACTAATACAGATTATTTAATATTTAACTCAAGCTAATAAAACTGCAGGCAAGGCTATTGCACACTGTAATCATAAACTACAGTCAAATCCATACTGAAAATTTGCTTAAAAAGAATTAAATTATAGTCACTCCAATCTATATATTTAATTTTTGTTAAAATATTAATTTTTAATATTTCATTCAAAAGTCTTTTCTTTTTTTCAAGAAATCCAAGCTTGGATCATTATTATTGCTAACATTTGTGATTTTTAACTCATTAAATAGCAACCTTTTTTTCAAAACAATTACATTCATTTACTTTAAACATATTACTTAAATAAAATAAATTTTTCAATATACTATCCATTATAGTTAAACTATGGTTAAATCCACACATTTTCATTGGAATCTAAGCCAGATAGGTGATACATTTTACTCATTTATGATAACAGTTTTCTATCTTTTATTTCAAAATACGCAAGCAGTTGTTTTTACTATTATTCCAACTTCATTGCTATTGAAACTCAATTAACAAATACCGTTTTATTAAAATTCCTAAGATATATTCTCTAATGTATATTAAAACAAATAATAGAGGATATCCCATAATTCCTTTAAACGTTTTAACGGGATCCTTTCCAGGCCATTAAATTCCATCCGTTAATGCATCCTGGTTATTTAGTGTCCGTATCAATCAGTGGAAGCTTCAACTTTCACATGCAATGCGTGAAGTGCTTTCAATCTGCATAGGGAATATACTCATTTAAATTGAAGGTTTAGAAACCGTGATCCTAAATCTGCATGCAGAATGGTTGAATCATTGGTGATACGAATTGAGGATTATAGCCTGAATTAAGCAGTTGCATGTTTTTTTTTTATTTTTTTGTTTTTTTTTTATCAGAAGTCTTTACTTGATTTTACTATGGAACTTAAGATTTTAAATTCAAGTCAAATTAAAAAGCAAATTTTTTAATTCACTAATTGAAATATAAAAATGGAAATTTTCAACGAAAAATGCCTTAGGTTCACGGAGAAAGAAAATTCTGACAAAATTACCGTAATGTATGACATTTCTGTTTTAAAAAAAAAATTAATAATGCTAATAAAACCAAAATATTGGGTATTTAAACAATTTATTTGGTTATTTTTCCTTTCGTATTTTAACGATCACCGGAAATTGTTAAAATAACCTATTCATCAAATTTTATCACTTACTATGAAACCATATTCTATTGATAATTTTACCAAAGCGTTTCGGTAAAAATTACCGAGAGTTTTGGTGTTCCCATACAGACAGAAATACTGTAATTATTATCATATACCGATAGTTTTAAAAATACTTTTCCTCTCAGTGTGCCAAAATTTAGCAAATTGTAGAATACTTAAAATGGCAACTCGTAATAATTACGAAAAAGAGTCAAAAGATCTAATTGGTTCAATATATCACACGAAGTGAAGTAAATAATGCCGAAAGTTCCTATAATGTTGTTGTTGTTTCTAATGCGACTTGCCACACGGGCAAGTCTGCATGGTGAAACCGAGCAAATTTTAAGGCAGAGTGTGAGTTTCTTGTTTTTCAGTGGCGCCATCTATGGCCAAGAATTCGACTACCGTCACACCATACGTCGCACCTGTTTATAGGGCGAACCCATTCATGCAACCATTCATTCATCCACAGATCGTAATTTTGACCTGAATCAGGGAGCCAATCGATCTCCAATCGAGTACCCCCAGAGGTATTGATTTGTTATGGGAACATGGAGGACTTTTGCGATTCGACAGGTTTAACGTGCATCAGTCACTTTACTACACGGGGAGACTTCGGCCTGCGGGGTTCGAACCCACGGACTCTCGGACATGGGCCCAGCACCCTACCGACCAGGCTATCCCTGCCTGTTCCTATAATAAGAAGCGCAACAGTTACTGACCAATGCATAACTTGCTTTTGCTGTTATTGTTAGCTACTGATAACAATGTTACAACTTTAAAAATAATCAAATAGATATTTATAAATATATGAAACCTGTAACCCACATGGGTCACCAAAGTCCGTTTCATATATTTTTTTCTGGCGTTCTGATTACAAGCAAAAATATATTTTCGTATTTTTTAATTATAGAAAACAGTCTAATATTTACTAAAGAAATATCTCAGATTATCGGAATCGTATTTGTATTCAAATATAAAAATAGAACTTTGATTTTCTTTTCTCATATTTAAAAAATTATCAATAATTGATTTCTTGAATTAAAAAATTCCAATGATGAATAACAGTTTCTTTTTTTATCGAAATAACTGCAAATAAAAGCAATTTTGAAAAATTATTATTTAGCAGTGTTTACAAGAGTTTCCTTTTAACGAAAAAAAAAGGCGTGTTTCATGCTGTATTTCATAGCTATAAATTATTAAAAAGGTAAATATAATATTTTTCGCTTATTTTGACTGAAACTAATACAAAAATATTAAAATATGTTTAGTAAAAATTTTGCTTTAAATTTTATTGTTATTTGTTAATGAGTTAGCAAATTATTGTACATTGTTTATATAATAATAAAAAACTTGATAATTTTAATGAAATAGTTTTCGAATTTTAAATATGCAAATAACAATATGATCAACATAAATCCAAATAATTGTGAAAAAAATGATTTTTTGATCTAATTTTTGTAAATGTATCCTTTAATAGCTTTCAAATTGCATTCTGTCAGTGAACATTATATTTTAAACTTCTAGAGATATTTGCCCAACAAGTTGTTATTCTAATTTTAAATATTTAAGCAAATATATGATAAAAATTTATGTAATCTTTCATTTTAATGTCAACAGTTTCATAAATTATTTTTACTATTCTATAGAGTATTTGAAAATTTAATACGAATATATTTGATATATATTGTATTATAATTTGGACAATTTACAAAATATTATTTGCTTTGTGCTTTTATGCTAGTATATTTCTCAATTTAAAAAATTAAGTGATTTGATGTGATGTACAATGAAACAAGATACGAAATATTAACTTTAGAATTAGAAAGACTGAATAGTACTGCATACCTAGAAAGACTGGAGAGGTCATTTTGGCCCTTTCATAGTTTTTCATTCGATTTAGTTAACGAAAATATTTTATTGATCGGAGAGCTTGTTTTTCAGCTCCACGTTTTTAAATTAGTTTCTGAGGTAATTGAATTTCCTCTTTTGCACAAATAATAGTTATAGATGTGTAAAAATACTCTTGTTCTTTTAATTAAACTGGGGTACTTTATATGTGCCAAAAAATACCTTATACCTGGGGTTATGGGACACCTACCAAAATATGTAAGGAGACACTCAAGCCCCTCCCTTCATTCTATTCATAAGGCTCTCTCTATATATGTTATATAAGGCTAACATATTAGTTAATATATGGGAACTTAATTGGATCAAATTATTAAAAATCAGAAATATTCTACTCTTTCAGCAAGTTAGTTTTAGAATTACAGAGCAGCAAAAAGCACTCAAGCACCAAATCGGCCCAGACAGTTTTTCTAGTGCTGAACTATTTTTCGTTTAATTAGACTAGTTTTTTTTTCATAAATCGCTATTATTTTTTTTATTCAAGATTGCTCCAGCCAAAGCTTCTAATGGAAATAAGGATCGTCAAAGCAACGTACAAGCAATCACTGACAACGTTTTTCAAAGATTAAAAGGCTCGTTTACCTCTGTGGCAAATGGCCGGTCCTTCACGGTGGTTCCATATTAGCAAATTATTTTTATTAATAAATTCTACTTTATTGTAGTCTCTTAAATAGTTAATCAAAAATTACTTATTTTTACTTGTTATTACTCATTTAAGATACTTATTTTTGTATTTAAAGCTCTTCAATAACTTCTTATGCGCATGTTCCGCGGTACTCTTGGGTGCCGTATAAAAATCAGAGGAGTTCCGAGATTCAAGGCGACATTATCAGTTACGAAACCTTGCAATAGAATTTATGTCCTGTTAATTTTCTATTATTGATCTGATAACTATTCTCAACGCTTATTTTCGTCCTTTTTCATTTTTATTTGAACAAGAACCGTATTTCAGCTCCTTCATTTTCAGTTTATGTATACAATAAAATCAAATGTTGAGCCACGCTAGATGCCCCTTTCAGCCTTTAAGTTCAACTGTCTGACAAAAAAATTCCAAATTTAAGACTAGTATCGCTCAAAGTACACGATGAACAAATTTTTCCTTTCATTCATTCATTGAATATTGTCAAAATGATTAATGAAATTTAAATTCTTTAAATATTTTCAAAATAAATAATGTTATTTAGTTTATTACTATTTTGTCTGTATGCTGATGAATTTTCTTCTAAATCTCGCTGTTTAGCTGAAGGAAAATTGGTTATTCAGGGCTCCGTAGACGAAAAAAAATTGAGAACCGCTAGACTAAAGAATAGAAGTAACGCATTTCATTATATATCTTTTTTAATATATCTGTCACTTATTTTTCTACGTCATTCGTCTGAAACTTAACATGAAACTAAGAAAAATCCTGCGCATCAGAGATTTCTCCAGTTAATAAGCTTGTTTATTGATTTAACTCTTGCTGTTACTAATACATAACCCTTTTGACACTTGCTCCAGTGGCGAAACAAAAAGAAATACTTGGATATTAGATCCGGAGCATCTTTTCCGGGTGCAACACATGCTCGTGTCACATATTCGTGATCCCCTCATTTCTGGCTGCTTGCTTCGACAGGATGGAACACTCTCGAATATTTCTTTACCCTTTCTTTTTCCCACATTTTTTTTTCTTTTCTTTTCTTACAGGAAGAGATTTTATTATAAGGTCGTGACGTCCACGAAGGAGCCCCGGACAAGAGGTGATCGGGTCACGAAGGTCTATTTGATTGATTCGAAGCTGGTACTATTTTTTTTTCTCTTTACCCTAAAGGGGGCATTCTTCGAGAGCAAAAAGTATTGTGAACTTTAGCTGGAGATCAATATTTGTTTTCCTCTCGACTACAATATTTTGGGCGGTAAAGGCTCGGAAGATATTAAATCGATGGTAAAACCGATTTTGATTCGGGGAAAATAAATACAGTAAGTTTTTACAAAGCGGAGTCACCGGTTTTTGAAAGCAAACAACATCGGGAAGTTTACATATGATAAAATAGAATAGCATCCTCGCAGTACGATGCATAAAGCAAAATATTTTACTATTAGAGATTTTTAAGAAACATATTCCAGAGTTTGTAGTTACAGAAAAAGTAAAACAATGCATTGTGTTTACTGACTGGCGTCATTATAGAAATATTTTGACATACTGACATATAGAAATGTTCTGACAAGAATACTTGACGTAAGAAATGACACCAAGATGGAACAGACGAGAACACAATTAGAATTTATAGTCCGGGCTCAATCACAATGTTGTTCAACTTTGCTTTAAACATAATATTGTTCAAGGTTAAAACTATTGTGCAAATTCCTCCTTTCTGAACTAGATCCTATGATAAAACTCTTTCAGAAAAATTGTTAAGAGTTGAACCATAATTTTAATACTTTTAATCGTTAAATGATGTAAACTTGATACAACAGCATTTAAGTGCTAAATTAAACTATGTATCTGCTTAAGTTGAAACGTAGGATAGCTTAAGTATAATCATTTTGTTAAACTATTTTTTTAATTTTGCAGTAAATGTGAAAGATATTATGGTGCAACCCTCTTTAAACTTTTTAAAAGTGTGTAGTTCAATTTGAAAAAATTCATGGTTCGATTTACAACCTTATAAGCGTTGGCGTACGCCCGCTGCTGTCGGCCCAGCCCGTCAGCTCTGGTTTGACGCTGCCACTCCGTGGGTTCGGAGTCTCGTCCAGACGTACCTACTTTGCCCGTCGACTGAGGCATGTGGTGCTTTGATCTTGCATGACTCGGGGCCTTCTGCCAATCGAGTCCAAATGCCCGGCGCTCCGTGCTGTGCTTGGTTGCTGTTCTTCGGCGAGACAACAGATATTTGGCGTATGGGCTCTATGGGCCTAGTTCGTGACTTTAACCTACTTACCACCTTATAAATTTTTATCAAATTTTCACAGGTTTCTCAGGTTTATTACGCTTGCCGATATTGCTGTTTAATTTCTCGCATCAAATCTTTCAAATTTTTTATGAAACAGTTGCGTTTGCAGAGTTAGTTTTACTGTAAAGATTTAAACTATATCATGAAATTAAATCAACATATTATAATTGCTTAATTTAGGTTAATCCTCCAGATAAATATACCTTCAATGACAATCTTTAAAACAGTTCATCTAGATTGTTTATGAAGAGCTATCAGGACAAACTTATGGAGAAAAACCCAATAGGTTATATTAATTCTATTCATGATAGATCTTACAACAAATATAAATAAAAAGTTTTGATAACTAAAAGATGTCATCAAATTGAGGCATTCGATGATTTGGTGTTTATTTTTTGCTTCATTTAGTTGCTTTTTTGTACATAGAAACTTTACATAAAATGATCTTTAGGAATTCGAAATTAGTGCAAGAATTCAATTAAACTTGAATAGTTAAAAAAATATTTGATTTTATTAGCAAATATTTTATTTTAAAGAAGATGTTCTCACATGTAAATACTAAAAGTTAAGTACATGTAAGTAAAAGCATTCCCACAACAGCTCAAGTGGGCCATGGGATCATGGAAGTTAAAGCTGCCCAATTTCATGACTAACTTCCTGGTTGTGACAATGTGGTCAGCATAGTGCACAGGACCTCAGGACCTTAGAATATTTACCTCTCAGACAAGCTGGTACCCATCGATCTGTTATTGGGTTTACTTTAAGTCGCTACTGGGGATCAAACCGCAGTACTTCACAATGACAGCTCATTGGCTTAACCATTGCGGCTTAAGTACGTGCAACGTAAAAGTACATTCGCAATGTACTTACATGCGAAAAAAACTCTGTTTTTCAAACATACTTATATTCAAATTGGTTTCTTGCAAAAAGTGCTGTACCTGCTTATACATTTTAGTTAAAGCTGAATAAAGTTTTTAATTCGTATCGTCAATATTCACTTATGTATACGTTTATGATTTAGTTTTACTATTTTTTACAATAGTTCACAAAATATAACTGGAAAAAAATTTTTATCAATATCACGTACATTCAAATACCGGGTGTCACAAAAATGACCGTAAATTTGAAGAATCAATCAAATAAAAATGGAAGGATACAGTTTTAATATACAGTTTTCTACAGCCTATTTAGGAAACAAGAGTCCTATTCTCATCAAAGATTGAAAAATTCGCAAACAGAGGGTGCTGCTGACTGAAAAATAACAAAATACGCTGTTAATGAACATAGCGGCTGATTTGAAAACAATATTTTACTATGATTTGAAGCTATCTGCTCCATCTGTTGAGAAACTTTTAAATTAGTGTTAAAAATTGCAGAAGATAAATAACTCGTTTGATAAGCAGAGCGTGTCTTTCTATCTCTTTTTGTTTTTCTTTAATTGATTTTTCAATCCATCCTTGATTTTAAGGGTACTCAGCCAGTAATTAATAATATTTTTATAAAATAAGATTCTTACTGGAAGAGCAGTTAAGACAACCTAGTTTAAAGTAAACAAAAGCGTCGCTCCTAAATCACAGGAGTACGTTTAATCAAAATGTAAACGCCTGGTGTTCCCATATAAATCACAAAAATGTTCCATGGCATGACGACGATGTAGCCACTTGATTCATTGTCGCGTTATAGCAGGTTGCAATAACTTTGACTTTTTTCGTGCAGATAGGAGGCAAGTCTGCAATTAGATGAATTTGTTTTCGCTCCAGAATCCCACCAGGGAGTAGGGAGATAATTGAGAACGACTACTAATGGCATTAACTCGGGGCGATAATTCTTTCCCCGCCCCTGTCTGCTTTCATTAGACCGAACAGTACTCGAACACTGTTTATTCTGCTTCGTTGCTAATTAAATCAGGATCCCTTTTTTCTGTGGGTACGCCCCTGCCTTTCTCATTTCTCTCATACACCTCTTGACCCGGGGCTTCGGTCTTCTTAATGAAGTTCCGAAATTAGGTTTTCAAAGGAATTGGATGCTGGGATTTTTTTATGCCTGCTTTATCTGTCTCGAACGTGCATACGTGCGGCTGGAGTAAAAAAAAAAAGAAAGAAATGGAAATGTACGTTTGCCTTGTAAAAAAGACAAGGTTACTGAAACGCCACCAACATGAATGGCATCGTTCAAAAGGTTGTTTATGTTTCGTTGTTGGCAACAGTAAGTTCGTAATTTTCGTAAATTTAAGTGAAAAATGCTAAAAGTCAACCATTTTGAATTTTTTCCTTTAGGTTAGTTACTATTAGGTAATTTTCTACTACAATATAAATACTTATATGATATATTCCAAAAAACAAAATAATTTTTTTTTAAATTATTAAAAAAATTTAAAATAACCTGTTTAATCTAACAAAAACGCTTTAAAATGCGTAAGTAATAGTAAGTAAAAGTAACGTATTAAGAATACGCATTAAAAGTAACGGATAATAACGAAAGTAGTAAAAAAAATCCTTACAAATTTTAAAATGCACCTTAAAAATTTTAAAAAAGTCGTTAATTGTCCCCTCGCATTTTATTATGCACCCTAGTAAATTTTTAATTGTTCTTTAAGTCTCAGTTTATGGACAATCAATATTTTAAAGCGATTTCATTGTTACTTGATTAAAAACTTCTTCAAGACTTGCCATACGTCAAGGACATTTCTTGAAAACCGGAGCCTATTTTTGAGCGCTTGAGACATGTCTGTTATTTCCGATTTGTATATTTTTGAAGCGAATGAAGTTTTTAATAAGGTAGTAACTTACCTCTTCAGCTTGCTAGGATTATTTATTTAGCTATTCTATTGTTGTTTAAAGCAAATTTACTAATATGTTTTGTTCCCGTCTTCTTAAATCCATAAGAATTTTTTTCAGTTTAAAGGTTTTTATTTTAAAGATTTTGCGTCGATGTATTCAATAGTAGTAAAGTAATAGTTAAATGATGTATTCATGTGTAACACCTCCGTTTCATAATTAGTTAAAACATCGCTCACTTTGCCAGTATAGAGCAGATGGTCGTGAGTTTGAGCCTGGTAGTCTGGCTTTTGTTTATTAGTTATGCGTTTAGTTTTTTCTTTACTTTATCATTTAGTTCTTTTTTAAATCCAGTTTTTCTTTTATCTACATAAATAATTTTCCAGTAAGTTGAATTTTTTACTCAATCAGTCTATTTTTGAAGAAAACTTATACGTGCCTATTACTGATAACCCTAAGGAAAAGTGTTATAATTCATACTTTTCAGATAGAAGAACCAATTTGAACATCATTCACGAGAATAAAATATTTAAACTGTCGTAAACCTGAAATTCAACCTCAATATTCCACTAATAATTTACCAGAATATTATTCAAGTGCTGGGAATATTATCATGTCTCCTAGCTTTATTTGACGTGTGGCATGTAGCAATATTATCAACTTTAAGCATTCTGGATATTACATATAACATTAGTAATAATTTCAGTATTATAGTACATTTGATGTACTGGTTTCTAAGAATTAAATTTAAAACTTTTTATGCTTTTGCTTTAAACGCGTGAAAATTGCAATTTATGTTTCCTTTTTTCAACAATTATAATGTTAGCCAATATAAAGATAATGTAATACCTATTTTAAGTAAACAATAGTAAACAGGATTTATAGTTTGTTTCTTAAATTCAGTTTAGAATTTTTTGTCACTTTTTTTAAAATTCCTTGGCAAGAATTACTTCCTCTGTAACTATTTATAAT